>NC_058132.1:251767701-251768439 GCF_016433145.1 Gracilinanus agilis
TTAACTTCCCTTTCTACCCCCTCCCTTATTTTTCCCCCCTCTTTTTGTTTTTAAAGGCCTTATGAATTCCCTCCCCCTTCTCCCCTCCCTTTTTTGACCTTCCCTCTCCCCTGCTCCCCTTGGTTTATCCCTTCTGACTTTCTCAGTAGGGTTAGATAGAGTTTTTTATCCCAATGGATAATAAAGCTACTCTTCCCTCTCCGGGTTGATTACACTAAGAGTAAGGTTTGATTATTACCTCTTAATGCTCTCTTCCTCTCCTTCTTCTAATAGTATTTGTCCCCTCTCCCTCTCAAGCCCTCTTTGTGTGTAATAGAATATTCTATTTTCTTATTCACTCATGTTTCTCTTGGTGTCCCCTGCTATTTACCCCCTCTTTCCCATCCCCCACACCATCTTAGATTATTTAGTGTTCCACCCTCACCCTGTGAAGTATTCTTCTGATTACTATAATAGTGAATATTATAATAGTGAATAGAGTTCACTACAGAGAATTATACATAACATTTCTCTACATAGGAATACAGATAATTAGATCTCACTGAGGCCCTTAAAAAGGCAAATTTAAAAATTATAAGTTTTCTTTCTTTTCCCTCTGTATCTTATTTACCTTTTCAGGTTTCTCTTGATTTTTGTGGTTCGATATCAAACTTTCCATTCAGCCCTGGTCTTTTCTGTGCAAATACCTGAATTCTTCAATTTTGTTGAATGCCCATACTTTCCCCTGGAAATATAATA
>NC_058132.1:251768536-251887770 GCF_016433145.1 Gracilinanus agilis
GAATTCTTCAATTTTGTTGAATGCCCATACTTTCCCCTGGAAATATATAGTCAGTTTTGATGGGTAGTTGATCCGTGGTTGCAGGCCCAGCTCTCTTGCCTTTCTGAATATTGTATTCCAAGCCTTACGGTCTTTTAGTGTGGAGGCTGCCAGATCCTGTGTGATCCTGATTGGTGCTCCTTGATATTTGAATTGTCTCTTTCTGGCTTCTTGTAAGATTTTTTCTTTTGCCTGAAAGCTTTTGAATTTGGCAATAATATTTCTAACCGATTTCTTCTCTGGGTCGAATGCAGTGGGTGTTCTATGAATCCTTTCGATGTCTATATTGCCTTCTTGTTATAGGACTTCAGGGCAATTTTGCTGAATAATTTCTTTTAGTACGGAGTCCAGGTTTCTATTAATTTCTGGTTTTTCTGGAAGACCAATTATTCTCAAATTGTCTCTTCTAGACCGGTTTTCTTGGTCTGTCACTCTCTCATTGAGGTATTTCATGTTTCCTTCTATTTTTTCAGTCTTTTGACTTTGTTTTATTTGTTCTTGTTGTCTTGAGAGATCATTGCCTTCCAATTGCTCAATTCTAGCCTTTAGGGATTGATTTTCCGCTATAATCTTTCGGTTTTCGGCCATAATCTTCTGGTTTTCGGCCATGATCTTCTTGTTTTCAGCCATAATCTTCTGGTTTTCGGCCGTAATCTTCTGGTATTCCTTTTCAATCTGGTCATTTCTGGTGTTCAATTGCAAGATTTTACCTTTTAAACAGTTATTTTCTTGCCAGATCTCTTCCATTTTCCTCAAAATCTCAGTTTTGAACTCTTCCATAGCTTGTGAGGAGTTTTCCTTATTTGAGGAGGGTTCAGATGCTTGTTTGTTCTCTTCCTCGGTTTGGCCGGTTGTCTGGATTTTCTCTGTGTAAAAGTTGTCGAGTGTTAAAGGCTTCTTTTTCTTGTTATTCTTTCTCTTCTGAATTTCCTGAGTCTGGGCAGCCATCATTAGCCCAGCAGCTTCTCAGGTTTATCCTCGCGCTCAGTGTCTCTCCGCGGTCAAGCCCCCTGGTGGATCCCCATGCTTGATCCTCTGCAGGAGGTTCCTTTACAAGTCTCAGGGCGCTGCTTCCACAGTCGTATACCCGTCTGCACTGGTTCCCCACTCAGGTTTTCAGAGCTTTAGTTCCTGGCTGTGTCTGCCTCCACCCCCGCCTCCGCCCGTGCCTGTACTCTGCTCAGCGTGCGCTCTGCGCCCAGCGTCCAGTCTCTGCTCCGGCGCTCAGATTTCTCTTGCGTTCTCTGGCTTACTGGGGTCTTAAATCTTGCTGCTCTCAGGAACAGGTCCCGGAGCTGCCAATGACTCGATGGGTGCCCCAAACTTGCTCTATTTCTTTTTAGCTGGCTTCAGAGCTCTAGATCTTGTGTGTGGAGGGGGTGGGGGTGGGGTGGTTGCTCAGCCCGCGATTTAGTGAGAGCCCTTTATAGCCTGGAAATGTCTCGATTCCACGTACCTTCCACGCTGTGCCCTGTTGTGGGGTTCCTCCGTTCGTCTGGACTTGTTTTTATGTCCCATTGAGGAGTTTTGTGTGTTTGTCGGTCAGGAGAGGTTAAGAGCTGCTTCTTACTCTGCCGCCATCTTAACCCGGAGTCTGTATATTCTTACTATTTCTTTTTAATCTCTTCTACTTCCATTAAGTCCCAACCATTTTCATCTTTACCATACCCGGTTTTGCATGAAACTTTAACCAATTTTTTGTCTTTTTCAGTCTATTCTATTTTTTTTTTTACATTACTCAATTTAAGAAAAATGTATTCCTCTTTGCTGTTTTGGAGTTCTGTGTTCACTTGGGGTATATCTTTCCTTTTCTCCTTTGCATTTCACTTTCCTTAGTTATTTGTAAAGCCTTATCAGTTATTTTGATTTCTTGCTTTTTTTCTTGTTGCTGCCTTCTGTAAGCTATTGTGAACCTTTCTCTATAGTTCTTTAGGAACTCTACTATATCTAATTCTTTAAATTTATTAATCACTTCCATTGCATATCCCCAACAGATATTATTTAGGTCAAACCTGTGCAGTCTGATGGCTTTCCTTACTTTCTTTAACTTAAGAATGAATTTTGCAATAAGAAGCTCATGGTTTGAATCACAGTCAGCTCTAGCTCTTGTTTTAACTGTCTAGAGCTTTTGTGCCTTTGGCTGCAAAGTATGTAACCATCATGAGTCTGATTTCAAAATTGACCATCTGCTAACATCCATGTGTAGTTGCCGTTTGGGTCGAAAAAGAGTGTTTGCTATGGGCCAGCAAGTTATCTTGAAAAAACTCTGTTAAAACCTCTATCCTGCTTCAGTTTGTATTCCAAAGCCAAACTTGCCTAATGTTCCAATTATCTTTTGATTTCCTACTTTGACATTCCAATTCTCTACGATGAATGTGACATTTTTTAATGTTATTTTTCTATAAGATGTTTTGGATCTTAAAAACTGCAACTTTCTTCTCTTTGGCATCAGTGATTGGAAAGTGGACTTTTATTTACTGTGATATTGAATGATTTGCCTTAGATTTGAACAGATTCTGTCATTTTTGAGATTATATCAGGTACTGTTTTCTGAGGGATATTTCATTTCTTCTAAGAAATTCTTGCCCACAGTATTATATATAATGATCATCTGAATTTAATTCACCCATTCCCCTCCATTTAAGTTCACTTGACACCCAGGATATTGATGTTTAATCTTTCCTTCTCCTGCTTAACCACATCTAGCTTAACTTGGTTTTTGAAATTTAGGTCTTTATAGCACTGGACTTTCTTTTTGTCACTAGAAAAATCTGTAGCTGGGCTTCCTTCGGCTTTGACCCAATTGCTTCATTTTTTCTAGAACGGCTTATAGTTGTTCTCTCATCCTCCCATGGCATATCTTTTATCATTTTAATACTGCCCCTGAGGAATTCTTGGCAAAGATACTGGAGTGGTTTGCCATTTCCTTCTCTGGGAGATCACATTTTGTCAAAATTCTCCACTCTGACATAACTCTCTTGGGTAATCCTCCATAGCTAGTAGTTTCAATGAGGTCCACAAGCCTATATACCAGGACAAAACAGTGATCCAGAAGACGGAAAAATTGATTGCCCCAAAATAGAACAATTTGGAGTACCTAGAGATAGTTCCCACACCTCCTCTTTTCCTTGTTTAAATTTACGATTTCTAGTTTATCTGTTCAATGTATTGGTTCCTCAATTTTTTCTTACTAAAAATGTGAGCCGTGTTATTACTCTTTAATTTTTACCCTCCAGAAAGACTTAACATTTATTATTTTTATTACTTTATCCTTTCTCTTCTGTTTAGCGCTGTTACCCAGATGATAATTTTCCCAGTGGGAGCTCTATCTTGTCCCCAAATTGCTCTCAACTAACCTGAGATTTTATACCATGTTTAAGTATCAGAAGGGAAAAAAGAAAAAGACTGGGTCTTTTCCTGGGCACCTCTGAAATTTTGTTTAGTCTTATTCTGCCTCGTCTACTTACAGAAGAATTCTGTATTTAGGCAGTCTAAATATATTTTTATATATAATTTATACCTTAATTTTTATAATGGAGAACTAATCTTATAATAGCAGATGACAAATCAAGTTAAAAAATAATACTGAATAGAAACATTTTTGTATTAAAGAAATATATGCTTCTTAAGATAAAACTACGCTGTAACTTATAATTCTGTTAACTGGTTTCTTGTAGACTCCAGAGAAGAAACAGTCAGAGCCATCCAGAGGAAGAAAAAGGAAAGCAGAAAACCAAAGTGAAAGCAGTCAGGGTGAGTTAAGTGGTACACTTTGAGAACCAAATAAGTATTACTTGTTAATAACTTTGTGAACTTCTTGTAAAATGTACTCTTTAAGATGTAGTTCATAGAACTAGTGATAGTTTTATGCTTGCATGACTCCAAATCTGCTTTTTTTTTTAAGTATATGAGACCTTTTATGTACATTGTCAGGAAACAGTAGTTTGTTAGGCTATTAACCTTGTTCATTTTCACTTCCCTTCCTTTCCAGTCTTGTCCTTATTCAGTTAAACTGTACAATATCCTCTACTATTAAGTCCCTTAGCTCCTTGTTCTATCACCATTCATTCCTTGCCAAACCCCTGTCCTGGATTAGTCCCCCACTGTATGTTTTTTTCTTCTCCATTGTAAAATTAAGCTTGAGGAAGTCATACCATGCTAATTTTGGTATGATATAAATTCATGTTATCCAACTTTACCTAAGCCTTCATTAAAGCAGGGCACTCCTTTTGTTATTCCTTGGTTGATTCCCTGTCTCATTTCTCACAAAATCTTTTCTGGACTATATCTTCATCTTCTCCCCATTCTTTCTAAGCTGATGATCTTGCCTTTTACTTTATTGAGAAATGAGGGCTATTCTAGATAAGCTCTTTCTTTCTCCCTTCTTATCAGAACTCCTTATCATCCCCACTTTCTCCAACTTCCCATTCATCTCTTGACAATGAGGTAGCCCTCCTACTTGTGCTGTTGATCCTAAACCCTTCTGTCTTTGTGGTGCCAAAACAATCTGTGGAAGAGAAAATATTCAGGAGATGGTGGTAGAAGAGGACAAGTTTTAAGAAAAGAAAATTAAATTTGGCTGGGGAGAACAGCTTTAGGCCAGTAATGTTGCTGGAAACCAGGTTGCACTGGATTGTGAAATGAGAGGAAGAGGGAAATGAGTAAGAAAGGAAAAAAGAGAAAAGGTGAGAGGAGAGGGATAAGGATAAGTGAAATAAGAGAAAATTAAATATGCTGAAGACTGATGCTGTGATTCAGCCAAATGCAACTCCAGTATCAATACCTTTACACTAATTAATCCACATGGAAGGTATCTCAAGCTGGCATCTACCTGGAAAAATCTTTCTTCATTCAAAATGCCATTCTAGCACTACCACCTACTTGAAGCTTTCCTAGTCCTCCAACTTCTAGTACCTTTCTTCTGAAACTATATTTAATCCATACTTATAAATAGACTTGTTTCACCACTACTAGAATATAAACGCACATAGTCACAGCTAGTAAGTGTTTATGGTGGAATTTATATTTGGTACTTCTTGATTCCAAGTCTAGCACTTTCACCTACTGTGTTCCCTAGCTGCCTCTTGGAGCATTAGACTTGGTATAGGATGGTTTTCTTCATTTTTCTTTGTGACATTGGTTTAATTCCCTTCAGTTTTACTGGTAGATACTTTATATAGTGCTAATGGCACTTTTAACAATATTCACTAGTGGAAGTTTATAGACTCATGTGAAATAATTTTTAGTCTCATTTTATTCCTATATTTCAATTGCTTATTTTTCTTACTTTCCAACTTAAGTCATTAAATGTTTATTAAGTACCTATTATATGTGAAGCTTGGGCTACAAAGACAAAAATGAAATTGACCCTGCCCATGAGGTTTTTATTTCACATTGTTGAAAATATGTTATACCCACATATGTAAATACCAGATAATTTTGCAGAACAGAGGGAGATCAGGAATAACCCTTCTGGTAAGTGCTATTTAAGGTGTTCCTTGCAGGTGCAGGACAAAATATATTTGAAGTATTGGTATCTATTGAAAAGCACCATGACAGGAAATGGAATGTCATCTCTTACAGCAGTGAGGCCAATTTAGCCTGAATATAGAGTGAATGGAGTGAGTGAAAGGAAGTAAGATCCAATATATCTGTTAAGTTAGGCTGTTGCCATATAGTGTGTAATATTTGGCTTTAAATGTCAAGCCACAGGAATTTCTATTTTACTCTAGGGTGTAATAGGGTCGATTTTTGGTCAGAAGAGTGACATCGTCAGCTTTAGAGATAGCAATTTGGCAGCCAAGTGGAAAAGAATTAGAAAGTGGAGAGACAGGGAATCCAACTGGACTCTTGTAATTAAGAGACATCTGCTCTTGTCAGTGAAAGTTAAAAACAAAGAACAAAGATACTTACTGGAAAGTAATTAAGGAGTACAGACTATAGCAGAGTTATACTCTTAATTTAACCTTTTCTCAAATTCCTCTGAATTCTGTTTTGTGGAGTTATTGATAAGGACATATCTCTACAAAGTCTTGTGTTTCATGCCCTGAGTAAGGTCTTGCTATCTCAATTTTATGGTTAGTGTGAATGTTACATTAATGTCTCTTAAAGATTGTGCTTAATACTAAACATGTGAGCATGTTACCATGAATAGACTCTACTCGTTTCTTTCATTAAACTTTTGAAAAAAATTATTTATTCTCCATAATTTTTATTCCATGATATACTTCATAAGAAAAATGTTCCAGTATTTTGATGTTTATTTTCCAACCATTCTAGGACTTGTATTAATTACCCCAAACAGAAGCAGCTGTACTTTGAGAAATGTGGAGTTATATAGCCTATTTATTTGCAGAAATAATTTTTTTCTGCCTATAAAACATTTTATAGTAACAATTTGAAAATATCTATGCTCAGGTTTTACATTTTTTCGTTAGACAAATTAAACAATCACAAAAGTCAAGAGTTGAGTATAAAGTATATCTTAAGAAAGTTTTTATATTCCTCTGATGTTTTAATATGTTCATTATTTTCAGAATTTATGTTTGTAAATATTTATATAAAACTATTATACCATTTTGTAAAAAATTACTATTTGGATGAATAGATTGTAATGTATATTTATAATCTTAAGTGGTAAAAAGTACTCAATAAAAATATCATTTTGAACTAGTACTTTTATCCTAATTTGATTTCTTTAATCTAGAAATTTGCTTGTATGTTGTTTAGGGGAGGAAAATATCTGATTTTGGTAACCAAATAACTGAAAATATTTTGGTTATGGACATTTCAAACAATTCTAAAGCACCTTACAAATTGCTTATTCTTACAAGTGCTTTTTATTAAATTTTGCTGGAGTTACAAACCTATAAAATGAATGAGTGACACATTAACATTATCTCCATTATGTAATTCCAGAGAGGAAAGCATAGTGGTATTGTATATTCTCCTTGTTAGACCACAAATAACTTTAAATGATATTATCTTCATTTAGAACATGATTTATCTAAAATGTTGAATCAACAGAAGTATTTAAAAAACCTCCATCTTGCAGAAATTTCAGAACAACATTTTTCATTAGCTAATAGAGTTCTTACTATGTATTGTTAATAATTATGCTATTATCACAGTGTACTTATGAGAACCACACTTAAACTTTATGTATAAACCTATAATTTATAATGTTTCTTAAAAAACCAAAATATTCTTATGCAAAACAGCCTCCATATTTAAATACTTTTAGTTCTTTGGCAGAGCATAGATATGTCTGCTTAACAGAGTTTTTTCATTGTAATTTACAGGTATGAATTATTTTGTTACTATAAAGTTGCCACTTTGTGTCTTTTGTTCATTCTAATCTGCTTTTATGAACAATTAGAAGTCATAAACCAGTGTGAATTAATTGTAGTTTTATAACATGCTAATTTGCTCCGTGCTTATTTTTAAGTAATTAGTGTAATAGAATTTAATCTCTTAACATCATGTGTTTATATGAACCTCCAATAATTGGAACAATTACTTTAATTGACATGTTTCTACTAAAGCATGCCACTTATTTAAAAGGCCTACCATCATTGTTTGGAATTCTAGTAGAATTTGGTTCCCTCTGAACTGAGAAGTTTTTTGTTTGGTTGGTTTTACTATCATACTCTTTCTTTTTTTTCCCCTTACCCCCAGCACTAGCTAAATGAAATAGCAGGTATTCATATTCAACAAAAGTTTTATTAGTTTCTTTCAAATCCCAACAGGTTCACTTTTCTGACCAAATGACCATAGAGTCTTCATTATCATTGTGTTTTAAATATGTGACACTATTTTCTTTCTTTCTTTTTCTCTTCTTCTTCTTCTTTTTTTAGGAAAAAGTATTGGGGGACGTGGCCACAAAATTAGTGACTATTTTGAAGTAAGTTTTATGAAGAATCTTCCTGTCTTCTAAAATGATGTGATTCTGCATTTGGCCAAATGCAAAACTCTGAACTGTATACTCAACTGTTGCTAATTTCAAATAGAAGGAACTGAGAATTTTTAACATCCTCAGGACAATACATAGGATCTAAAGAGGGAGATTAAATAGTATTAGAACCAATGGCTCTGAGAGTGAGTCTCTGAGAACAGTTCAGAAGTGTTCAACTAAAATACTACTACTCTTTTCAACTTGTAATTTGGAGCATATGTAAAAACTGATAAGGCAAAATACTATCTGCTTTATTGGAAAATATTTTTTTTTCTTCAGAAACAGTGCAGGATTACCTGTTATGGTAAAACTTATTATTATATTTCCTCCAAAATTATTCTTCCTTTTGCTTTCCACATAAGTACTAAAGTCCTATGCCAGCGCCACAGTCGGTCTTTGTTCTTAAAAGCTGGAACAGTAGAACCCAGGCTCTGATAAGTCTTAATAAATTGGAAAGACCACTATTAGATATGTCTCATACAAGGCTCTTCAGCCTAGGGAAATGCTGAGACTCCTGACCAGCATGGCAATGGGCTAATGAATTTTTGGGCCATGTTAACATTTGAAGACCATTTACGCAATTGTAGACCAATTGAGATCTTCATTTGTGGAGGAGAAGAAAATTAAGTCCTTAAATACTTTTGCCTACCAAGGCAGGTTCATTTCATTTGTATTAATAATAATAGTGAATATTATACCTGCCATGTCTATTTACAGAGTACTTTACATGCAATTTCCTTTTATTTATGATCTCATTATCTAAAACTTAACCCTGGTGGGTGATTTGTGAATGCTTGTTGAATTTGAGTGCCATTCCCATGTAGATGATAAATTGTACAAAGAGTATTGTTCTCTTTTCTTCATACAAAAAGAAAGAAGCAGAAGATTGAGAAAGTTAATTGACTTGCCTATGCCTGAATGTAAAAGTTGAACCCAGGTCTCTCCTGAGTTCAGTCCTCTTTCTACCAAATCACATTTGATACTTGAGCCTAATATTCATCCCGAGTAAGCAGTTTCATAGATCTTTATTACCTTTATTTATTGTTCCATCACCAGGAAGCTTAGAAAGAGGTTTGAAGAAATCTCCTTGTAAATCACTTCTTTTCAACTATTGACACTTATTGCTGTTACTTGATTGGGCAGTGGTGTGGGTAGTATTATTTGGAAAGGAATCTGGGGGCAGCTTAGAGAAAACACAAAAGGTTAGACTGTTCATTGATGAGATGAGTGGAAAAAGGAACAGAGTAGGCAGAAAGGGTCAGGATTCCCCAGGGTGGAAGCAGCTAGATGACTCAGTAGATAGAGAGCCAGGCCTAGAGATGAGAGCTCTTGGGTTCAAATTTGGCCTCAGATATTTCTTAAGTTTTGTGACCCTGGGTAATCACTTATAATGCCCATTGCCTAGCCATTACTGCTCTTCTGCCTTGGAACCAAAGCTCAGTATTGATTCTAAGATGGAAGGTAAGGTTGTAGGGTTTTTTTGTTTGTTTTTTAACAGGAGCCAAGTCTGTCCATGACTTTTGCATAGTACCTCACCCATTTACTGGGGACTTAGGATATGCTTTTGCATTTCTTAATTTGGCAGTAAACTATTTGCAGAATATTCAAAATAAGGATATAATCATGTTTTTCAAATAAGTTTTCCTCTTTTAAAACAAAACCTTTGACATTCTATTAATGGGTGGTATGCTTCAATTTCAGCACAGAGCTGATAGCATTTTTAATTCTGCTTAACTTGGGAAGTTATCCTATGTCATTCATTAATTTTATTAATAAGAAATGATCATATAATAATTTTAAAGTAGGGAGGAGATAACTTTAAATTTTTTCTTTAAAGTTTTCCTATTTAGTCTTTTAGGAACTGACTGTATCTTTATGATTGGCTTATGCATCATAAAATTGATCTATTTAAGTTAATATATTTAATCTAAAATAATTCATAGAATTTATAATTTATTGTTATATTTATAATTTAAGACTATTTTAAATGATCTTCTCAATGCATATTTGGTACCTACATTTTTTTCTTTTTAGTATCAAGGTGGGAATGGCTCCAGTCCAGTAAGAGGAATACCTCCTGCCATCCGATCACCTCAGAATTCACATTCACATTCCACTCCTTCCTCTTGTGTAAGTTTTACCTGTGAGTTTGTCATGTTAAGCTTAATTCAGAAGGATTTTACATACTGAGTAACTTTTATAAATTGGGACAATAAACAGCTTCTTTATGTTTCTTCCTCTAAATCAGTGATTCCCAAAGTGGGTGCTGCCACTCCCTGGTGGGTGCTGCAGCGATCTGGGTGGGTGGTAATGGCCACAGGTGCATTTATCTTTCCTATTAATTGCTATTAAAATTTTCAAAAATTAATTTCCTGGTGACTAAATAATATTTTTTCTGGAAAGGGGGCGGTAGGCCAAAAAAGTTTGGGAACCACTGCTCTAAATCAAAATTATCATTTATGTAAATAGAAATAGCATTCTTTTTAAAGATCTAAAGTATCATATATGACAGTAACACTGCCCTTTGAAAATAAGAAATTTAATAAGAAAATGGCTTTGCATTCAAAATTAATATTTCATTGAGTACATAAGGGCTAAAATAAGCTTGTAATAAATCATAATGCTGTGATTGAATTCTAAATTTCACCTTTGTTATCAATAAGACTAAAGGAGAGATTTAGCAAATTTTCCTTTCTTGGGGATATTTAAAAATAGGCTTAAATAATTTAAAAGTAGGCTTAATAATTAAGCTTTCTTTCATTTTAAGATAATTTCCCCCTCCCCTTTGAACAGTAAAGAGGATTGGATTTTAAAAGTCTTTAAGCATTCACATTCCTTCCTGTTGTGATTTTTAAACGTTTGCTTCTTATAGAAATGATACCTATAAATTTTATATTGTAACTGTTTTCTGATCAAGGAAATTGTAGTGTTGATTTTTAAATGAATGTGAAAGTGCAATAGAACCAAAAAATTCATCATCATTTGTTATTGTATTGTAGCTCAAGATTTCTATGAGAAATCATATTTTTGAGTCTAGTTTTCAGGCATATTTTTCAAGTTTTTAGTTAGGCACAATTTCTATTGTTTATATTTTATAAGTTATTTAAATAATGTATAGAATTTCAAAAAGCAGGAGAAAATCATACAGTTTTTAGCAAAATTAATATACATATTTTAAGTAGTAATCTATATATTGCTATAAAGGATGTTAACCTTTTTTTCCTAATAAGGCAATTTTTTTAAATATCTATTTTAGGTTCGACCGAATAGCCCTTCTCCTACTGCATTAGCTTTTGGGGACCACCCTATTACACAACCAAAGCAGTTATCTTTTAAAATTATTCAGGTAAATTATAATCTTACCAATTTTCTCTTTGTTCAGAAACAATTGTTTTAGCTTATATTTGTTTCAAAGATATATTTACAAATCACATTTTTTACTCAAGAAAGCTAAATTACTAGACTATGTAGAATTTGTAGCTAGATTAAAAATTAAAGGTTACTCTTGTTCTTTTGTGTCTCTTATGTAAAAGACTATACAATTATAGCAAAATCAAATGAATTGCCACAAAACATGTGTTTTTAAATCTTTTTTTGTCATCTCATCTCAAGTGCTTGTAAATGGTTTCTGAACTTTGTGGGATCTTAAGATTTGATAATTAATACAGCTTGTGGTTAACAATACATTTTTAAAAAATTGACAGAGTGGTATTTTTTCCATTTTTCTTTTACATTCTGCTTTATTATTAGATTATAGACCATATGATACAAAAGATAAAACAGGTTTCTTTTGTTTAGACTGATCTCACAATGCTGAAATTAGCTGCACTAGAAAGTAATAAAAATCAGGACCTGGAAAAGAAAGAAGGTCGAATAGATGATTTGCTCAGGGTAAGTAATAGTTTGTGGAAGGAAATTAATTGTTATTATTGAAGCTCTTAATTTTTAAATTTTAATATTTTGGTTTTTTTCTGATTACGTGTGTTTATGATTATTTATTTACCTTTGTTTTTTACAATTTTGAGTTCCAACTACCCTCCCCAAGATCTCAATCTATTTGAAAAAATTTATAGTAATACAGTTGTGCAAAACATTTCCATGTTAGTTATTATAAATGAAAATACAGACAGAAAAACTAAGGAAACAAAGAGAGGTGTTTTTTAAAGCCAGTATTGCTTCAGTCTCCATTTAAATTCCATTAATTCTTTTTCTGTGTGTAGATAACATTTTTCATCATAGGTCCTTCAGAATTGTCTTAGATCATTGTCTTGCTATTAATAGCTAGGTCATTCACAGTTGACCATTTTGTAATATTGCTATGTACAATGTTCTCTTAGTTCTGCTCACTTCGCTTTGCATCGGTTCATGCAAATCTTTCCAGGTTTTTCTGAAAGCATCTTGCTCATCAGTTTTTATAGTATAATAGTATTCCATCACTATCACATATCACAACTTGCTTAATGATTCCACAAATGATGGATATCCCCTCAATATCCTTCTCTTTGCCACCACAAATACAGCTGTTATAAATATTCTATGTAGAAGTCCTTTTCTTTTTCCTTTTTTTTTTTTGGAGAGGTGGATCTCTTTGGGATATAGAACTAGTAACAATACTGCTGGGTCAAAGGGTATATGTGCATACTTTTATAGCCTTTTGGTATAGTTCCCAAATTGTTCTCCAGAATGGTCAAATTAACAATGAAGTTCTCTTGAAAACATTGTTCTTATTAACATGAAAAATTATAAAGCTGAAAATAGTCATAAAAACACATAATTGAAAGCATCAGGTTAAAAATTAAACTTTAGAAGCTCTCTATATAAATACTGTTTAAGGGAAGTTCTATAAAATATGAATGAACACACACACACATATAACTAATTTTTGCTGTGATCAGAAATCGAGAGAAAACTGTTTTTGTAATGCACATTAACGTTAGTTGAATTTTCTCTGAGCTAGCTACTGTGTAAAAGGTGAAGTAAAAAGCCAGACAGATCATTGTTTGCACTTCCATATACTTAGTATATGCACTTCCATATACTAAGAGTGCAATGAAAATTGGTGTTCCAATTGATGACCCTAAGGGCTCTAAAAGATTGCAGAAGACTTCTGAATCAGGAGTTCTTGCTGAATTTTTGCCATCTACCTTTGATATGTGTATAGATCAGTCTCATAAATGTTTTATTGAAATTATAATTACATATATGTTTATTAGTTGATGTAATTTTTATTGCCATTTTAATGCCATCCATTATTATTTTCCTATCAAAGTCATAAAACAAAAAATAAAATTGTATATAATAGAAAGTTAGATTACTAAGGGTGAAGAATAAAATAAGGAACAGTGTTTAGATGGAAAGGGATAAATGCTGCAGAGGCTAATAAGAGTTACTGGAACAATTTGTAGGGATTTTGCTGCTTTCTTGAAAGTTATAAATGATAAGACAGTTTTCCTTTAGGCTGAGAGTCCTAGGCAGAGAAACCTTTGGTCACAGTCTTAGGTGTTATTAGCTTCTTTAAATATTTGAGCTTGGACAGAAAAGTAAAGAGTCAAAAGTAAACACAATGCAATTTTCTTACCTATTAGTTGAATTTTTCAGGTTCTAAATATTTGGAAATTGAACATCCATATGTGACAATCCTTTTAGTTAGAGGTAGTTTGTTTAGCAAATAAATATTGCACATAGTAAGCACCCTATCTTAAGGATTTATTACTTCTTTCCTAAACTACTACTATAATGGTTTCTTGAAATCTTGCCTTCAGTCTGTGTATCCCATCTTTTTAAAAGTTCTCAAAATTTTCCAAAGTCTTCTGTATCACTTGTCTTTTCAAAAATCTTTAGGATTTATCTCTTATCTATGACTTATTTCTGTAACTTATTCATGTTATATACATGTACTTATTTATGTTATATACTTGTACTCTTATACAAATGCATACATTATCAGTATAAATATGTACTTCTCCCACCCAGGCAAAGGCAGCATAGCTGAATGAGGAACACCTGTTATAGGCATAAACGATGGGGGAGGAAGAGGGCAGGGTATGAGGTACTAAAGGCACAGAGGGGAGAATTTTCCAAGAATACCTAACTGCTGATACCAGGTAAAGGTTATGCCCTGAGGTGACTCTGCAGGAGCAGAGAGGTACTAGATTGCAGAACTAAGACCTCAGTACAAGAGTTTGGGAGTATAGCTGGGTTTTGCACAAGTCCCACAATTGGCTGTAGGTTGTGACATATCCTCCCCATCTCTTAATTGGTTGATCAGGCATCTTGGTGGTGGTCATGCTGGACAGCATCACTTTGAAGACCCTATTCTGTAGGATAAAATGGAACCATTTTTTGTCTAACATTTAAGGCTAGTGTAGCTATAGTCTTCTTTTCCCATCTTCACTCCCATTCTGTTCCAATCAAGTTGTATTTTTAGTATACTGGAGATTTATACCCTATTTCCGTTCATGCTGACCATGGCTCAGGCCTACACCACCCCCCTCATTTGGAAGAATTTGACCATATGTCTTTGTAACTCCTAAGCCAGCTCTGTCTGCACTATCTCTCAAGTTGATTCAACAATTATTAATTAAGCACATGCATACTATGTTATTTATTACCTCTTGTGTGTAAAGCACCATATTAGCTAGTGGGTAAAATTGTTGTACTTTTAAAAAATAGCAGCATGTGACAAATAGAAAATGGCTGTAATTCAGAATTTCTATAATTTGTGATCTGGTTTTTTAATTCCCTCTAATGATGCAGATTGTTACCCATTCTGTGTGATACTTTATACATGCCTTTCCCTTCATTGGGGAATCTGCCACTTGTGCTTCGGTCCCTCTGAATCTCTTGAAGTTGCATAGATCGCAGTGGAGCTTCAAAAGTTGTCCATTGTTCTTTGTTTATATTTGTTACTTGCTTGACCATCTTATTTCTAATCATATGTTCCTCTTATTATATCAGTTTCATAGAAAGGTTGTATGTATTTGTGTTTAGAGGGGGCAGCCGTGGGGCAGGACTATCTGCGTTTATGTCTTACCTCTACACATATTCACTGTGTAACTTTAATTTTATAGTGGTCCCAGAAAATTCTATAATATTATAAGTTATAGAGGAGTTGGTGATTTGCATTGATAGGAGGAGTTTCATCACAAATAAAATCATAGGTGAGGTACCCTCTCTCCAAAAAAATTCTTTACATGATTTACTTTAGTAAATTAATTCTTTGGTAGATGAAAGCCTGTTCATATTTATCTTGGTGGGGAGCTAGGTGGCACAGTGGATAGAATCCTGGGCCTAGAATCAGTAAGATTCACCTTCCTGAGTTCACATTGTGCCTCAGACATTGTGTGACACTGGGCATGTTCCTTCACTTCACCCTATTTGCCTCAGTTTCCTCATTTTAAAAATCAGCTAGGAAGGAAGGAAGGAAGAAAAGAAGGAAGGAAGGAAGGAGTCAAAGACTTTCAGAACTGGAAAGGGGTTTATGGATCATCCAGTCAATTCAACTCAATAAACATTTATTAAAAGCACCCACTCAGATTAGTAAGTATGGGACTTCCGGTTAAGATGGCGGCAGAGTAAGGAGCAGCTGCTCGATCTCTCCTAACCGAAACATACAGGACTCCTCAAGGGGACATAAAAACGAATTCAGACGGAAGAAGGAACCCCACAACAGGGTGCACCATTGAAGGTACGCAGAATTGGGGCATTTCCACACTATAAAGGGGTCAAACAGCTCTCACTAAAACGCGAGAGGAAGAAGCCCATCCATCCCCACTCACACACACCACTGCACAGCGCCAAGGCCAACGCACAAGAGTGAAAACAGGATTGGGGCAACCAGTAAATCGCCAGCAGCCCCAGGGCTTGTACCAGAGCTGCAAGACGTGGGAACCCAAGTGGCTAGGGGGGCGCACAGACTTTCCCGAGCATCTACGCGGGTGAAGGCATCGCCCTAGGCCCAGACAAAGATCTCGAAAGCAGGGACTTTCCCGAGCGTCTGCGTGGGTAAAGGCAGTGCCCTAGGCGAGGACAAAGATCTCGAGCCCAGGCTTGGACCTAAAGAGGAGACCTGGTGCAGATGAGAGCGAGGCCGTGGAAGCAGCCTGTGAGACTGCCGAAGGAGCCTCTGGCAGAGGGGCAGACCAGGGACTACCAGGAGGCTTGACCCCGAGGACAAGGAGACCAGAACCCTCGGGAGCTTAGAAAGCGCAGGCAGACCCTGAGTGTGAAGATAAAGCTGAAAAGGAGCGGGGCTAACAATGGCAAGCCAAGAACCCTAGAAGAAAAAGATTATCAAGAAAAACTCTGGAACACTCGACAACTTTCACACAGAAAATTCAGACAACAGAGGAGGACAAACAAGTATCCAAACCTTCCCAAAACAATGAAAACTGGTCACAAGCTATTGAAGAGTTCAAAAATGAGATGTTGAGGAAGATGAAAGAGATATGGCAAGAAAAGAATAGCTTAAAAGGCAGAATTTCACAATTGGAAAGTGAGGCAAGTCAACTGAAGACCAGAAATGACCAGATTGAAAAGGAAAACCAAAAGATTATAACCGAAAACCAGTCCCCAAAGGCTAGAATTGAGCAATTAGAAGCTAATGATCTCTCAAGACAACAAGAACAAATAAAACAAAATCAAAAGACTGACAAAATAGAAGGAAACATGAAATATCTCAATAAGAAAGTGACAGACCAAGAAAACCGGTCTAGAAGAGACAATTTGAGAATCATTGGTCTTCCAGAAAAAGCAGAAATTAATAGAAACTTGGACTCCATACTTAAAGAAATTATTCGGCAAAATTACCCTGAAGTCCTACAACAAGAGGGCAATATAGACATTGAAAGGATCCATAGATCACCCTCTACACTGGAACCAGAAAAGTCAACACCTAGGAATATAATAGCCAAATTCAAGAGCTTTCAAGTAAAAGAAAAAATCTTACAAGAAGCCAGAAAGAGACAATTCAAATATCAAGGAGCACCAATCAGGATCACACAGGATCTGGCAGCCTCCACGCTAAAAGACTGCAAGGCTTGGAATACGATATTCAGAAAGGCAAGAGAGCTGGGCCTTCAGCCACGAATCAACTACCCATCGAAACTGACTATATACTTCCAGGGGAAAGTATGGGCATTCAACAAAATTGAAGATTTCCAAGTTTTTGCACAAAAGAGACCAGGACTAAATGGAAAGTTTGATATCGAACCACAAAAATCAAGAGAAACATGAAAAGGTAAAAAAGAAACAGAGGGAAAAGAGAGAAAACTCATAATTTTTTAAATTTGACTCTTTAAGAGCTTAAAAAAGATCTAATTATCTGTCTTACTATGTGGAGAAATGCTATGTATAATTCTCTGTAGTGAACTCTATTCACTATTATAATATTCACTGTTCTAGCAACCAGAAGAATAATTCATAGGGAGAGGACAGAACACTAAATGGTCTAAGATGACAAGGGGGGTGGGAAAGAGTGGGGTGAATAGTAGGGGACACCAAGAAAAATCTGGGTAAATAATAAAAATAGGATATTCTATTACACACAAAGAGGGCCTGGGAAGGGGAGGGGATAAATACTATTATAAGAAGGAGAGGAAGAGAGCATTAAGAGGTAATAATCAAACCTTAGTCTCAGTGTAATCAACCTGGAGAGGGAAGAGTAGCTTTATTATCCATTCAGATAAAAAAAACTCTTATCTAACCCTACTGAGAAAGTCAGAAGGGATAAACCAAGGGGAGCAGGGGAGTGGGGAGGTCAAAAAAGGGAAGGGAGAAGAAGGGGGAGGGAATTCATTAGGCCTTTAAAAAACAAAAAGAGTGGAATAACAAGGGAGGGGGGGCAGAAAGGGAAGTCAATCAAGGGAGGGGATAAGGGATACTGGCTCAAAGCAAATCACTGGTTTAAAAGAAAATAGTGTAAGAAGAAGGAGTAGGGTCTAGGGGAGGATACAAAAATGTCAGTGAATGCACAACTGATAATTGTAACTCTGAATGTGAATGGGATGAACTCGCTCATAAAACGGAAGCAAATAGCAGAGGGGATCAGAAACCAAACTCCTACCATGTGTTGTCTACAAGAAACACATATGAGGCGGGTAGACATGCACAAGTTTAAGGTTAAGGACTTGAGCAAAATCTTTTGGGCATCAAATGAGAAAAGGAAGGCAGGAGTTGCTATTATGATATCTGACAAAGCCAAAGTAAAAATAGATATGATTAAAAAAGACAGGGAAGGTCATTACATCCTGATTAAAGGCAGTATAAACAATGAGGAAATAACACTGCTCAATATGTATGCACCAAGTGGCATAGCACCCAAATTCATAAAGGAGAAACTGGCAGAGCTCAAGAAGGAAATAGATAGTAAAACCATACTAGTGGGAGATCTAAATATTCTTCTGTCAGATCTAGATAAATCAAACCGAAAAATAAATAAGAAAGAGGTAAGAGAGGTGAACGAAGTCCTAGAAAAATTAGATTTAATTGATATGTGGAGAAAAATAAATAGGGACAAAAAGGAATACACTTTCTTTTCAGCTGCGCATGGTACATTCACAAAGATTGACCATGTAATAGGGCATAGAATCATTGCAAACAAATGTAAAAGAGCAGATATAATAAATGTAACCTTCTCAGATCATAATGCAATAAAAATAATAATTAGTAAAGGCACCTGGACAGGCAAATCAAAAACCAATTGGAAATTAAACAATATGATTCTCCAAAACCAATCTGTCAAAGAAGAAATCATAGAAACAATCAACAATTTCATTGAAGAGAATGACAATGATGAGACATCCTACCAAAATCTGTGGGATGCAGCCAAGGCAGTACTCAGGGAAATTTATGTCCTTGAGTGCATATATTAATAAATTAAGGAGGGCAGAGATTAATGAATTGGGTATGCAACTCAAAAAATTAGAAAGCGAGCAAATAATCTAATAAGAAAACAGAAAGAAGAAAACCAAATTGACAGTATTAAAGATGAAAAGGAGACCTCACCTCTAATCAAGGGGAAATTAAGGCAATCATTAAGAACTATTTCGCCCAATTATATGGCAACAAATATAACAATTTAGGAGATATGGATGAATATTTACAAAAATATAAATTGCCTAGATTAACAGCAGAAGAAATAGAATACCTAAATAATCCCATATCAGAAATAGAAATTGAACAAGCCATCATCAAAGAACTCCCTAAGAAAAAATCACCAGGGTCTGATGGATTCACAAGTGAATTCTATCAGACATTCAAAGAGCAACTAATCCCAATACTATACAAATTATTTGATATGATAAGCAAAGAAGGAGTCCTACCAAATTCCTTTTATGACACAAATATGGTACTGATTCCAAAGCCAGGGAGACCAAAAACAGAGAAAGAAAACTATAGACCAATCTCCCTAATGAACATAGACGCAAAAATCTTAAATAGAATACTAGCAAAGAGACTCCAGCAAGTAATTAAGAAAATCATTCACCACGATCAGGTGGGATTTATACCAGGAATGCAAGGTTGGTTCAACATTAGGAAAACCATCCACATAATTGACCATATCAACAGTCTAACAAACATAAGTCACATAATTATCTCAATGGATGCTGAAAAAACCTTTGACAAAATACAGCATCCATTCCTATTGAAAACATTGAAAAGTATAGGAAGAGAAGGACCCTTCCTAAAAATAATAAACAGTATATACCTAAAACCATCAACAAGCATTATATGCAATGGGGATAAATTAGAAGCCTTCCCAATAAGATCAGGAGTGAAACAAGGATGCCCATTATCACCTCTATTATTCAACATAGTACTAGAAACACTAGCAGTTGCAATTAGAGAAGACAAAGAAATTGAAGGTATCAAAATAGGCAATGAGGAGACTAAGCTATCACTCTTTGCAGATGATATGATGGTATACTTAAAAAATCCTAGAGAATCAACTAAGAAGCTGGTAGAAATAATCAATAACTTTAGCAAAGTGGCAAGATACAAAATAAATGCACATAAATCATCAGCATTTTTATATATTTCCAACACATTAGAGCAGCAAGAGGTAGAAAGAGAAACACCATTTAAAATCACCCTACACAATATAAAATACTTGGGAATCTATCTACCAAAACGAACACAGCAATTATATGAAAACAACTACAAAACACTTTCCAAACAAATAAACTGGAGCTCAACAATTGGAAAGCCATTAATTGTTCATGGGTAGGACGAGCTAACATAATAAAAATGAACATTCTACCCAAATTAATTTACCTATTTAGAGCCATACCTAACAAACTACCAAAAAACTTCTTTACTGAATTAGGGAAAACTATAACAAATTTCATTTGGAATAACAAAAGATCAAGAATATCAAGGGAAATAATGAAAAAAAAAATGTGAAGGAAGGGGGCCTAGCAGTACCAGATATTAAACTATACTATAGAGCAGCAGTCATGAAAACAATATGGTATTGGCTAAGAGATAGAAGGGAGGATCAGTGGAATAGACTTGGGGTTAATGATGTCAGCAAGACAGTGTATGATAAACCCAAAGAGCCCAACTTTTGGGACATGAATCCACTATTTGACAAAAATTGCTGGGAAATTTGGAAATCAATATGGGAGAGATTAGGTTTAGATCAACATCTCACACCCTACACCAAGATAAATTCAGAATGGGTGAATGACTTGAATATAAGGAGGGAAACTACAAATAAGTTAAGTGAACACAGAATAGTATACCTGTCAGATCTCTGGGAAAGGAAAGATTTTAAAACCAAGCAAGAGTTAGAGAAAATTACAAATTGTATATTAAATGGGTTTGATTATATTAAGCTAAAAAGCTTTTGTACAAACAAAAAGAATGTAGTCAAAATCAGAAGGGAAACAACAAATTGGGAAAAAATATAACAACAAACTCTGACAGGGGTCTAATTACTCAAATATACAAGGAGTTAAATCTATTGTATAAAAAGTCAAGCCATTCCCCAATTCAAAAATGGGCAAGAGACATGAATAGGCAATTTTCAGGTAAAGAAATCAAAAGTATCAATAAGCACATGAGAAAGTGTTCCAAATCTCTAATAATTAGAGAAATGCAAATCAAAACAACTCTGAGGTATTACCTCACACCTAGCAGATTGGCTAAAATGAAAGAAGGGGAGAGTAATGAATGCTGGAGGGGATGTGGCAAAATTGGGACATTAATGCATTACTGGTGGAGTTGTGAACTGATTCAACCATTCTGGCTGGCAATTTGGAGCTATGCTCAAAGGGCTATAAAAGAATGCCTGCCCTTTGATCCAGCCATATCATTGTTGGGTTTGTACCCCAAAGAGATCATAGATAAACAGACTTGTACGAAAATATTTATAGCTGAGCTTTTTGTGGTGGCAAAAAACTGGAAAATGAGGGTATGTCCTTCAATTGGGGAATGGCTGAACAAATTGTGGTATAGGCTGGTGATGGAATACTATTGTGGTAAAAGGAATAATAAACTGGAGGAGTTCCAGATGAACTGGAAAGACCTCCAGGAATTGATGCAGAGTGAAAGGAGCAGAGCCAACATTGTACACAGAGACTGATATACTGTGGTAAAATAGAATGTAATGGACTTCTGTACCAGCAGCAATGCAATGGCACAGGACAGCTCTGAGGGATTTATGGTAAAGAACGCTACCCACATTCAGAGGAAGAACTGCAGGAGAGGAAACATAGAAGATAAACAATTGCCTGAACGCATGGGTTGAGGCGGACATGATTGGGGATGTGGACTCGAAACTACCACACCAATGCAAATATCAACAATTTGGAACTAGGCCCTGAACAAGAACACATGTTACAACCAGTGGAAATGTGCGTCGGCCATGGATGGGGGTAGAGCGGGGGGTGAAGGGGAAAGTAGGGGCATGAACCATGTAAACATATTAAAAAATGAATATTAATAAATGTTTTTTAAAAAATGGGCTAGAGAAGAAAAAGGTACATCATTCTAATGCCTTTGCCAAGAAAACCCAAGTGGAGGGTTCTGAAGAGTCAGGCAAGATTGAAAAACAACTAGATGACAACTAACAGGTTCACATGCTCCTCTCCACTGTCTTTATAATGGTAATTCTTTCAAAGATTTTGGTATTCTATCACATGCAGCAATGAAATACTACAAGAAGAATGTTGATATAAGCTTCAAGGAGAAGTTTGGAGTCATAAAAACAATTGCAAATTCTCAAAAGTGATCCACATTGCTTTCCTTTGCTTTGACAATGAGCAATATTATTTTGTACATTTGTTGTATCTCTCTAAGAAGTACTGATGGCCCAGCTTTCTAGTTGTCCATCTGACTCAATAACAGAGTCTGGGCAATAAATATTCTATATCTATACCTTCTTTCTTAGAATCAATACTGTGTATTGATTCCACGGCAAAAAAGCAGTAAGGGCTAACAATGGGGGTTAAGTGACTTGAAGGTGTCTTGAATTCAGATTTGAACTCAGGACTTCCTGTCTCTGGGCCTGGCTCTCAGTCTACTGAGCCACCCACTTTTTTTTTCTTAATTGTTTGGCCAAACTTTTTTGAGTGATCATGTACCTCATTCTAAAGTACTCGATACAACTAGCTTAGTGTCATAAATAGAAACATTTGAAGGAACACGCCGTGTACAAGGATCTCCCTTTAACTTCTGACCTTAATAACCTCTATTAAAGTGGCAAGCATCTTTTACAAGCAGAAATCTTTTTTGCTTTATGCATCCTGATATAGTAATAACCAGAGGTTAATTTAACCAAATTATTTTCATTTGATTTTTTTAAGGAATCATGCGTAGTAAGCATAGGAGATCATTTATTTGAGGAGCGCCTTTTAGATAGTATTTTGCTATACTGAATGAGATACTCTTTTGGCCAATAAACTATATTTAATGTACCTTTTAATTTTATAAATAAATGATGTAATCTTTTTTTTAATTTAGAATATTTTTCCATGATTACATGATTCATGTTCTTTCCCTTCCCTCTCCTGACACCGACAAGCAATTCCACTGGGTTATACATGTATCATTGTTCAAAATCTGTTTCCATGTTATTCATATTTGCAATAGAGTGATCTTTTAACATCAAAACCCCAATCATAGGTTATTGACTTTAAATGATCACTCTATTACAAATATGAATAATATGGAAATAGGTTTTGAACAATGATACATGTAAAACCTATAATATGGAAATAGGCTCTAAAAGCAGATTTAGAGATTTAGCCAGGCATGCTGGCAGGAGCTAAAATTCCAACCTGGAACACAGCAAGGGACTGAACACAGAGGACTCTATAAGGGAAGTTAGGATTTGAAGGAGTTGGAGAAGTCATAGCCACTGACCAGAGAGCCTGTGGATTTTGGGGATCTCTGTGCCTTGAGCAACATCTGCAACATCTCAGCTAGCAAAATCTAGAAGAGCAGGTTGAGAATAGCTGTCTTGTTTGGTGGACAAGCAAGATCAGACTCCTTGACTTCTCTGAGGATTTATTTGGCTGGTATCTGTTCTCTTAGACTAACTGATAAATTTGAGCTACTGATCAAGAACATCTGTGTGAGATCCCATTATTATTTCCTTGTGTCCTGGCTGCCTGCCATAGTGTTAGTGTAGGGATTACTCAGACTTTTAACCCTAAATTGATTCCCCTAGGTGTTACGTGTAGTCTGTCCATAGTTATTTAGAGTAGTGTGACCTCTCCCACATCTTTTACTCTTAAATTAGCTATTAAACTGTGTTTTTATAACTTCCTCTTGTTTCATTCCACAACCCAAAGGGTTTTTAATGGGAAATCTTTGGCTGAGTTGGTCTGAAGTGACAGCTGCTTCTCAATGGGAACCATCCATTCCCAAGTCCTGTATTTGTGAGTTTGGTGAGATTTCTAGTGTTACTGTGTGTCAAGCAATTACCCTTGATTCTTCCTTCATCTCCCACTCCTCCATGTGTTTTATTTTTTTATTTTTTTAATTTTAAACCCTTAACTTCTGTGTATTGACTTATAGGTGGAAGAGTGGTAAGGGTAGGCAATGAGGGTCAAGTGACTTGCCCAGGGTCACACAACTGGGAAGTGTCTGAGGCCGGGTTTGAACCTAGGACCTCCTGTCTCTAGGCCTGGCTCTCAATCCACTGAGCTACCCAGCTGCCCCCTCCTCCATGTGTTTCATTTACCCACTTCAAATCCAGTGGAATTGCTTGTCAGCTATGGGAGGGAGAAGGAAGAAAGGGAGGAGAAAAGCATGAATCATGTAACCATGGAAAAATATTCTAATTTAAATAAATAAAATTTAAAGATTAAAAAAACAATCATATCCCCATTGAATCACATGATCAATCATATGTTTTTCTTCTGCGTTTCTGCTCCCACAGTTTTTTCTCTGGATGTGGATAGCATTCTTTCTCATAAGTTCCTCTGGATTTTCCTGGATCATTGCATTGCTACTGGTAGAAAAGAGAATTGAATTACATTCAATTGTACCACATTGTATCTGCCTCTGTGTACAATGTTTTCCTGGTTTTACTCCTTTCTCTCTGCATCAATTCCTGGAGGTCTTGCCAGTTCACATGGAATTCCTCCAGATCATCATTCCTTTAGCACAATAGTATTCCATCACCATCAGATACCACAATTTGGTCAGCCATTCCCCAATTGATGTGTACCCCCTCATTTTCCAATTTTTTGCCAACACAAAGCGCAGCTATAAATATTTTTGTACAAGCCTTTTTCCTTATTATCTCTTTGGGGTACAAACACAGCAGTGGTATGGCAGGATCAAGGGGCTGGCATTCAAAGCCCCTTGGCATAATTTCAAATTGCCCTCCAGAATGGTAGACCAATTCACAATTCCACCAGCAGTGTATTAGTGTCCCAGTTTTGCTATATCCCCTGCAACATTTATCATTTTCCTTTGCTGACATATTGGCCATTTGGCTAAGTGTGAGGTGTTACCTCAGTGTTGTTTTAATTTGCATTTGTCTAATCAGGAAGGATTTAGAACACTTTTTCATGTATTTGATATAATCATAACCCTTCATTTTACATTTTGTAATGTTCTCTATCTTTTGCTTGGTCTTAAGTTCCTTCCTTTCCCACAGATCTGACAGGTATACTTTTCTACGTTCACCTAATTTATTTATGATTTCATTCTTTATATTGAAGTCATTTACCCATTTTGAATTTATCTTGGTATTGGGTTTAAGATGTTGATCTAAAACTAATTTTTCCCATACCGGTTTCCAGTTTTCCCAGCAGTTTTTGTCAAATACTGAGTTGTCCCAAAAGCTGGGATTATTTGGATTTATCAAACACTAGGTTGTTGAGGTCATTTACTCCTAATATTCCACTTATCCACCCTTCTGTCTCTTGGCCAATACCATATTGTTTTGATGGCCACTGTCTTATAGTACAGTTTAAGATCTGGTACTGCGAGGCCCCCATTCTTCACTTTTTTTTTTTTCATTAGTTCCCTTGATATCCTTGATCTCTTGTTCGTCCAGATGAATTTTGTTATATTTTTTCTAATTCTATAAAAAAGTTTTTTGGTAATTTGATAGGTATGGCACTGTATAGATTAATTTGGGTAGTATTGTCATTAATATGTAATCTTTTTTAAGAATATTATTTTCAAAAACTTGTCGATCCCTTGTTTTACTTCCACCAAGTATTCTCCCCTGTGCTTGGGTAGATTATGCTCATAGGAATTTTACAGTGATGGGAAAATGGCCATGTTGGGTTAAAAGAATTAACCCAACATGGCCATTTTTTGATATTCTCTCATTTCTTTTTTTGGATAACAATAAAGTCTAAAATTTTCTCCCCATTCCTTTGATATCCTTTTTGCTTTTAAGAAACTTGGGAGTCTCTCCAGTGCCCTCGATATTGTTGTTTCTAGCATAGTCCTACTCTATAACTCTTCTATTCAACAAACTCAATTGCTCTCTGTCACTTCCAGTATCATATTTAAAATACTTCATTTGGCTTTTTAAGTCTTTCATATTGTGGCCCCCCCTCTTCCCCTTCTTTTCTAGTATTCTTACACTTCACTTATTCCATGAACTCTGTTATCCGGTGACCCTGCTCTCCTTTTGTTCCTTCACACCTTTTTTCTTCTGTGACAGTGGTCGAAGGAGTTAAGGGAATATACTGCTGGGAATCCCAGCTTTTTAAGATAATACAGACATTATTGATACTCTGCACAATCTTTTTCCAGTGAAGAAATCATAATTCTGCTTCTAGAGAAATTAAAGCATATCCATGTTTTTTAACTACTCAAAACAAATTGATGATCTCATTCATGTGGATTTTGCTTGCAGCAGTGCAGATCATAAACCATTCTATCTAACTCTTCTACGTACCCTCCCATAATCTTATCATATGGGCTCTACACAGTATTATGGGGACTTGCTTTCTCCTAATGTCTCTGGAATATCAGGGAATCACATAGGCTATCTCTGCTCTCCTTTGATCTTGCATTTACTACATATTTCTTTTAAATCTACTGTGGAACATCATTTTCAAAAGTCTCTATTGTATTTTTGTCTCCTAATGCTGTCATCAAATTTGTTGTTAATGCATTTATGTCTGTCTGTTCAGTACCCCCTTCTCCGTTCTTCACATGAATTTATTCCTCCGTGTTCTTGTGAAATTAATACCTCAATATCCTCAATACTTTTACCTTTAGCGTGTAGTATCTATACACTTAGTCTGCTGATTTTCCTGTTTTTGATTATTTTAGTGCCAGTTGAACCCCCTTTAGGGCTGTGATAATAGAGTCCAAGTAGTGGGGACCCATTTTCCTTGATTATCAAAAGAGAGTTTGTAATCTTTGCAGATTAATCTATTTGTTCTCCTTTTATATTGATTCTTTTTTTTTTAACCCTTAAAACCCATTAGCCAAAAAAGCTCCTTTAAAACCCTTTAACCTAAAAAGCCTAAAACCCTTTAAACCCTTACCTTCTAACTTAGAACCAGTACTATGTAGAAGAGTGGTAAGGTCTAGGCAATGGGGTTTAAATGACTTGCCCAGGAAGTGTCTGATGCCAGATTTGAATTCAGGACCTCCTGTCTCTATGCCTGACTCTCAGTGCAATGAGCCACCCAGCTGCCCCCTAGATTCATTCTTAAATACCTCCAGAGTCAGCTCTTCATGCTTTCCTTAAGCTTATTTTTAAACTGCTTTTCTCCCTAAGATTTTATAAGTAAGTTTATTTTCTAAATTAATGTTGCCCTTAGTTACCATATTTCTCTGCTTGTCAAATAAGTTAAGCCTTTGTTTACTCAAGTCCTTTTTATTATCTTTTGAAGTCCTTATGGCTCTTGATTCATGAAAGTTGAACTAAATGAAATTATTGTAATTTTTGTCAGCCCCTTTGTACATAACCTATGTTTTGTCATCAGTAAAATGTCTAAATAAGTCAGGTTGAAATTCTTCCATTACATACATTATATTTTCTTATATTCATTCTTTTTTTCTCATTTTTGCATTAATTTGGCCCTTTGCCCTAATAAGTGGTCTGACGTTACACAGACAGCTGATTCAAGTCTGATGCCTACATCAGTAATGAGACATTTCTGGTCTTTTAAAATACAACTTTTTTTGTGTGATGTTATTGCATGCTTGCACTTGAGTACCTTCAAATGTTTTTCTTTTTTTTTTTTTTCTTAATTTTAAACCCTTAACTTCTGTGTATTGATTTATAGGTGGAAGATTGGTAAGGGTAGGCAATGGGGGTCAAGTGACTTGCCCAGGGTCACACAGCTGGGAAGTGTCTGAGGCTGGATTTGAACCTAGGACCTCCTGTCTCTAGGCCTGGTTCTCAATCCACTGAGCTACCTAGCTGCCCCCAAATGTTTTTCTTAAATATTATTTATGGAGCAAGGCTTCTAAATAATCTGTATGTCATTGCGTTCTCTCCTTTTCCCTGATTCCTGTTTTCCAAAATATTTTTCACCACCCTCACCTATTCCCATCTTTGTGTTGAAACACCAATATCATAATATTTGCTGATTTAATTTGAAGGATCTTAATGAGTTCTAGAATTCTTGTACCTTTTAATCTAACTGCAGCAGCAGTTAGTGTATAAGCTGCTATTATTTTAATGATAGTCTTGCAAATCCTTATGAACATTACAGTAAAAGAACACCAAATGTCCTATAAAATTATTAATTTGACTTTCTTTGGATGCATGATAACACCTATTCTCCTGGCTTGTTTTTTATCTCTCCCAAGAAAAACTTTGAGCTATCTTTTTGTTTAACTACAACTCCCCTCTTATGGTTTTATTCAAAATAAGAATGTCAAGATTAATAAAATTCATTTCCTCCAATTTCCCCTGGTTGGTTTTGGATAAGAATTCCATGTTCACCAGCTCTTCTAGAAGTGGTAGATTAAGGTATCTGAGGAGCTGGTTTCATCATGATTTTAAAGGAAATCATTTTATGTTATTTGGTCATTTGCCTTGCAGTCTTATGATGAAAACTTATCATCGTTAAGATAATTACAGTTTTTGTGTCAATATCTTCTGCAGAGATTGAAAAACCAAAGCTAAGAGAGGTTAAGCAATTTGCCCATGATCACACAGTTAGTAAACATCTAAAGCAGAATTAAAATTCAAATCTTGCTCTTAGATATTGTACCTGCTTTAAATATGAGCTTATTTGTCATAAGTAAAGTTATAAAATGTGGCATTTAAAATTATTGTAAGTCCTGGGACACTACAACTTCCAGGACTCCCTGCTACAACTTCCCCTGACACCTCCCACTTCCTTTGTGGGAGGTGTCCTAGAAAGTTTGGCACCTTTTCTCTGGCACTATCCTGGAGGCTCTCTGCTCTCTCCAACCCAGAGGCTAACTGAACCTCTCTCATCCTGGACTCTCACTACCCTGTAGGCAGAGGAGACCCTCTTTCCCTACCTAATCTAAATAAAACCTAGCTATTCTAAACCCTAAGTTGCTTTCTGATCTTTTATTTGAGCCCTGAAGGGCTCTGGTCAAGCTGGGGACTGCTATCTTCCTTTCCCTTCCTCTACCTTCCTCTCTCCTTTCTCCCATCCATCCATCCTTCCTTCTCCCTTCCTCCCTTCACCTCCTCACAAGAAAATTGTTTAATATTCCTTATAAAATAGTTAAAAACTGTTGAGATGAAAAAATTCCTCCAGATCAGTTGGCATCAATCCTACCCTATGTCACATCATCCTCATTTAGAATTCATAAATAAAATAGAAAGTAGGATAGATATGAAATTGTATAGATTTCATTGTCATCTCAATCTAGTCTCATTAACAATAATTGTGGAACCTTAGTATTTGGAATTCAATAAAATCCCCTCAGTATTTAATATAAATGGTGAAAGGAGTATCAATGGCCCTTAAGATTGGCAAACACATATGAACCAAAACATATAACAGAAGTTTATGCTGCCAAAATGTCTATTTTAAAGGCATTTAGGATTTGGCTTTAGAGCTATCATAAATTAAAGATTATAACAAAATATATAAATACTAATATTGTATTGGAGCAGCTAGGTGGCACAGAGGATAGAGCATGGGGTTTAAAATCAAGAAGATTCATCTTCCTGAGTTCAAATCTGGTCTCATACACTTATTAGCTATGTGACTATGGGCAAGTCACTTAACCTTGTTTGCTTTGGTTACTTATTTATAAAATAACTAGAGAAGGAAATGGCAAACCATTCCATGATCTTTGCCAAGAAAATGCCAAATGAGGTCATGAAGAATCAGACATTACTCAACTAGTACTGCTATCAAAAGGGAATAGGAGGGGTACTTCAGAGGAATAAAACCATCCGTTTAATATTGAATATGACGTCCCTCCTTTTAATTTTGCCAGGTCTATTTGTAGTTTATAAAAGGTTCTTCAAGTAAATCACTATTTGATAGAATTATAGTATGAGGAAGATAATTTTCTGTAGGAACACAGTTTCACAATGTCACAGTGAGAACCCTGGATTTTGAAGCCAAAGACCTGGGTTCACATACCAACTTTGCAATTTAGTATCTAATTAGTTAATTACTGTGGTCATTTCCCCTTTAAAACTTATCTTGTTTTGTCATACTGGGTTTCAGGGAGAGAAGACTTTATAATTTTCCTGTCCTAGCCCTAGTCATCTTCTCTCCTTCCAAATGATATTAGAAAAGATTCCCCAATTCTACTTCTGTTGCTGCTTCATTGTTCCCTTGTCATTTCAGGACTGTTAATTCATTCTTCTGAGGGTGAACTATGATTCATGGAATCATCTCACCTTGGAGTTACAAGTCTTTGCTACCTCAAACTGTAACCTGAAGGTTATTTTGGATCTTCTTTGGAAATTAAACATTCTGAGAGTTGCCTTAAATCCCAACCCCATCCTAATGGATTGGCTTCTCAAAAGTTGGAATGAGATCGAAGGAATTGCATTTTCTGTGAACTTGACCATTTCTTAAGCCATATATATTCAGTCTTCAGTGTTTGTGAGTGTGGTCCATATATATTAAAAGATCATAGATTAAAAGCTGGAGGATAATATATCAACTTCAAATAACCACCACTAGGAACTGTAAGATTTAAATTAATATCCAAGTATCATATTTTATAAGATTTTTTTAGTAATCACTTGAAGTAGAAGAAATAAAAGAATAAAAGTAAAAAAAAAAAAAGCCTGAGTAAAAACACATGGGTAAAATTTTCCTGCCTGGCTCTCACCCAGCCTCTATAACTGCCTTCCCAGGAGAGGAGAGAGAAAGGCAGGGCTACGCCAAAATATATCCTCCCTATGTTAGCACGTAGCTAAATACATAAATTAGATGCTGAGAAGGAGAGTCCTGGGGAGCAAATTCTAATTACACAGAACCTAGGAAGCAAAAAGATGAGAATAGATTGTAGCTAGATTTTGGAGGTCCTTTAGACTGAATAACTTGATTAAGTTGTCTTTTTGGTAAAAATATAGTGATATCAATATGCCATTAAATACACTTTGTTGAGGGAAAGGGAAGAGTCTTTTTAAATGTTTATCGAAAGATATGTGTATTTTTTATATTTAACAGACATTTGTTGAGCACCTAATATTTAAGATGATGATAGATCAAGTGCATTAAAAAAATGAATGAGTAGTAGATTCCTACCTCTAAGAAGGTAAGAATCTTGTTGGCATTTGACATGTATACAAAAATAATTTATTGGCGTTCCATAAGAGATATACAAGCAAAATGCTGGGGTAGCAAAAAGGAAGGAGTTATTTAGAGCTAGGAAGATCAGAATATTTTAATTGGGTCATAATTGATACGTAGGATTTTAATAGAAAATTCACTAATGGTTGTATTCCAGTTATTGTTGACAGTATGAGCAAATACCATTGGATTTGGCATTTAGCAGGTCATTGGTGACATCAGAGAGAATAGTGTCATAGTGGTAGGAATAAAAGCCTGATTGTTAGGCATTAAGGAACACGTGGAAGATGAGGAAATGGAGGTAACTAGTGTAGACTGGAGAAGGATAGAAGCAAGAGAGAGAGAATATAAGGATTTAATGGAGTAGCAGGGTTGAGCAAAATGTTTTCTTTTACTGTGGGAAAACTTAAACATGCTTATAGGCTATGGAAAGGAACCAGGAGAGAGATTAAATAATATGAGAGGATCATGAAGCAGAGTCAGAGAGGAGATGGAATGCCATGGGTGGTAAAGGTATTGATTGTCCTTGGGAAGAAATAAGGCTACTTGAGATGGAAACAAAGTGGGTGATGAACAGTCGAAACTTTAGGTTAAAAAGAAAGTTAAGGAATTTCATGAACTGACTTTTCTACATTCTCAGTAAAGTAGTAGATAGGGTTATCTGCTGAAATGGCATTTAATACAAATAGAATTAAGTGTTGGTTAAGACTGAGGAAAATTTGTAATGACTTTTGAGAAGAGGGATGACAAATTAGTAAGAGATGAGTGAATCAATTTTGGAGTACTTCAGATAAGAGAAGTGTAGTGGGAAAAAAGCATTTCATTGGGAAATAAGGATGTGTTGACTTTTCCATTGACCTGAGCAACTCATTTCAGTTCCCTCTTATTTAAAGGGAAAAAATTGGATTAAATGATCTTTGAGGGTCAATCTAGCTTTTTAGCCTTCCCTGAATCTAAGAATAATTAGTATGAATTTGCAGTGATGTTAGAGCCATCCATTATGTGACATTGAGCTATCTATGACATTGCCATTTAAGAAGTTAGAGCAAAAAAGGAAAAAAAAAACTACGAGTTGATATATAGTGAAAAACAATGGGAGCAGTATATTCTTGGATGAATCATTGGCATGAAATACCATGTCTTCTAGTTTTGAGAAGGCAAATGGAGTTAGGAGGATCTTGATGGACTGAAGGTCTGGTAAATGTGAAAAGCAAATTCAGCAAGCGGGAATGACTAGGAGAGATGGATTGGTGTGGGAAGTTATGATCTTAAAAGTTTTAGAAATCAAGAAAGTTAATGATAGATCAAGTGATATGGCCATAATCAAGAATGACTAAAATGGAATGGAAATGTATGCTGCTGCCATACAGGTGCTGCTCTCATTTTTACAGATGATAAAACTGAAGTTAATTGGTTTGTGCCTTCAGAAATAATAAAAATCAGAACCAGAATACATAGTACATCTATGAGAACTTTTTAAGCTATATATATTAACTCTTCCACAGTGTGTTAAGGCCAGGGTGTTGAAAGAGATATTGGAATGAATGTTAAGTCACTGAATTATAGTAGGGGTTGGAGAAGAGGAAAAGAATGGAACTGGTGTCCTAGTCATTCTTTGAGCAAGGTGGAATAAATAATGTTTTGGAGAGTTGCAGAAATGGATTAGGAGAGACTGATACATTAATGTGAGCTCAAGGGCAAGGATTGTCTTCTGTACTTCAGATTCTTGGTCCTCTCTTTGTATTTCCAGCTCCAGGTGCTTTCTAAAAGCTTATTGACTATTACAAATGGTATGGATTTCAAAAGAAGAGAGATATTATTGAGAGTTTTCATTGGAGTGGTAGCCTTAAAGCCAGCAAGAAATATTGTGCCCCTTCTCGGCCTTATTTTTTGGCGTGTGATAGGGGAAATCTGAAATAACCTTCATTTGGGAAGATAGGGAAAATCTAGGTTTACTATTAAGGGGAATGAAGCTTTAAAGAAGTATTTATTATCCAATTCTTTATTATGCATATTAAAGGTTAAATCTTTGATCTGACAGTATATCAGGTTCATCATTTGGAACATTAATTCTCACGGTACAGTAATGTAGATTGAGTTTTGTTTTTTTAATTAAAGAATTTTTAACTTAAGAGTCCTTGAATTTGTTGGAGTTTTAAAATATACGTATTTTAATAACTATCTTTTAGTAAAATTGGTTACGTTTGTAATCATTTTTGTTTCATTTTTTGCATTTAAAAATATTATTCTGAGAAGAGGTCAGCAGACATCACTAGATTGCCAAAGATATCCATGACACACAAAAAGATTAAGAATACCTGCTGTAGATGTAATACCTCACTCTCACCCCTAAAGTTACCATACCAGGAGAGTGAATCTCAATTTGCCCTGCCTGTTACAAACCTTTTAATATAGAAAATCTTCATTTTGAATCCATGTAGAAAGGAAATCTTGAATGAGTCAGGAACATACAAACATGCATATATATACACACACATATAGCTATAGCTATGATATTTCAATACTATTTTTTTCCCTTTAGGTACATTATGTAGTAGTGTTAAAATTATATGTTTTTTCATGCATTTTTTTTTTACATTTCCTGTGTATGTTTTAGGCTAACTGTGATCTTAGACGTCAAATAGACGAACAGCAAAAATTACTTGAAAAATACAAAGAAAGATTAAATAAATGCATTTCAATGAGTAAGAAACTTTTAATAGAAAAGGTAAGTTAAAGTTAAACTTCTCTTTCCCATCTTTACTACTGTTGTGAGCTTTTTAATTTTAAACTAAGTTATTAATTTTTTTTCTTCAGAGCACACAAGAAAAACTGGCAAGCAGGGAGAAGAGTATGCAAGACAGACTACGCCTTGGGCATTTTACCACAGTTAGACATGGTGCTTCATTTACTGAACAATGGACAGATGGTTTTGCCTTTCAGAATCTTGTGAAGTTAGTCATTCTTGTTTTTAAAATTCCCAGTACTATGGGAGACTTTGTTATTAAGGCTTTTAAAATTACTTTCTTTACATATTCTTTCTCATTGCTTTTGTGAACTGATGGAATTCAGTACAATGCTTCTTTAATGAGTTAACTCAATTTAGAATACTGACTTCTGAAGCCTTTGTAAAATGAGGAGGCCTCATTTATTTTTAACTAACTTTTGAAAAAAATGTAAATTTTTGATGTGAGCAAGATTTAATTATTCTGCACAATTGACAACTAAATGTAAACATAGGTATTGGATTTCAATTTTAGCTTTAGCAAACTTCTTGATTAACATTTATTTTATGTTCTGAAGATGATGTGTGGTTTTGAATGTGATTCCCTGTAATGTAATCTGACTTGGCTTTTAGATTTTATTTTGGAGGATCAGGAAGAGGAGAATATAACTTTCCATTCAAGAATTTTCATATAACAGTGATTTTTAAAATCTTTTATCCATCCTTGATCCTCCATTTTGCTATTACTATTTAACCTAAATCTATGTTATGCTGAATGAAAGACAGAGAGGGAGCACATTATCCAGTATTAATTATTTAATTACATTATTATGTAGTCATCTACTTTGAAACAAGGAATTTTAAAAACTTAAGCATGTTTTGGAGCTGAATGATAGCTGTTAGGGGTAAATTGGGGAGCCATTTGTTCATATACCTAAAACCAAAAATCTGTGTTGATTTTCTGCCTGCCAGGCATCTTTAGGATTCTATAGGAAATAGAAAATGTCAGCAATATTAGCAGGCCATGCATAATCACTCTTAGCCTAAAGGTAACACCCTGATATCCTTACAACTTTCAAGCTTTTCTCCCTTACCTTTCAGCATGTTACATGCTATGCAGGTGATATAATTTACAAGCCAATGATTTTTTTAAAACAGAAATATAGCTAGGGAGTTCAGATCCTACTGCCTCCTATAGAGATTCTGAATTAAATACTGTACATTACAAATTTTGACTGAAAACTTAAAATTATGATTCCCACTAAAATTTTAGCAGTGTCTCTAGGAAGGACCAAAAATGTATGTTCTACATTAGTTTGCTATTATCAGAATTAAAGTAACTGAACAATAATGATTTTTATATCTTTGTACTAAGAGAAAGGAGGTAGGCAGTAGAAAGTTAAAACTTTCATCATTTATATTCTTTTCTGGATAAATTGCTATTGTCCCTCATTTAATGTTTACAAAATAGAGATGTTTCTTAAAGTCATATTAACTCAGTAAGCTATAATTTGAAAGTAGTAAGTTATTTACAAAATAATTTTGGAATTCTAATTTTTTTTACTTATTTATAATCTTGGGCAGCATTAAGTTATCAAAACTATTTTAAAAATCATTCCTGTTGCTTCATATCTATCAAAATTACTTAAAATGTATTACAGAGGGGAAAATTTGAAGGCCAATTTAAAAGGATAAACTATATCCACTTCCTGTGTTTATACTTTTGGATAACTATTTTGAAAAAAGCATTTTCCTTTTTCCCCCTTTTTATTCAGCAAACATTAAACACCTAGTATGTGCAAAATATTAAGTTAGTTCTTGCCCATAGCAAGCCACAAAGAAACATAAGACATTAGCCAACTAACTATGATATAAAATATATATATAAAATATTTTAAATTCAGGAGAGAAATAATTTTCAGTGAGATTTGGGGTGAAATTAAAGAAAACTGGTAGAAGCAGTATTTGAACTGGAGAAGAATGATTAGATTTCACTAGGCAGTTCGGGAGATTAGTATAGACCTGAATGCAACCACTTTTTACTAAAGGGAGTCTAAAGGCAGGGAGGAAAAGAATAGAATTTGTTCAAGGGGAACAGTAAATAGTCCTAATCCTCTGGATTATAAAATATGTTGGGGAAAAGTAACATTGTAGTAAAGCTAGAAAGGGGTAGAACATGCCAGATTTTGGAAGACCTTGAATGAATATTTTAACTTTTACTTGGTTGGCATTAAAAACCACTAAAGGAGCAGTAACTTGATTGGGGTTAATGCATTAGGAAGATGACCTTGGCATTTAGAGTGATTATTAGAAAAAATAGAAACTAGAAGTCAGGAGACCAGTGAAAAGGCATTTGAAATAGCAAGAAAGCAGGAGAGCCCAAAACTGTCATGGCAATTGTGAGAGTCAGAAAAGGGTCTAGTAAGAGGTAAATTGAAAAGTTAGAATCAATAAGACATAGCATTTGTTTAAAGAATAGAAGGAAGGGTCAAGATCAGTGATGGGCAAACTATGGCCCGCGAGCCAGATGTGGCACCCTGAAATGTTCCATCCCAGACGAGTGACATTATTCCTCTAATCTGAGGAATACAATGAGTAGGATACAATACAATGAACCTTCAAAAGAGTTGCCTTAGAAACAGACTGACAGATGAGCATTTCCTTTCCTTTGACCCCCTCTTTAAAAAGTTTGCCCATCACTGGTCAAGATGATTCCTTTGCTCTTTTAATGAAACCATCAACCACTTTTTGTTTTAAATAACTATCAGCATAATGTTTCATAACAAATTTAAAAACCTAACAAAGGTGGCAGTAAAATAGTTTGAAATGCTGATAAAAACTCATTTCTTACTTTTACACTGAAATGTGATATTCATTTATATGATGGCCTTGGCATGCCATATTTCACCATTTTTAATTTTATAAATCTATAGAAGAGTGTCATAATTTTATTTCTTTTGTTGACAGACAACAAGAATGGGTGAATCAACAGAGGGAGGATATTGAAAGGCAAAGAAAACTCCTGGCAAAGAGAAAACCACCAACTACTAATAATTCTCAGGCACCCTCTACCAATTCTGAACCAAAACAAAGGAAAAACAAAGCTGTCAATGGAGCAGAAAATGATCCTTTTGTTAGACCTAATTTACCACAATTGTAAGTTTGTTTCATTTTACTTTTCTGAACATTACCAGTGATCACATGTGAGCATTGTATGCAAGTAGTATAAAAATAGTTCTACCTAGGAAGGAAGGTGATAGTTGATAGCTTAGCTTTAAAAGCAATATAAGCCCCAAACAAACTATTAATTCTCTTATCTTTTTTTAGAAAAACATTCCTTGGCAATTCTGTTTTAGAATGAAGGCTTTGGCAACCAGAGGAATTTCAGAATCTCTGCTTTTAGTGTCTTTTAGTGACTCGGATTGGGAATTGATTCAAATCTTTGCCCATTCCAATTGGGATTTTCCATATTAAATGTTTTTTTTGCTTTTTCTATGAGGGAATAATTATTTTTACTTTTAAAAGAATGCCACAACGTAAAAATTTGTGAAATATTATTTGGTATCTTGAATAGGTTTCTTATTTGTAAATATTCTAGTAATAGTAGTGGTGGTAGCGGTGTGCTGTTAAATGTTTTACCATTATAGTAGGAATGAAACATGTTCTTGGATACAGAGTAATCATTTTTTTACTTGATATCCCAACCTAAGTTAAGGGTAGATGTGAAAATTCTGCTTGATTTGATGATGTATTTTTTAAACGTTTGTGCCAACTAGATAGCTTTTATATATATATACGCAGATTTTGACAAAATCACAAACGTTTAGAAAGTCATCTGGTCTAGTATTTGTTTCAAAAAACTTAAAACATGGTTGAATGATTTACATGTAGTCTTGCACTGAATTAATATTTGTTGATTATCCTGGGGCCCAGAGTCCTAGGTTGTTTTTTCTTTGGTTCCTTTTAAAAATTATACTTAATTTATTTTTCTTCCACTTCTTTTTTTTTTGTAAATAATGATGATAATTATATCTAACATTTATATAGTACTTACTATGTGTCATGCATTTTGATAAGAATTTTTCAAATATTATCTCATTTGATCTTCACCACAATGCTGGGAGATAGATGCTTATTGTTAACCCCATTTTATAGTTGTTAAAACTGAGGCAAACAGAGATTGAAGTTAAATATATTTTTAAAATGTTAAATATAGTTGACCAACTAGCACCTTTGAAACCTTTGAAGATTCTAAATTTTTTACTTCCTTTTTTCTGGGAAAAAAAATAAGCCCTTTTCTCCCTATATCCTCATTTATTATTGACAGAGTTAGGGAGGAGTTGACCTTTGTAGGGTTTATTTTTGGGATTTACATATTCACAAATTTAACTTCCACACTATTTGTGAAGCAGTAATTCCACTTACATGCTACTACCTTATTTTGAGGAATAGAAAAAATTTCATATCCAAACTTTTTGTTAGCCACATTCCTTAACATTATTTTTCCCTATTTCAACTTGTGGAGTTGTAGTCTATGAAATTCTTTTGTATTTTTAAATATTTTGATGATTATTTCAGTGTAATTGGTTTCCTTTTATTCTCACACATTTTATTTTATATATTGAAAAACATTATTTTTAAAAGTTATCTGATCATTGGAGTCAGCTGAACTTCCAAAGAGTTCTATCATAAAAAGAAAACTGAGCTTCTCCTCTTCAAACCTTCCACATGCCTTTCAGGTGACTTTTCTCTGATCATCTGGGTATAGATTCTAATGTTGCTAATTTGGTTTTTTCATTTCCTCTTTTTTAGTTCCCTTCTGTTTTGTCCTTTCCCACAGAGGTTACAAGTAATTTTGTGTAACAATGTTGCTGTTACTTTTTTTTTCATTCTGTAAACACTTTCTCTAAGTGCACATTACAATTATTTGATAGCTCTTATCTTCTCCACCACCAATTATCTTTTTAACAACCTAAACAAGCCAAAAAAATGAACAGGGACAGTAATATGGTTCAGTGGATAGAGAGCCATGCCTGGAAACAGGAAGTCTTGAGTTCAAATGTGGCCTCTGACACTTTCTAGCTATGTAAGCCTGGTCAAAGTAACCCCCATTGCCTAGCCCTTACTAGTCTTCTGATTTGGAACCAATACTTAGTATTGATTTGAAGATGTAAGGTTAAAGATTATTTAAAAACAAAACAAATGAAAAATTCTTCCTTCCTCCCCATTACTCTAATGTGACCATATAACCAGAAATTTTTATAATAAATTTCAGTGTAAACAATTGATGAGAATAGTTTACTTACCTTGTTCCCTCCTTCACTTTATATTCCTTAACATTTTTTAAGTTTAAGAGAGAAGGTACAAACTGGGAGATCAGTGTACCATAGCAGGTCTAGTTGCTATCCCTTTGTTAAGGAAGTGAAGTTTAGAGAAGGCATTAAGTCACTCACCCCCACCCCTTAAAGAAGTGATCAATTTCTGAGGGTTTTGACTTCAGATTTTCTTGACTGAAAGCTCAACACACTCTACTATACTATGCTATCTCTCTTGATACAATTAAAGAAGTTGTGACTATCTTTTAACCACTCTTTGTTTTCTTTATCTTATATCACTAGGATACATTTTGAATGATGGGATCATTCTTAAAACATAATTCTAACTCTTATGTAATCCTTGTCTGTTTCTAAGTAAAACATTCTGGATATCAGTAGAAAAAAGTTCTCTGTGATCCCCTTGATAGAAGTCCAGTGTACATTTTCCATTCCATGTCATAAACCACTCTGAAACACAAAAGTAATCATTTCTTTCAAGTTCTTTTTGGAAATTTTTATTTAATTAATTTAGGATATTTTCCCATGGTAACAAGATTCATGTTCTTTCTCTGCCCTCCCATCTCCCCACCTCCCATAGATGATTTGCTATTCCACTGGGTTTTACATGTGTCATTGATCAAGACCTATTTCCATATTTTTGGTATTTACACTAGGGTGATTGTTTAGATTGTTTAGATTTACATCCCCAGTCATATCCTTATGTGATCAAGCAGTTGTTTTTCTTCTGTGTTTCTGCTCCCACAGTTCTTCCTCTGAATGTGGATAGCGTTCTTTCTCATAAGATCCTCAAAATTGTCCTGGATCACTGCATTGCTGCTAGTAGAGAAGCCCATTACATTCGATTTTACCACAGAGTATCAGTCTCTGGGTACAATGTCCTCCTGGTTCTGCTTCTTTCACTCTGCATCACTTCCTGGAGGTCATTCCAGTTCACATGGAATTCCTCCAGTTCATTATTCCTTTGAGAACAATAGTATTCACCAACAGATACCACAATTTGTTCATTCCCCAATTGAAGGACTTCCCCTTGTTTTCCAATTTTTTGCCACCACCAAGAGTGTGGCTATAAATATTTTTGTACATGTCTTTTTCTTTATGATCTCTTTGGGATATAAACACAGAAGTGGTATGGCTAGATCAAAGAGCAGGCAGTCTTTTAATACCCTTAGGGCTTAGTTCCAAATTGCCATCCAGAATGGTTAGATCCATTCATAGCTCTTATTAATATAAGTTCTTATTAATGCATATTTTAAGAAAGCATCTCTTATCTATCCTATCTCCCACCCTCAGTGCTCCAAAGAAAAAATAGTCAAGCCAAAGCAACCAAAATAGTAACTAAATCCACGTCTCCATTTTTAGCATCCATAATCATCTGATCTCTGTATTTTATGGGTTATTTCTTATATTCATTCTGAGTTCATTTCCTGCCTTGTGTTTTTTATTTACATTGTTGTACTCATATGTACTTGTTCTCCTGGTTCTGTTTACATGATTTTTTATCATTCCATATAGAACTTCCCATGTATGGTAGGTCAGGCCTGACTCAAGCCAGTTTGGTAGCTCAGGTTGATAGTAGAATGAATAAAGCATTCCATAGTTTATAAAAGGCACTTTATTTAGTCATAATTGGAAAAGGATGACTGACAAAGGTATAGCATTGATTCAGTAAGAAATAGCTTTCTCAACCCCATGTTTTTGATAGTCCACCAGTTAAAAGTCTTTGGGATGATGAATTGCTGATTCCTGATGGCTTGGTTTTTTTATACCTAGGCTACTAAGAGGCTCTCTAAGCCCAGATTCCCTTGAGCCACTTAAATCTTGATTACTGTTTCAATTCTTTTTAAAGAAAATCTAATCTTGGGAATTTAGGATATTCCCTATACCACACCATGTTTCCCCAAATTCTTCTTACAGTGCATTAATACTCAAATGCCAAAATTTATTCAGCCACCCTCTAGTGGATGGGATGTGCTTTATTAAGTTGTATTTTAGTTTTGCTTTTTGCTGCAACTGAAAAGAGCTAGTGCGAATATTTTAGTATATATTGAACCTTTTCTTTGTCTTTTACTTGATTTTGGTATACACCATGCCCAGTAGTGAAAATTTTGGGTCAGAGTTTGTGAATGAGTAAATAACTTTACTTGAAGTATTTGAAATCTTTTCCTAGAAGGATTGGAGTAATTCACAGGCTGACCAGTGCTTTATCAATGTAGATCTCAGATATATTAAGGAATTTGTTTGAATTAGTGAATTGGCTTATTTTAGAACATCTACTCATAAAGAAATAGATTATGAATCTATAGCTCCTTTTGCATCAAGAAATTAGGATAAATTTCATTTTTAACAACAGGAAATTCTGATTATTCTACAAACTGTTTTTAGATTGTTTCAGGTAGTAGTCTCTTATTTTAGGAATACAATTATTTTTTATCAGTTAATTGACAAGTAGCTATTAAGCACTGTGCTAAATATATATATATATATTTTTAAAAGGCAAATATAGTCCCTGCCCACCAGAAGTTTACCTCAAAATAGGAGAGACAGCATTATGTGGACTAATATAAACAGAACATATGCAGAATAGCTGTAAAGGAATCTTAGAAGTTATGGCACTAGCATCTGAAGGGACTGGAAAAAGCATTGCTTGACCTGAGTCTTGAAGAAAAAGTACCAGAGATCATGTGACACAGAGGTTGGGAGGAGGGAGAACATTCTAGGAATTTGGAATAGCCAAAGCAAAACCACTCTATAGGAAATGTAATGTCTTGTATATGGACTAGTAAGTAGCTTAGTATGGGTAGATTGTATAGTACATGAAGAGTAGTTGAATATAATAAGAATAGATAGCAACATAGGATGGAGCCAGGTGGTAAAGAGTTTAATTGTCAAAGATTTTATATTTCTGGAAGTAATGGAAAGCTGATGGAATTTATCGATTAGGGGTGTGACATAGTCAAATCTAAACTTTAGAGATAAGTATTTTGGCAGCTATATATGGAAAATGAATCTGGAGTGGAATAATATTTGAGGTTGTTAGACCTATTAGAAGGCTTTTGCAGTAGTCCAGGCAAGAGGTGTTGAGTCCTGATCTCATACTTTCAGCGTGGGATAGCTGTTTGAATGGAGAAAAGGGGACATAGTTGAGAGATATTGTTAGAGAAAGAAGTAGTAACAAGATTTGGTGACTGCTATGAGATGAGTGAGAGAGTCAAAGATGATAAAATGGTGGTGGTAATAGGGAAGTTTTGAGGAAGTATTGGTTCAAGGGGGACAGATAATGAATTTGGTTTTGAACTTGTTGAGTTTGATATACTTATGAAACATCCAGTTTGAAGTATCCAAAAGGTAATGTGGGATTGGACCTCAGGAGACAGAGACTAAAGCTAGATGTAGTGATCTGTGAATCATCTGCATAGAGATGATAATTGAATCTATAGAAGCTGATGAGATCACTAAGTAAGATATAATAGAGGGAAGGGGGAAGAGGACAAATTCTTGGGATCACTTGCAATTAGTGGACATGACATGTATGAAATTCCAACAGAAGAGTCCAAGAGGTATTGTTCAGACAGGTTAAAGGAAGATAAAAAAAAAGGTCCCAAGAGAAGAGACCATCTCGAGAAGAAAAGTGGTCAGTAGGGTCAAATACTGAAGAGAGGTTGAGAAAGGATGAGGAATGATCAAGAAAAGGTCATTAGTTTGTCTAATCATTGGTAACTTTGAAAAAGTAGTTTCTAGTTAAAATGATAAGCTCAATAGCCAGATTGTAGGGGTTTAGAAAAGAGAGAAGCAATAACAGAATCCTCTATTACTAATTGTTTTTTCAAAGTCACCAAGAAAAATTATTTTTAGAAGCAATCTAGGTGGCTAGAGCAAGAATCATCTGAGTTCTCAAACCTTAATCCCTAGTTCTCTATCACCAAGTATTGTGAATACTTTCTTTTAAATGTCTCTTATATTTTCCTTTTCTTCCCTAGTCTCATAGCTAATATAGCAGACCTTCATTTAATATGGACTATTAAAAAAGCCACTTAATTGGTGTCTTCCCTTTCCAATCAGTTTTACGTACTCTTACCAAAATAATATTCCTATAATCTCTCTCTTCACTCTTGAATTCCCCAAACAGTTCTGGCTACATCTTTTGTTTCCTATATTATATTCACCTTATTACTTTATGAGCTTAGGGTTAGTTCTGGGACATTATTTAATGCTGAGGAACTAAATTTAATGCTAAAGACCTTCACAGCTTCACTTTGAAGAAGACAATCTTGGGCATAGGGAATGAGGGTTATGCCAATTAAGTCATTATAAGAGAGATGCAGATCTTGTGCCAATTCCAGAATTTATCAATCTGCTGTGTATTGCCCCATGTTTTCTTGGGACAGTCTGAATTTGATTATATATTTGAAAAAATCAGGTTTAATATTTGTAGTATATATCCTTCAATGAAGAACTATATACCTGCAAAGCTGTTAAAGCTGGTTTCCATTTCAGAATCTGAGATATGTTTCAAATGGGGGAGGGTGGGGTAAGGGTCCTCATGTAGTTTGATTTGAAAAATAAGGCAAGGTAGCAGCTAGATGGCTCAGTATATTGAGAATCAGGCTTGGAGGCAAGAGGTCCTAGGTTTAAATCTGGTCAGATACTTAACTCTGTGAATCCTGGGCAAGTCACAGAACTCCAGTTGCCTTACCCCCCTTAGTGCTTTTCTGCCTTGGGACCAATACTTACTATGAATTCTTAAGATGAAGGTAAGTGTTTTTTAAAAAAGGAAGAAAGAAGAAAAATAAGACAAAGAGGTTGGAGTTCTGGCACTTCCTATGGTACCTAATAATTATATGAATCATAACTGCAAGAAGGTAGAACATTATAATAAGATGATTTTTCAATTTTGACTTGTGTGATTTTTTTTAAGGACTTTCATTGTTGATTTTTTTCCCTTCTGTTTTCAAAAACTTAAAAACTTAAAAGTTAAATGTCAATCACTTTTTTTAAAAGAATTTGGCCGGGGGCAAATGGGTAGCTCATTGGATTGAGAGCCAGGCCTAGAGATGGGAGGTCATAGGTTCAAAGCTGGGCTCAATAGACACTTTCCAGCTGTGTGACCCTGAGCAAGTCACTTGACCCCCATTGCCTACTCTTACCACTCTTCTGCCTTGGAACCAATACACAGTATTGACTCCAAGACGGAAGGCAAGGGCTAAAAAACAAATAAACAAACAAATAAATAAACAAAGGAACTTGGCACAGTGCCTGGCACATAGTAAGTGCTTCAAAAATTTAGGGGTTTTTTTGTTTTGTTTGCTTCAATAATGGGGATAAGCCAAAAACAGAATCTTGGATAAATACTACTAAATAGCAATGTACTGAAGATTGAAATTCTTTAAATTTGAGGTTTTAGGTTCATCACTTGCATAAATTCAAAATTCTTTTCATCAAATTCACTTGAGTTGTGTCCCATGTTGCATATGATAATAGTCATTTCAATAATGTTATTCCACAGTGATATTAAACTGATGGTTTTAAATTAAGAAACAAAATCCTCATAATTCAATTTACTTTAAAGACAACCCTGAGGGACACCTAGGTGGCTGAATGGATTGAGAGTCAGGTCTAGAGATGAGAGGTCCTGTGTTCAAATCCGACCTCAAACACTTCCCAGCTGTGTGATCCCGAACAAGTCACTTAACCTCCTTTGCCTAGCCCTTACTTTTCTTCTATCTTGAAACCAATACACAGTATTGATTTTAAGATGGAAGCTAAGGGTTTTTTAAAAAGAGAGGGCTAGCCTAGTAGATTGTTGTTTATCAAGATTCGTATGCCACAGTATATAAAATCTTAGCTCTGGCTCTGAATATTTAAATAAGTGTTATTCAGATTTATGTCAATTATGTCTACTTTCATAGCCATTAAGGATCTCTATTTTTAATGATTTGAAAAAGTCTACATCTTTGAGTTGTAGAATTTTATTCAAATATTTTCATTAATAAAAATTTGAAATCTCATTTCTCCCCTATTTTTATCATAAAATTTTTCATCCACTTTGAAACAACTTAGTTTGGTGTCATTAATTTAATGAAACTGCTTGTAAACAAAAATGTATACAAGTGTGTGTGTGAAATAGTAAAATATCTTTAATTTTGTACCACACTAATCAGAATTTGTGATAACCTGGACCCCAAAAGCCCTGCTTTTTTGCATTAAAATCACAGGAGACTTTTTTAACTGTAACATTGTACCTTCAAGTACTTTAGAGACAGTAAATACAGGGCTAATTCACTACCTATAAATCATTTTGCAATTTTCATTTACAGTTCTTTGGTTTTAATTTTTGTTTATTATAAAACTATAACCACTCTTAATTGTTTGTTCATTCAGACTGACTCCTTTCCTAAGTTAATTTGAATTAATATAGTTTAACTATGTGTGAGTCCACAGCACACATGTCTATTTGGGGATGGAAGTATTTATCTCTAGCAAAAATGGCAAATGCTCTTGAGTAGCTAAAGATTGGTAGTTTAGCATGACACCATCAAATTTCCTTTTATTAGTAGTAAACAAGTAAGAGATCTTAACCTATCATCATTACATTACCACACATGAATCCTTTAGTAAAAAAATGTTCAAACGAGATAGTTTATCTTTAGACAGCTTTCTGTGAGTAACTATATTAAAAATGTGATAAGCAGTGGTTTGTTTACTAGCTTTAAAATTTTCAATAAGAAGTACAGATGTGCATCACAAATAGTGTCTGGAAAAGCACCTTTCTTATGAATGAATTTAGGTATAAACAAGTTTGGTTTTCAAACATCACTTTCTTTTTATTGATGCCAAAGTCATTTATTTGCCTGTTACATTGACTCTTGCTCTCAGTAATCCTTTGTGTATGTGTGTGGGTTAGCAAGATGATGGATACAGATTGTTGTTACTATTGTTTTTACTGCAGATTAATAAAATGGCGGATAGAGAATAGAACTTTCTCTTTTTCTGCACTTTGTCTAGAATTGACTTGGAATATGACTAAAAAAGAAACAGTATATACTGTGGAGATGATGAATATGAATAAAAAACTATGTTCTGTGTATGTGACAATAGAATAACATTTTGCCAGATTCCCTGGAAATTGCGAATCATTAAATATTTTGTTTAGATATGACAGTTTTCTGAAAGTTAGTAGCTATGGAAGTTATTTCATTGCTAATAGAATAGTCTTCCCATTATAATTTTTCCTTTAGAAGTATAGAATTTACCTTAATTTGCTAAAACTTATCTGCTTGATTTTAATTTGTTTTCACATATCAGTATATTTAAATAAATTATACAACTAATGAAATGTTTACAAATTACATTCAAAATTAAAAATATTATATAAATACTTGTGGTAGCAGTGACTAGAAAGCCTGCCTGTGGACTAGGAAGGACTCAAGTTCCAACTCTAAAACTTATTGATATGTGACCCTGGGCATGTCACTTATTATATTCTCTCATTGCTCTAAACAACTCTGTTAAGTCCATAAATTTAAAAAAAGGTGTGCTTGCCTACATTGATACTGGAAATTTCCTAATTGGAGGGTTCCTATACTAACCACAGATTTTTTATCTTTCTCTCCATAAATATTGAATGAAACTGTATGCATAGTTTAAAAACATTATTTAACTCTTTGAGTGTTTTACATGCATTTGTTCATTGTATTGTTTTTGAAAATTTACTAAGTGTATGTGCAAATTTTCATAATTGAAAAATTAGAAGTAGTTCATTTTCATTATATTTTCATTATAGTTTAACAGAAATTAAAGTACTTCCTGAATTGTGGATTTTTCATAATGATTTTTGTTCTGTTGAAAACCATTCTTCAAAATAAGAGCTTCTTTAAAAGTCTTGAAATAATTAATATCATATTTTAAATAAGTTAATGTATTATATATGTTATACCTAAATGCGACTTATCTATCTACCTAGAATCTTGTTTTGATAAGCTATTAATCATAAATATTATTGTACAGATTGTTATTTAATGATTTGCCTTTAAAAATAAATAATAATCTTAATATGTAGGATTACTATTTTGTTGTTTTGGCAGGCTCACTTTAGCAGAGTACCATGAACAAGAAGAAATTTTCAAACTTAGACTAGGACATCTCAAAAAGGTATGTGGAGTTGGTAAACTGGGGTTTTTTAGTTTAATTGTGGGAGTTATGGGGGTTAGAATTGGGTAGTTTCTTTCAAGAAATTGAAAATGGGAGAAACAGTGAAGATCTGAGATGAAAACTGCCCACCAACAAACAGGCCATGGAAATCAGCATAGCTTCAGGGTATCTTTTTAACATAAAATATTGAGCATGTGAAAAAATCAACTTAACTTTATGTTCATAGAATAGTTGTGCCACTGCTTAGTTGAATTAAGAAAAAGTTAGTTCTCTACTAAATTATCAAAATTTAAATTCCTAAGAATTAGAATTTTTTAGGAAATTTATGTTATATGTTTTAATTGCAAAAATAAAAATTTCATATTACCCACATTTTACTATTTTATAATAAATGATAAAAATTTCAATGCTTTTATAAGCTGGGATTTTAAAACTATTGTATTACATGTCTAAGAATAATTTGATTGGTAAAATAATTTTAATTATTGTAAAGTGATAAGGAGCATTATTGTAACCTGATAAGAACCATTGACATAATGAATTAAAGATTTTATTTTTATTTGTAAAATTTGACATTAGTATCAGAGTTTTGATTTTTCATTATTGCTTTAAAAGCCATTTCAGTAGCTTATTCCTATTTTAATCTATTGAAAAAAATAACAAGAGTTTTCCCCCAAAATAAACACCATTATAGATTTTAGTATTGTATTTCTTTTTCCATTTCATCTTCTTTATCTATTTGTTTTTATAATTTCAAAAAATCTACTGACCAGATTATTTAAAAAAAAAAAAACAGCAACTGCTAGAAAAACATTACTTTCATCCTTGTTGAACCATGAAACACAGATGCTACTTAACTTTTTTTTCATGTGACACTTAAAATTCTGACCTGTTTATTTACAAAAAGGCATACTTACTCCCCAACTTCGTCCTGACCTCTAAAATGGGGGGAGAAATTTTATCACATTTTCATTTTTATAAAATCCTACTTTTGTATAATAAAAACCTCAAAATCAAATATCTTTTGTTTAGTTCGGTGCTATATAGGAAACAAAATATGATCTTTAGAACAAAGGCTTCTAATTTTATTTTTAATTAGGTATTTTTGCATTCTCCTTGATGTTGAGCTCTCTGTAATGTAGGAGAGGGTAGCTGTTGGAGAACAACAGGGAGAAATGGTTATTGGCAAAAGGAATAAATATGGGGGGAGGGGTAAGTATAAAGATTGAGGCATTAATCAGGTTTGTTTTTCCGTATATTTTTACTTAATTCTATTAGATTATTCTTCAGCAAATTGGCCATTGGGCGATGAATTTTATCCCTACCAACTCTTAAAAATTGTCTACCAAATCATGGTTTAGGATCTCTAATAATTATAAAAGTACTCACAGTGTTGGAATAATGAACTCTAACCCACCTTTGAATTCTTGACTCAAGGCACTTTTTGGCCTTTACCTTGATCGTTTCATTTCCTCGTTTAATTCTTTTCAAAAATTCTATACCTAATTTGGTGATATTGTTACATCACTATCTTCCTTTAAAATCCTAATTATTCTTAATGTAATCTTCCAACCATATCTAAATCTGTCCCCTTCTCCCTCCAACACTGTCTTGTTCTTACTGGTGTCCTTGTCCAATACAGATTTCAACCAAAGGTGTCTGAAAGGTGTATTTGTCTAGTGCCTCTCAATTCAGAGAGAGGACTCATTTTGACATTTGGAACTTGAATGTGTAATATCTCTACCTCTATTAAAATTGTATATTCTTTGTCTTCCATTTTACATTATGTTTAGCATAGCATCATGGGGACTTTTATTGTCTGAGTACAATAGAGTTTTCCCTGAAAGACTGTTATCTACATAAAATAGGATAGTTTTAATCCCTATTTCTGGAGTTTAGACTGCATGTTTAGAGAGTTATATAGAAAGAAAGAAATACATACGACATGTACGTATACACACACACACACACACACACACACACACACACACACACACCCCCCTTTAGGAAACGGGTAAATTAAAAATTGATCATTGTACTATATTAGTATTCTTTGTTTCTGTAATGGATCCATGCACACTTTCTTTTAAAGAGTGAGCTTTTCTTGGGCATTCAAAATATTTGATTCATAGACAGCTGTTTATTACCTTTTTTTTTTAAAGAGCTATACTTGTAAGCTATATCAAGTACTATACTTTTCTCTATTAATTCAGATGATTTGCCCTTTCAACTTTTATATCTCCTTGTCTATTCATTCTTTTATCTTTGTCCTTTTTTATGATCAGTTTTTTTCTTTTTGACTTGGAATATACTTACAGCTTCATAGTTAAGATTCTTCTTTCTCCTTACTACCCCAAATGATATATTTGCACTTTTTTTCTTCTCTCCTGGAGTTATTATTTAAGGAGGGCAGAACAGATTATAACCTTGAAACATATCCCCATGTTCTTAAATTTTTTTAATCATAAGATGCTAGATTTGGAGCAAACAGTTTGGGTCCATATCAAGACTATGACATGTATGCGGACCATAGGTAAGCCTCAGCTACCAAAATAAAGGTCTTGGAGTAGATGATCTTTCTAGTTCCTTCTAGCTCCAGATTGATGACCTATGATACTAAGTTTGACAGACTTTGTTAGGTGGAGGTGTATTTTCAAAAGCCTCATCAAGAAATAAAAAATTTACACAAGGAAAATGATGGAACCTGCGTGCACTTGGCAATGTCACCTTAGAGCAAAAGTGGGTACCTGCCTCTTATTTACTGTAAAGTTGCATTGAATTATGAAACATGAAAGGCATAGTTCAGTCATGTGTTTTAAAAAGAAGTAATCAGGAAATCTTGCCTAACATTGGGTATTTTAAGACCGTTTTTTGTTTAGAATAGAAATGAATTGCAGAGGACTTGGCCTCCAGGAAGGGAAAGGGGAAAAGTGCCAAGTGCTATGCTAAGCACTTTACACTTCTTATCTCATTTGATCCTCAAAACAGCCCTAAGAAATAGGTAAATAATATCATGGTATTCCTTATGGTTGGGGAAACTGAGGCATGTTATAGAACTTGCCCAAGGTCACACAGCAAGTAAATGTCTCAGACTATTTGAACTCGGGCCTTCCTAATTCCAAGTCCAGCACTCTATCCACTGCATCACCAGCCACCTGAGTCAAGGAAGAAGATGCTTCACTACCATGGCGAATACATTTTATGTTTCATTTACTCTTTCACAACTTCTGCTGAGGGCTGGATATGGATTGTGGTCATTGGTATGTTTGTGAAGCATTCTGGATTCTAACATTGAGTGTATACATCCTACCTTACTTTTGTATTGCTAAGGCTATATCAGCTAAAAGGTTTTAATTGAACTTGTCTTCTTAATTCATAAGTATTGTCCTAGTTTGGGAAAAATGACTAATCTCATGACTGATGAAGAACCTCAGCAGTTTAACAAAGTGATTCAGTTGTGATTTTGGCGGTAGTGAGAAATAAATGACTGGAGTACATGACAGATGCTACTGGGTAAATGTAAGTTTATAGACAGAAAGAATGGAGGACCCATTTCAATTTTTCTTTGCACAGATACCTCGTTGCAAGATGCATTTTAACTTGTAATGGAAACTAAAGAAGAAATAGAATTTATTAGCTTATACAGCTCACCAGGATTGAGAATAGATAACCACAGAATAGCCAAACGGTTGCTGCTCAGCAAATCTAAAAAAGTTTTCGCCTGTTCCTTATAAAAGGAACTATCATAATTTGTTTTGTCTGACCAAGACTGACAGGGTAGCATTTACAGAATCCGTTGAGTTGAGGGCTCTTGTATTTTTGTTGGTGTTTACAACAAAACATTATCCAGTGTCACTTTTGTGTATGAACCAAGAATTTCTTCAAATATTGATTGGATTTGAGTTACTGTAGCCATCAAGCAACTTAGAGTTCTGTTATGTTAAATACTTAAGTTGGCTTTTAATTTTAGAAAATCTAGTTCATCTTGCACTTTTTTAACCTCTAAGTAATAGTTTGTTTTTTTGCCTAAAGCCTTTTTGGGGAGACATACCATTTAGCTTTTGTTGCAGTTTAAAGAGTCATTTTAAGCCTATTGTATTGTACTTCTGTAGTGTCTTCCTTGGGAGTTACTTTTGTAGGAGTTGCATGAGTTAGAGTAATTCTATAATTACTTACTAGTGTATTGGTTGATTTCCACTCCAAATTTATTTTTATAAAGGTCAGCTGAAGAAGTGGCTATTTGCAACAAAGTGCCATAATTCTCTCAGAAGTCATTTCAAATTTCTTTTTAAACTTCTTGTAAAGAACTCCTCAGATCAAACTAAATAAATAAAAAAATGTGGAGAGAATGCAAACCAATATCTCTATAAAACTATTTTAATTAGGGAAAGTAATTTTTTTGTTACTTTAGCAAGCTAAGCTCAATTTACCTATAATTATGTACAATTTCCCGCTTGAGTATCATGTATTAAAAGCTTGTAGTTCCTAAGAAAGGCATTGCATTCCCTTAGCAGCTTTTTCCTCTGAGGCAGAGCTGCCAACTCTTTCTTATTTTGTGTAGTTATACTTCTATATGGAATCAATGGATTTTAGTAAACAAAAAATTATTTGTCGAGTGTTTTCATTACTTATATTGATACTGGGGGGGGGGGGTAGGTAAATTCTAGGAATAGGGAAACATTAAGGCTCGAAATAGAGGAATTCTTTCATGTTAACTTTGTAATCCAAATTTTTATTTTATAGTTTTGAAAACTGTGTTGACAAAAAATGGCTTAAGGGGCACGCTTTGGGTTTGGTACTTTCCAAGAAAGATTAGCAAAATTATAAATATATTAGCTGCCTTCATCCCTGTACCATATTCTAGCCATTGTCATACCATATTAAAAAAAATAAATTTACCATTCAGTGACAACCTCCTTTGGCTAACATGAAGATACAAGTTTTATAGTTGCGAGAACCTTCGTCTATGTTTTGCCACTCCTGTTTTACGTTGATGCTTTGAATGGCATGGAGGGATTTTTATGGTGTACTTAATCTCTAGTCTTCTGGCTTATTTATGTAAAGATTTTAGTTTTTAAAGCTCATAAGGAGAGATGTAAACAGCTAAATTCTTTAGTGAGGGTTGGGAAATGATAGTGTAATAGGGATTAGGTGGTTTTTTTTTTGTTTGTTTTAATAATTTCACTTGTGGATTTTGAGAAATGTGTAGGTTTGGTTTATAATACTTGAGTATGATTTCAGAACTTAATTTGGAAAAATGTAAATGAATTTGTAATGGGTGTTGGAGTGGTCAAGGATCATCATCAGCAACACAAAAAGTACCTTGCAGAGATGGAGTCAGAGGGCCAAACTATTTACAGTCTCCTCAGTCTACTAAAACAAAAATCCCATCCAACATGCCACCTGACACCATTTCTCTCTCTCTCTCTCCTTTGCTCCTTGTGATGTGGCATTCACCTCTCCTTGTGCCTCCGTTCTGAAGAGATAACAGTATAGCAACAGCCCTGCCCTTCAGTCAGCACTGCCACAGAAATCCTGTTTTCTGACCGATATTGGCCACCTGCAGAGAAAAACTGAACCAGTCACAGGCAGCAGCAGCATCAGTATTAATCCTCCATGATGAAATTTTTACAGGTCAAGACCAAGGACAGCTCTTTTCTCACTCCTTCACAGTGGATCATTCAACTAGTTGAGATGGAAGACACGGAATTTTCTACAACCTTTTGAACAGTGGAATATAACAGGGCACTGATTTTAGGTGAATGACCACCAATTAATTAATACTGAAGTTTGACCTCCTCTCGGTTAAGGACCTTTTCAAGGACAGCTCTGCCATCAAATTCATCTGTCCCTTAATGTGACGAGTACTAAGAGTTTATGGGTGACATTTGTTGTCACTAAGTTTGGGGTATAAAGTACTTTTCAGTAATGTAGCTAGAAAACCACTAGGGACTGGTTTTCCAAACCTGTTCTTTCAACTATTTTAATTATTCAGTAGAAATCTTTCAGGAGCTACTTCTTTAAGCAAAGGCAAACATATTTTGTGTCTATAAGACATAATGAGAATATTGCTAGAGAGTACCGGAGAGAAAGAACAAGAAAAGATGTTCCTTTCTGTATATATGACCAGGTTAAACATACTGTTAAGTCAATTTCACTTGTGAATAGTATTGCATGCCATCCTGACTTCCTGTCTTGTGTGAGAGTGAGAAAGGAAGTAATTCATTTTGATTCATCTGTCATACTATGAAATTGCCAAGAAATGTTTTGGATCTCTGAATTTAAGATTATATTCTTTTCCCTCATTTCAGAATAAGGATCAAATCTTATGAAGGTGATTAAGCATCATATAGACTCTTGAGAATACAGATCTCTCAGTGCTTCAAGTAGCCCTATAAATGTTTATAAACATTTCCCTCATAGCAATGCTGTGAGGTATCATCCAGCAAGGAATGTAAACTTAGTATGTCTATATATTCTGCTTCTTGCTCTTTTTAAGTATAAATTCAGAATAGCTTTGAATGTTTTATTATTTACTTTTGATGGTGGCAGTATTCTTTTATTCCAATTACTTTATAAGCTGCTAAACCCAAATATGTCTATTTATCTATAAATATAACTAATGAGGCAATGTTAAGTAGTAGAGAAACCAGAACATTCTTGGTTCAAGTTTTACCTTTGGAATTACTAGCTACTTGATCCTAGTCAAATCAGTTAACTGCTGCATGCTCTTAAGTAGCTAAGCATGAAAGTGTCAATCTGCACTAGCAGGAAGATTTTCTCATCTGAGAGTTCCCTGTGCCAGTGAAGTTCCACAAATTCATTCCTTATGCCTGCCTGTACTCTTGAATATTACCTCTTTCAATTGTTTTAGTTAAGTAATTCAGCTCAACAGAGCACAGTACAAATTAGTTTAAATTTGGTGGCCAACTCCAATATAATAAACATTGTTTTACATAGAGTAAAATGAAGATCCATGGCTATAGGCTGTCTTGCAAATGCATTCCATTGGTCATAAGTAAAATTAAATGAGAATGTGGGTAGTTTCACCAAAATCACAGGAAAAACCATAATTATGCATCCTAAGTAAAGATGGTGAATCAGTAATAGCAGCTTCCTATATATAAAACATCCCTTTAGGAAGCAGCTGGGTAGCTCAGTGGATTGAGAGCCAGGCCTAGAGATGGGAGGTCCTAGGTTCAAATCCAGCCTCAGACACTTCCCAGCTGTGTGACCCTGGGCAAGTCACTTGACCCCCATTGCCCACCCTTACCACTCTTCCATCTATAAGCCAACACACAGAAAGTTATGGGTTAAAAAAAACATCCCTTTATAGGAATTTCTAGACTATATGTGCAGAAGCAGAACAGATAGGATTCTTAAAAAGTCCAAAAAACCAAACTGTTAGGACAGAGTGGTAATTAGGATTATGAAAAAAAAGCAAGAAGGGAGAAAAAACATAAATAGCATGCTAGGTGCAATACCTTTGCACATATACCAGAGCTATGCCTAAGATAACTTATGCTTAAGCTTTCTAGATAGTAATCTTTTTAATTAGATGCAGATATCTCCAAACATTTGGGAATGTCAGCTCCATTATGTAGCAGTTATTTTTTTTAAGGACATATTTAAAATACAGTTACTTTTTTTCTTTAGCATTTTAACTTTGCTAATTACTCAAGTATATCTGTTTAGTACTGTGGTGAAAGGCAGTGGTGTTGGATAGCTTGATAACCCTTAGTCAAAATCTACCCTCCATCAATATAAATTGTACTTGTTTTCATATGAATGTTTTAAAACATGAATTTTGCTTTACAATACTTTGATCTCTAAAGATAAATTAAACACAAAGGAAAAAGAGAAGCATAGAAGAAAATGAGAATCAGGAACAAACCAATAGTATAGAGTTTAGGAAATTATTTAGAAAATGAGCCAGGTTTTTGGTTGTTTTTTTTTTTTTATTTTATTTAATTGTCATACAAGCACATTGGAATTGCACTAAAACTATTTAGTTTTAGAGTAGCAGATCAACTGTCTTGTGTTTTTTTAATGCCTAGGTTGAATTTTTGTGTGTTCAGGGTATGTGAGGGTACATACAAAAGAAATGTGGCCATTTGGAAATACAGGGATAGAGGTGGTTAGAGTATGGAGCATAGCTTGAGGTGAAGCAAATATTTCATTTCAGTTTGACTGGAGTTTGAAGGAAAAGTTTAAGGTAGGTCATGGAAGGGAATACTAGAAAGAAGTGAAGTGATTCCTATCTTTTGTATTTTTCATGCTAAGTACCTCTTGGTGGGGAAAAGAAAGAATTGTGTTATCTATGTTACTTTTGATGAGGGTATTTCATTCCATTTAGGAAAACCCAATCATACTATTGTAATCCTGCCTTGTTATCAGCTGTTAGAGAAATTATTCATTACTTTCTCTTTTCTTTCTCATCTTTACATTGTTCGCCCTAATAATTTAGCAGGTGATCAAAGAATGCTAGGTTTTATTAATTTGAAAATTTTCCAAATCCTTGTGTGCTACCTTCCATTTTCAGAAATTATCACTGCTTTGGTGATATGCGTTTAGAAGGTTCTACTCTAGCAGGTACTTGCAGTGGCTTCTTCAGAAGGCTAGATTTTGTTAGGGTAGTTGCATGGTAAACCCAAAGCAATTTTCTGCATTAGAGAAATAGATTAGAGTCATAGACTGGACTTTAAGCTCTCCCTCTAGTTTAAAGTTAATTTAAATAGTATTTAATGAGAGAGGTGTGTGTTTATTCTGCTAAGTTGATGGCAGATAACAGATTTTTGTTGTATTTAGTTAGTAAATGTACAGATTTGCAATAGTTCAGTTTGATAAATTCATTTCAACAAAGATTTGTTAATGGTAATTGTTCCTTTCATTATTAGAAAATGGCTGCTAATTTCTTTTTCTCTGCATGATGGTAATAAATCTAGACAATGTATTTTTGTTATATGGAAGGTGTACACACTTTTTTTTTCTCTAAGAGACTTAAAGATAGAGAGGTGCTGATTGCTTCAGCTAGCTATTCAGTTCACCCCAACCACCTAATTCTGAATGTTTTGGCAATGTCTGTTACTAACCAAAATTAATATCATGCAACCTTTATTACCTCTTTTTAGTGAGGTAACAATAAAGATTGGTTAAGTTGGACAGAATTAATATTTGCCAGGACCTTATGATGCTATCTCTAAAATTTACTTAATAAGTCCTTTAAAAACGTCTGGTATTTGCTTATCTCTGCTACATGTTCCTCTTATTATCTCAACAGTTCCTTGGTATGTTATCAATTAATCAAGGGTTCAGAGTGTCATCTCTGTCCATGTAACTTAAAATCTGTACATCATCTATAATTTCATTACTGAACTATAGTCATTCATTGTCTATTTCTATCTCTTCCTTGGTGTCCCATAAATATGATAAAGTAGTAAGAATATTAGCATCTAATTAGCATCTGAGAACCTGGGTTAAAAAGTCCCACCTCCATCACTTACCACTGAACTATTTGTGTGACCTTGATAGGAGGGTCTTCATTTTACCTCCATAGATCTCAGTTTCTTTATCTATAAAATCTATAAAATGTTGTCCTAAATAGTATTAACTTATAATTTTCTCTCTTAAACTTGTCTTCCATACTTCCCTATTTTTCTTGAAGGTACTATCATATTCTCCATTATCTGCAGTCATAACCTTAGATCCATCCTTTACTCTGCTCCAACCCCCATATTCAATAAGTTTACTAATCCTGTTGATTCTCTTTCCATAAGCTTTCTCATATATGATCTTTTCATTCACCTGTCCTTTTTTAAATCATGTAAATCAGCTAAAATTAAGTGCCTTCTGTGTGCCCTAGGCATTGTACTCTAAGCACTGGGAATACAAAGAAAATTGGCACTTTTTTAAGGCCTTGCTTTCTAGAACCTTACAGTCTAAAGATATCTTCCCCCAAGATGCAGACAACATACAGGATAAATTTGTCCTGTAAGGGAAGAAGGTATTAAGACAAAGGAGGATCAGGAAAGGCTTCTCACAGAAGGGGAGACTTGAAGCTAAGGGGCAGAAATAAGGAGGAAGAGTGTTCCAGGAACAGGAGACAGCCAGTGAAAACAGTTTGAACAAGAGCCCTGATCACCTCTTACTCTTACTTAAGACTATTCAGTTAAATAAAATTTTATTAAGTATCTTTTCATGTTAAATGTACTGTATTAGTATTTAGGATGCAAAAATAAAGACAAAAAGAGTTCGCACCTAACCTCAAAGAACTTACCTTCCTTTGGGTTTGGATAGGGAATAAAACATGTACACCTAAATAAATATAAAATAATTTCAAGGAGAAGAAAATGCTAATAACAAGGGGAATTGGTAGACTTTTCTTGTAGGAGTTATGATACTTGAGCTATGTTTTGAAAGAAGCATTCCAGACATGGGAGCACCACTTTTGGAAAGACATAAGAGAAGTCACGAAATAATACTGGAAAGGGAAGCAGAAGTTAATTTGTATAGGTTTCTTTAAATGCCTAGGCCCAAGATTTTGTATTTCATCTGAGAGACTAGGGAGTCATTGAAAATTCTAGGGACAGTTAGGCAGTACAGTAGATAAAGCACTGGGCTTGCAGTCAAGAAGACTCTTATTCATGACTTCAAATCCTGCCTCAGACACTTACTACCTATGTGATCCTGGGCAAGTCACCTAGTCCTGTTTGCTTAAGTTCTTCATATATAAAAATGAGTTAGAAAAGGAAATGGCAAACAATTCCAGAATTTTGGCCAAAGAAAACCCCAAAATGAAGTCACGAAGAATCAGACACAACTGAAATGACTGAACAGAAAATTCCTTGAATTGAGAGTAAGGCAGATTTGTTTTAGGAAAATCCATTTGACAGCTGTTTGGAATGGATTAGAGAGGAAAGAGATTGGAGGTAGGGAATACCACTGAAGAAGATCTGAGCTTATCAGTACAAATGAAAAATTAGATGTTATGGAGGGTAAGATTGGCCAGACGTGGCAATCGATTACATATAGGGATTAGGGAGGAGAAGAGTCATGAATGATCCCAAATTTATTGACCTAGATGTCAACTGAATTGGGGAAATTTGGAGGAGGTGTGAATTTTTGGGGAAAGATAGTGAGTTCCATTTTGGACCCATTGAGTTGAGATGCCAGTGGGATAAACAGGTTGAGATGTCTCAGAACTAGAGTTTAAAAAGGGAGGCTGAGAGGCTTTCTTATATGGATCTGGGAGTCCTCAGCTTAGAGATTATAGTAGAGATCACAGGAGCCAATTAGATTACCAATGGAGAGAAATGAGAAAAGAATGGCTAAGACTTAGGAAATGCCCAAATTTAGTGGTCAGGAAGGGAGAGATGTTCCAACCAAGGAGACTTGGGAATATAATACCTTTTGATTAGTGACCCTGTTTACAAGTATCTCCTTTCTCCAGTCAGGGGACAAACATTATGCACCAACTAAGTGCCAGGATTATGCTAGACATTAGGGATACAAAGAAAGGCAAAAGACAGTCCCCACTCTAAAGGAACTCACAGCCTAATAGGGAAGATGACGTGAACAACCATGTACAAACAAGATACAGACATAATAATTTGGAAATTATCAGCAGAAGGAAGGCACTAGGATTTGGGAGGATTGATCAGGAAAAGTATATTGGCCTGTAAAAGCTGGAATTTTAGTTGCAACTTTAAGGAAGCCAAGGAAGATAGAAGACCAAGGTGAGAAGAGAAGCATTCCAGGTCTGTAAATACCTAGAATAGGGAGAGGACTATCTTATTCAAGGATGTGATGAGATGTAAGCTATAAGAAAAACTGGAGGAGTGGAGGGTGGCAGGTTCTGAAGAGCTTTGAAATTCAGAGAGGATTTTATATTTAATGCTAGAGGTGATAGGGAACCACTGAACTTCATTGAGTAGGGGTTTGATCATGATTAGAGCTTTGTTTGAGGAAGATAATTTTTGATAACTGGGGGAGAAGGGACTAGAGCTGGGAGAGTGGCAGGGAGGACTGCTATCAGGCCTTCTGCAGTAATTCAAATGTGAGGTGATAAGAGTCTGCACGGGGTATCAGGAGAAAAGGAGGAGTAATCAAGAGACACATTCCCCAGAATGGCAAAATTAGACATGGGGGATGACAATGAAGAGTTGAGGGCAACATGTAGGAGTCAAGCCTGAATAACTAAAGGGAAGTTTAGGAGAAGGAGAGATTAGGGAGAAAAATAACTGAATTTGGTTTGGGATGAATTGAGTTTAAAATGTCTAAGGAACATCCATTAGTCTTAATGTGCAGCAGGCAGTTAGGAGACTGGAGGTCATCAGCGAGGTTAAGGCTTCGTGTTTAAGATTTTAAAATTAACATTGTAGAGCTGAGAATTCAGTCCATGGGAGCTAATGAGATCATTAAGTGAAATAATACAGAGGGTGAAGGAAAGAGGGCCCTGGACAGAGTAGGGGGGAGGGGGGTAACGGGACTCTGTTAGCAGGTGTGACCTGGATGAAGGTCCAGCAAAGGGAACCGAGGAGTCACTTGGAGAGAAGGAGAAATAGACAAGATTGTGTCACCAAAACCCATAGAGAAGAGAATTTTTAGAAGAAGGTGATAGACAGTATCAAAGGCTACAGAATGTATATGGATTGCAAAGAGGCCCCCAGATTAGGCAATCAGAAGTGTGAATGACTTCATACCAGTGGTGTCAAATTCTAATAGAAACCATTACCAGTAAAATCTGTAAATAAGGATCCCTGTTGGCAGTTTATTGACTTGGCTTTTTAAAAAATCTGTTGTTATCTGTGTTTTACTGTATTTTTTTTACTTTGTTAAGTGTTTATTAATGACATTTAATTTGAACCCAACTCTACTTCAGATCTGTGGGCATAGAGGGGAGTGTGTTTATATCTTCTCTATACCACTGCCAAAATGGTCACTTCCTTGCTTAAAAACCACTTTTGTGCTCTGTACTGCTTTAGCCAGGTATTTAAGGCTGTCTACACTATTGTTACAAGTTCCCTTTCCACACTTGATATTTAAATCAATTTGGACTATTTCCTGAATTCACCACTCCATCCCCTAATTTTGTACATTTGCACAAGGTGCCCTTCATGTCAAAAATGCATTCTTTCCTTATCACTTCCTCAAAGAATCCTCTTCAATGAAGCCTTCCTTGAGTCTCCTAGTTGTTAGTACAGTCTCATTCAGTTTTCCTTTTATTATATGTACCTGTATCCCAAGGAGTGTTATAGCCTCTTTATCCCTACACAGCATAATGGCACTTCAACTAATCAATATGTTGGTTGATTTGAATTAAAAAATATTAGAACAAGTGTAGTAGGACAACAATCTGGTCACAAGGTTCTTTATTTTCTTTCATATTCTTGGAATCTGTAATTTGAATGTATCTTTACTTCTACAAGAATTTAACATGCCATTAGGAAACTGTCATATATAGTTGCCATGTTTTATAAAGATCAAAACAAACAAAACAAACAAACAGCAAAGCATCCAAATGATCAAAAATATCTCAAGTGGTCTAAATGACTACAGTCCTGCTAGATTTTCAGAAACATCTCTTAAATGTGTCTTAAGTCTTTTGGGAAAAAAATTAGTAGCATAAAAGAATTTCTAGCACTTTGGTGAATATCCAGTAAAATTCTTACTTATATCCTAGTTATTTTTACTAAGCTTTTAGTATATGTTTCTAATTTGCTTACACTACATTTAAGGTCTAATGGAAAGAACACAGTCTCCTGTTAGAAAACCTAATTCTAATCCTGGCTCTGGCATTATTATCTCTGTTAATTAAGAAAATTTAACTTACTTTTTCCAGGTCTTAATTTCCTCAATTGTTCAAATGAATGGACTTATAACTAGAATATCTATTAAGATCCTTCTCGCCCTTCAGTATTTATGTTCTGTGATTCTTGAGGGGAAGACTCTCCACTAATGTTTGCCCTTTTTCACTCTAGAGGTGACAATTTTTCTAGTCTTTAAAGCCATACACAAACAGAAAATTTTGAGAATAAATTATAAGATTCTTGGAATGTTGGTTATTAATGAAATTTCTTCTGATAGTTGAGCCATTTTGTCATCAATATTAATTTTTTATTATAACCTAGAAAATCATTAGCAAATAAACATTTCCAGATACAAAAGCCAGAAACATAAGAGCTTACATATGAAAATAAATCTGTTACATATCACTTGCATTATATATATATATGTATGTATATATATACATACACACACATATATATATACACACAAATATACATATATTAATACAAGAGTACTAACATTTCCCTGCTTCTTCAGCAACATGTTTTTAAAAATTGTACCTTCATATTTCTAAAGCAAGTATTGACTTCATGTCAGTCATAATGTAAACATATACCTGAGGACCAATTTATCTAGCAATATTCTCCAATGTTTTAAATTGTAAGTTATGGGAAAGTTTACTTTTTTGCTTAAGAGTACATAGAAAATCCTCCTGAATTTAAATTGTAAAGAAAAATCCATCTCTATTAATTGTCTTAGAGCAAGATAATATATTACTTCTTTGAGTTATAAATTCTTTCTCGCTGCCACTTAACCTGTATTTCCTTATTACATAAAATGAAATATAGTTCCTACTGTAAGAGTCATTGTAAGGAGCTATCTTTATCTGTGAGATGCCTTTTTGAAATATAAATAGTTATAATTAAGATTTGCCTAGTAAATCCAGATTTGTTTCCAGAATAATACTAAAATGTTAATAAACAGATCAGATTGCTTTTGTTTAAAATGCAAAAATTTCTCCCCAAAGTCCAAAAGAAAAAATTAAATATTACTTAAATGAATATTAAAGGGTTTTATTTGAGACCCATTCCAATTTAGTCAGAATATTTATCTTTTTTCTAGGGAATATCTATGTAACATGGTTTTCCAACCTGCAGGATTACATTGGGATCTTCCCAGATCTTTGTTTCCCCACAACATATTAATTTGGAAATACTCCAATACAGCCCCTCATGATAGCTTTTATTGTTTGAGGGTGGCGTGGGTGTGTGGGTGTGTGTCTGCATATTTATTTATTAAACATCAAAAGCACTTTGAGTTATTAACTTTAGTGTTAAAGTTCTTGTGAAATATCTTCCTTTTTATGCTTAATTTTCTTTGATAATAATTTGTTCTTAAATTTAAAATTAACATTATCAGAAACTGATTTTCCAACTCACTTTAATGCCACCTATCAATTTCAGACTTCCATTGATCTTCCTGCCATTTTCACTTGAAAATGGTGAGAACTGCTTTTCTGTAGTGCATTAGTAGTACTGAGCATATAGTTATTTAAAGATTTCATGTACAGAATGTTTTTTAAAATTGGTTTTTGCTTTATAGTGTTCTCTCTTTTAGGCATTGAGCAATTAGCTGTCTAGTTCAGTAGGATTTGAAATTTGAGGCATCCTTTATCACAGTTTCATTGATCTCCTAGGGTGGGGGGAAGAATCCTTTTTTAAATAGCAAATAAATTCAGTTTGTCCATTTCCTTCATTTCCAGGAAGAAGCAGAAATCCAGGCAGAACTTGAACGTTTGGAAAGAGTCCGAAATCTTCATATACGGGAACTCAAAAGGATAAACAATGAAGATAATTCACAGTAATGCATTTGCATTTCATATTTTATGTGCCATTTTAATTTTATAATACCAAAAGATATGATAACCCCTTTTTAAGGAAGGGAGGAAAAGAATCCTAAGAAATAAATTTTCAAATAATGTATAGACTGCTATTCATGAAACAATACTTTGTAATGCTACTATATTACATATTTGAAAGACATTTGTATATGTTAACATAAGCCAAGGTTTACAGCAACAAAGATTTCAGTTAAGAATTATTTCTTGAGTTGTGCATAAGATCTTAGCGTTATATTCTGGAAGTTATTAAAAGGAATATACATTCTTTTTGCCCTAAAGTAGTCAACAGTGTTTTATTACTAAATGCTAAGTAACTGGCAAAGACAGGAAAGGGCAAAAGAGTTTCCACTAATGGGAGAAACTGTGTTGGGCTATAGTAATCAAAATGTCATGGAGCTGGAAGATTTGTTTGTACTAATGCACAATGAAATAAGCAGAACCAGAAAAACTTTTGCTCAGTGATTATAGCAAAATGAATATAAAAGAAACTCAAGTCAGTAATTAAGAAACCTGTGAAATTGGCCAGGGAAACAGAGAATGAAGTCTACCTCTCTTTTCAGCAGAGAGGCTGAAGACTATTGGGCAAAAGGAAATGTTTACTTTTTGGTATTTCTATTTAACTGGGCAAAAAGTTCCGTTCTAGGAAAAATAAGAAGGGAGAAGATATTTCCAGAATTCACTATTTTCTGATGTAAAAATAAGACATCAATAAAAAATAATTTTTTTTTAAAAGAAAGTCATGGTAAAAGTGGGAAGAGGCCTATAGTGTGGTTATAGGTCAGACAGAATGTAAAAACATGTATCTAGTCTTAAGGCAAAAATCATTTATTGATTTAAGGCCTTTTAATTGATTTTGACCAACAATGCAAAATGTTAACATTTATGTCCTAGTTTTAAAATGCAAGGCATTCATAATCAGAGCCATTTTTTATTTGCAATTATTAATGATATCTTTAGACTAACAAAACATACAAAACAAATTTTGTCTTAGCTAACTGAAATGTGAACAAAATACTAATTAATTTATTCATCACAGTTTGCGACATTTCTGAAGATTTAAAATCCTGCTGTATTAGAATTTTAATACAACAGAGAGTATAATTTAAAATCTGCCTCACCTCATGAAAATTGTGTCTAAAGATATTTGTGAAAGATTTGGTTATTCAGTTAGAAAATTAGTGAGTTCATATGGTTTCATCATATTGATTATAATCCAGCAGAACACTCATTTTTATATCATCTAGCCTAGTGTTTCATACATGGTGGAGCCTAATGCACATATAACAAACACATATACAATAAATTTATAATGCTTAATAAAAGAAGCTTAAATTATTTCTAGAAACTCCTCATCTTACAATTTGTTGTATGCTATTTTTACTCATTTCAAAAGATAATTAAAACTTTATTTGTTCACTTTGAATTTTTTGCTTTTTTCAAATGGCAACAAGAATTTAATTTGCAGGGAATCAGAATTAACTGTTTAAAACCAGTAATGCTAAAATGTAATCATGGATGAAGGCCATCTTTTTTTTCTTAAAGATTTAATATGCTTGGATGGTAAAATCTTGATTAATTTCTTGATTCTTTGAGGGTAGGGACCATCTTTCACCTTTGCCTTCACACTCACAAAATCTGGCCCCATCCTAGATACCTTAACCCATAATACATACTTGTTGAACTGCAGAGTTGAATGAACACAACTCTTAAATGTAGTAGTTTTTTTTAAAGGCATTAGAGAGCACACATACAAGTGAGAAAACACGTTATTTAAAAAACCACAGTGCTGTTTGTCATTTAACCATATAATGTGATTCTGCTATTAAAGGGAGTTAGGAACTCACTAAGCCAAGTCCTGAAACCCCCACAGGTCAGAGAGATCAAATGGAGATATGAAGAATAGCAGGAACAAGAAGGGGAGAAAGGTTGAAAGGAAGATGTTCTAAGCAGTATGGTAATAAGACAAATTTTAAAAGGAAGACATGGCTAAAAAGACTCTCTAGTGTAGGTGGGACCTTATCATGCCTTTGTCTTAATTTTTAAAATACATATATGAATTTTCCCCCCAAGGTTTAAAGATCATCCCACGTTAAATGAACGATACTTGTTACTTCATCTGCTTGGTAGAGGTGGCTTTAGTGAAGTATATAAGGTAATGTATGTTTCGGTCTCTTGTTTGGATTAATATAGAGAAATTGTCGAGCCTTAGAATTATGGCAAATCTAAAGTTTATGCAAATATGTAGGGCCTTCCTGGAATTTAGTGAACATTATTAGAAGTCTTATAGAATAATGAGATAAACTAATTGTGATATTTTTAATTAGATAAGAAAATTCAGACAATTAGTAAAGACTTGAACCAGGACAGGTCAGACAGGCTAATCACTCAACATTTTCCTTATCTAGAATATGAAAATAATGGTGCATATAATACCTAACCTGCAAGGTTGTTGTGAGCGGCTAATGAGGTAATTTATATAAATCACTTTACAAACTTTAAAAGGGCTATAGTCAGAAATTTTTTATTGTTATTTTGTGACTTCTCATGAAGTCTACATTTGTGTTTAAATATTTGCCAAAAGTTCTAAGTATCCTGCTTCTATTCTAACTAATACCTCCAGATCCATCCTGAACCATTTAGCAAAAGTTCGAATATAAAGATAACCCAGGAATGACTTAAAAATGGGATTTAGACTTTTAACTTAGAAATGTTAGGACAAGAATTCAGTGAAATGGAGACTCGTGATTTCCAGTTTTATACAGAGCAACTCTAATGGTAGTTAATATATGCTAAGGATTCTAGGGTTAGAAATGGCCTTAGACTAGGCAAGCAGTACATTTCAGCTTTAGTCATTGATCCCTCTTCTGTATACTCAAGTGTGTCTCAACACAAGTATTTAGACAGCTCTATTAACAAAACTTTTAAGCTATAAAAATAATTTTAAATGAGACTGGGTTAGTCTAAATATAGAGACTTCAGAGCCTAGCCAAATTTGAAAGTATTTAAGACCTGTTGTTTACTTATTAGCTTTATGGTGTAAAGATGAGCAAGGGAAAGCAAGCAGAGAACTCTTTTCTCTTGATCTTGGACTTGTACCATTATGGCTACTCCTGACACACCCCCATTAGGGATTCTTAAGAATATGCTCATTTTGCAGTTAAAGGCTACAAAATGAATCTTTGTAATTTTTAAAGAATCTCAACTAGCATATGGACCCAAGGTATTTTTTATCCTCCAGGGATTTTTTAGCCAGGTCAGAGATTATGGGATTTTTCTCAAAGCCAATCTTGGTTCCTTAAAAATAGCTTTGAAGAATGAGATAGCTGACTAGCACTTGCTGGCTAGTTAAGATTTGAATTCACTATTAGTTTGATAACCCACAAAAAAACACTAAATAGGGAATTGGAAGACCAAAGACTCTCACTAACGTACTGTTTGACTGGATAAGTCATTTAGGGCAGTTTCTTGAGCTATAAAAATTGAAGCAATTGGATAGGATTACCTTTTAGACCCCTCTAGCTCTTAAGATTAGCAGTCTTCTTCATTTGACCCCCATAAAAGATCCCCAAAGAATTATTTTTATATTTCTAATCATTATTCAATTAAGAATCAAAACTTTTCACTAATAGTTTATGAAGTTATTCTGTTTTCTTCTCATTCTTTATTTTTCACTGTTTATACTTTATGTATCTCTACTTCATTTCTTTTACCAGCATTCATATTGCATTCAGTTTTTATAATATTTTACTCACACTAGCTTTGTTATTCTTGATTTCTTCTGAAACTTAAAAAAAGTAACTCTGCTCTGTCCATGAAATTTGGATGAAAAACTCTTTAGAACAATTTCTGAATATATTCATTCAGTCTCATGCTATCTAATGACAAAGATGCAGTTTATAATATTTGTGGAATGATCTTTCTTACTTGAATGTAAGGTGAGATCCAGTGTTTTATTTAAAGTGTTTTAGGGGAAAAGGGAAAATGTCTTCTTTCAGATAAATGCCAGAAGTCATGCTTGTTTTAAAATTTACACCAAAAAGTGGTGACTTTATGTGATATACAATGAAATCCCTGTTCATGAAGTTAATTTGTTACATAGTGGGCAGTATTTTAAAACCTGTTTCCTTTAGCTTATCTATAGCAATGTTAAATGGGAGTTCATACTTCAACAGTAGACACAATGTTGTTTACTACTCTGAAGAAATAGCTAAACTTGAGACATATATATATATATATAAAATCAATTTGATGCAAATTTTTTTTAACACTACATTAAGCTTCAAGGACAAGGGAACTCTCTGGAATGAGAGATGTCAGGTGAGGAAGAAATATGTTTCCTACCTTTCAGCCTGCAGCCAAAAGAGCCATAGTAATCTGCTGACTTGGATCTCTTGTCTCTTCACAAATTATCTCTGGAATGGGGCCAAAGTAAACTTGATAGTTTTTTTTGTTTTTTTGTTTTTAATTTTAAACCCTTAACTTCTGTGTATTGACTTATAGGTGGAAGAGTGGTAAGGGTAGGCAATGGGGGTCAAGTGACTTGCCCAGGGTCACACAACTGAGAAGTGTCTGAGGCCGGATTTGAACCTAGGACCTCCCATCTCTAGGCCTGGCTCTCAATCCACTGAGCTACCCAGCTGCCCCCAACTTGATAGTTTTTTAATCTTATTCTACTAATAAAATTACAGAAAATTAGAGTGAGAATCTGCTCAGAAGGGTGCTTAATGTTTGGAATTGATACCAACCTATATGTATTTGATAGTATTTCATGTTCTTGTTCTTATATGTACTACTTTGTACTAATTATGTTCTTGTACTTATAATCCACCCTTCTCTGATATGCTAGAGCACATACCACTGTAGTTATAGTATTCCTTCTACCTCTAGTAATAAAATATCTGACAATTTTGCGTGTCATTAAAATACAGTTCTTTCATTAATTAGAGGTATTACTGGGAGTCTACTTAATATAGTGGGGAAAGTACTGGATTTGATGTCAAGAGCCCTGGTTTCAGATCTCAACACCACCACTTACTGCTTGTCGTAATCTATTGACAAATTAATACAACTCCATAACTCACTGGGTTGGTTTTAGAGAATATATTTTGTAAACCTTAAGGCAGTGGCATAGTATGTAAGAATTCCTGCAGATTGCATATTTATTTAGTAAACTACTTATCAGGAATATATGTATTTTATTGTATTTTTATTTGTTGTGTTAAATAATTCTGAATTATATTTTAATCTGATTTGTGGCTTTAATTGACACCTCTGCCTTAAGATTCTAAACAACTCTTAAAAGAGTTTCCAGAGCAAGTGCTAACATCATGAGAGGTAGTTTTCTTATCAGGAGTTCTCTACACAGCTACATACAATCCCCTCTACCCCAAGAGATAATCTACAAATGTAAATCATTGTTACCGTGATCTAGATTAGCTAATTCCTTTTTTAAAAAAAAAACAATTGTTATATTTTGAATGTAAATTTTCTTGGTCTTTGGCTTTAACTATTCTTTGCCTTGGATTTCAGGCTTTTGACCTTTATGAACAAAGATATGCTGCTGTGAAGATCCACCAGCTTAATAAAAGCTGGAGAGATGAGAAGAAGGAAAACTACCACAAGTAAATATTAATGCCTTATGGTTCTTGTGGTAAATTGATCAAGAGTCTTTTGATCATGGAAAATTAACATGCTCTCTTCCTTTAGACATGCCTGCAGAGAGTATAGAATACACAAAGAACTGGACCACCCCAGGATAGTTAAACTATATGATTATTTCTCCTTGGATACAGACACGTAAGTATAGAATAGAGTTTATTGTTAATGAATAAGAAATTTAAAAGTTGTGATAGCTATCTTCATTTTGGAGGACTTTGGAATGTTAAACTTTTTGTTATATTGTATAAAAAAGAGACTTCCTAAAAACCAAGACACCATACTGTGTTTTCCTCAAAACATATTCACTTTACCCTATTCTAGGCAATGTTCGTTATTTTAAACTTCTCTCTCAATGCCTGGATTCTAGGTGTGGGCAAAGGAAGCAATTGCACTTTACTTTTGATTAACAATTAAATGTCAGTATTTCATATATACTTCATTTTTTAATATATTGAGCATAATGATCTTGAGTAATTTGTGATTACATTTAATGGAATATCTAATATATATGTATTTGGTTTTCTCCCTTCTAGGTTTTGTACAGTGTTAGAATACTGTGAAGGCAATGACTTGGATTTCTATCTCAAACAACATAAATTAATGTCAGAGAAAGAAGCTAGGTCCATTGTAATGCAAATTGTAAATGCACTAAGATATCTCAATGAGATCAAACCCCCTATTATCCATTATGATCTTAAACCAGGTAAGTGGGAAATTTATCAAGATAATTTTCTTGTTTTATTCTTTGATATTTGAATTATAGATAACAATTTCTTGATAATTTTAAAATGGTAAATTCATTAAATCATGTGAAAGCTATGCTAACAAACTTTTGAAGTTTGAGAACTATCAGAATGATAGTTAATTTTAGAACTATCAAACTAAAAACTTAATATGTAAATAATTACTTTCTAATTAGTACATAAAATCTATTTTTATGTAATAATTAAAAGAATGAATTGCTTGCAGTTGCACAAACTGGGGAAAACTATACTTTTTAAAAATATTTCCTAATTTTTGTACTTGTTTATTTTTTGTTAGGAAATATCCTTTTAGTAGATGGAACAGCATGCGGAGAAATCAAAATTACTGATTTTGGCCTGTCCAAAATTATGGATGATGATAGTTATGGCGTGGATGGAATGGATCTAACTTCTCAAGGGGCAGGGACTTATTGGTAATTGCATTTTAAGATATTAAAACATTAGCTTTCCCTGTATCAGAGATCCCTTGACCTTTTTTGGAGAAAGGAACTATTTTCCATTTCTTTTAACCCTTGATCTTTAAGGAAGTCAACATTCAGAGTGAAGCCATTGAACAGAACATAAATAGGTTAAGGTGCCACTGAAAGGTGCGCTCCCCTCCCTATAATAAATCCTAGCAGACTGAGCAAGAGTAGCAGACATGGGACCTATTAGGCAGGGTTTTCAGAGCCACCAATAAACATTAATCTGTTTACTAGTTTATGCTCTTGCTTTAAGATGATGTGGATTACTTTTGCAAAGTGCCTTTATGAAATGTCATTTGCCTAACATTACTGAGATTATATTTTAAAAATTGTTAATTAAAAAAATTAATTAAAATTTAAAAAAATAATTAAAAAACCCAGCATATTATGAATGTGTCCCCCATTTGGGTTTTTTTTTGTTATTGTTAAGTATTCTACTATCAAATTGGACATGGTAGTGGATAGGAAAAAACACGAGAGTATTGATTGATTTCTTTTTAATTGTGACTTAATCCTATCTGAAGCTGCATGCAACTTTTGAAGACAAAAGCTTTAGAACTATCTTTATGAAAAAAAAAATATATATATATACATATATATACATATTTATTTATTTATTTATTTATTTATTTGTATGAATATATGCCCTTAAGGAATTTATGGGTATACATGTGTGTATTCACTCATATATACTATGAATTGTTCATCTCATTTTAGGACACACCCAGAGAGTACTAGGGTGCTCATAGAAACTATTTCAACTTGAATTCTGCAAAGCTTGAAATATTTCTGAGTACACAAAAACCTAAAACTTCTCAAATAGAGTTTTCAAAAAAATGCCATTTGTTGCTTAAAGAAAAGGTGGTGACATTTGAAGTAGAAAGTTATTTTTGTTCTAGTTTACTTAAAAGAGCAATGATTACAAACTCAGTTTTGACTTAAATTCCCAGAGTAGGAAGTGTACCTTCAAACAAACAGAATGTATGGATAAGTAACAATCTTCTTTGTGAGTACAGAAGCACAAGAATTTTAGGAGAATTTTATCTTCTTTCTTTTAATGCATGCCCCTTCCCCTCAGCCACTGAAGTCCTTGGTCACACTTTTCTCTTACTTGTAACGGAGTCTTCTGGAGTTTCCAAGGAAGAAAAGCTAGTATGAACGCCTCCACTAATATAATATCTGCTATCATTTATATTAGTACCCCATGTGTGTCAAGCACTAAATTAAACCCATTATAAATATTTCATTTGATCCTCATAACAACCCATTGTGTGGGTAAGATACTCATTCCCATTTTACAGCTGAGGAAACCAGGTTAAATAACTTGCTCAAGGTTACACAAATAATAAATGTCTGAGGATAAATTTGAACTTAGGGCTTCCTTTCTCTGGGTTCATTAATCTATCCACCATGCTGCCTTGCCACTACAAAAAGAGTCCAAGTTTGATGAGAATATGCTTAGTATAAATTAATTAAGCTTCTATAGGCTTGCTTGGTAGAAATCTGACTTCCCTTCCTCAGAGAAAATACTTTCTGATATCAGGTAATTTAAATATGTGCTTTGGAGCACATCCTATTGTCAGTTGAAGTAGTAGGATTTAGAGCTGAAAGGGACCTTACAGGTAATCTATATGATTTTCAGATGAGGGAGCTGAGTTGATTGTGCATATACCAGGTATCACTAAAGACTTAATACAGTTTTAAACTTTATTGACTTGACTAATCGAGGATTAGTTGATCAACTCGGTTTTGGAAAATATATTTTTGCATTATTTTGTCTTTTCAGAAAGTTTGAAATCTAGATTAATTTGTAACTTTTAAGATGTCCCTTTGAAGTCCAAAGAAATGGGTATCATACTTCAAAAGTCAGAGAAATTAATTTATAATCACACTGTTACCTTACTTAATGCTTTACAGTTTTCAAATTTCAAATACATTTAATTTATTTGATTGCAACAATAGTCATGAAAGAGGAAGGGACAGATTATCAACATCGTGATCTGAGCAAATTGGTGTTCAGAGAAATAAAAGGCTTTGTCCTGGCCCCAAAAGTCCAGTAAGCATTACTGGAATGGAGGGCTTCTGTTTCTGTGACTGTATTCTTTTTACTGTTCCATGCTGCCTTTCTGTGAGTTTTCACAGAAATTCTGTGGTATAAACAAAATTGGAACCTCCCTAATTGTAGTTCAAAACTTCATAGCACTACTTCTGAAAATAACCACATTCTTATAGTAGGCAATAAATAACCACTACTTGTTACACAGGATAGAACTAGGCATGAAAAACATAATATAAAACTGTAAGTCAGCTGTTAAATACTTATAAATCCTTAACTGACATTTTCTTGGTTTTTGTTTTAATAAAGTATTCCTTTCATAAATTCAGTCCACTTATATTTATAAAATTATTTCTTGCCCATTTTAAATTTTTTCTAAATGTTTCATAAACATCTGCTTTAGCTCATTTTTCCTTTTTCAAAGGGTAATTTTTTTGGTTTCTATTGTTTATGAGATTCATAGGATCTTGGGGATTTAGAGTATGTCTTAATTCTGAATTGCCTGCTTTCGATTCCGTATTTTCAACAGTATAGGTTTTTGTTGTTTGTTTGTTTTTTAAACCCTTGTACCTCGGTGCATTGTCTCATAGGTGGAAGATTGGTAAGGGTAGGCAATGGGGGTCAAGTGACTTGCCCAGGATCACACAGCTGGGAAGTGGCTGAGGCCGGGTTTGAACCTATCAACTGTATAGTTTTGCTAATTAAGTCATGTGTGCCTCCGATTTAAGACTCCCAAGGTAACTGTTGTGCCATACTTTGGTTATGACAGCTATTCTTTCATGATCTTTGGGGAAATTTTTAGGCAAAATCATTTTTAAGAATGACTAGTGTTTTGCTTTCCATATTTCCCTATCAACCCAAACTAATTTCTTAGTGATACCCAAGAAACCCATGACCCAGCTATTTGTAGCAGAAAGCAGTGGTAAAAGTCTTGGACACTTCATTTTTCCTTTCTTTTCCAAAGAATGATAAATCATTTTGGCCTTTTGCCTTCCATCATTTATGGGAGCAAAGCATCTTGAAGATAAAGGTTTGGTAAGTTTGTAGAATATGACCAAAATTTCCTACTGTTGTTTTACTTATTTTCAACAGTATTGATTGGATAACTGAGTTCAACCATGCTTCTTTTTAAGACTGCTAGAGTTACTATACTATCTGTACCATAGCTTTTTGTTACATATGGAAATCTGGATTTGATATACACAGGCATTATACTCAGTTATGCTTGTTGTGACTTATTTAATTTTCACCATCATTTAAAAAGGCTTTGATAGAGAATTGGATTCAATCATGTTTTAGAGAACATAGGAAAAATATCAGGCCTTATAAATGTCAATATTTACCTGTATCTCACAGCAACTCTGTAGCTCTTCTATTTATTGTAGTTGTATGCTCATCTTCCTTAAACTAATGGCTAACAGATTAATTCTGTCTTTGGAGGACTATAGAAATGAAACACAGAGATCCCTAAAAATGTTGCAAAAGGGAATCAACTAATGAGAATCTTTTTTTGTATGTCTTTATAAAATAAAGCAATGCCTTTGTTATCTCTTTAGCTTTATAATGAGTTGATATAAACAAATGTAGTTTATCAGCCTGATGTGGGATAAGAATAATAATATATAAAATCATAAAATCTCTCAGTATTTATTAACTTTGTGCCAGGTACTATGTGAGGCTTATAAATATGAATAAAAAATTCCAATTCAAAAGGAACTTTTATCCTATAAAACAAAAGATTCTTAACTTGTGATCTGTTATCTTTTTTTTAATATTTTGGATTAATTTTTCACTACAATTGGTTTCCTTTGTAATCCTGTATAATTTACTTTATTGCATTCTGAATCTGCCAGAGGTTTCCATCACACATGAAAAGTTAAGAACTTCTGTTTTAATGAGAGGCAATAAAAATGAATTTATATAAGCATGTATAGAATAAATATAAAGAATAATTTTAGAAGGCAGAAGCTAGCAGTTCAGATTTTAAAAAACTAAAATAGGTAGAATTTGAATTATTTCTTGAGAAAGGTACAGGAAAAAGAAAGGGAGAGGCGGCATCTTGCAAGCATAAAGGCATGGGATAAAGAAAAAGGAGTTTCATGTTTGACTGGATCACAGAGTATTGGAAGGGAGTAATGGACAAAGATGTTGGAAAAATTGGTTGGGGTCAATTTGAGAATGATTTTAGTAGCTGAATATAGAAAACTATACAGGTATCCCTTCCTCATCACAGAGGTTAGGAGTACAGTATCTCCATGATCTGGAAAAATCCACTTAAATTTTTTTTTGTCCCTCTATCAGAGAAGTCATCTGATTTTTTTTCTTTTATAGGATATTTATAGTACTTTATTATAAAATTTGGGTTAAGTATTTGGTCATAGGTTATATAGTTTCTAAACATTTTCTTTCTTGTCTGCTAGCTTTTTTATGTCCTCTGTGGTTTTCACAAAACTCGCCCAAGATTCTCATTTCACTTCTTATGATGGCCTGTAATATGAAACCATGAGGGGAAAAGTTGAGTTGTGGAAGGGATACCTGTATTTTATCTTAGAAGAAATAGGAAACCACTGAAGTTTATTATTGTGATTCATCTAATTACCAAAACATCTCTTAGCATCCTGCACTAAACTTTCAATTATTTCCAAATCTTTAAACAATAAAAAACAGACTGTTGGATGTTTGAAAGCAAATGTTCTTGTTCTGGAAAAATCTCTGAGTTCTCTTGAAGTTTTATTTCCTCTGACAAGGAAGATGTGAGTACTCTCCAGTGAATCCCCTTTGTTAGAGAACAATGAATTCAAAGTTGGAAAAACCCTTAGATTTCAATCTGATTTGACCTTCTCCTTTTCCAGATTAGGAAACAGAGGCACAGGAAGGTGAAGTGGCTTGCAGAGGTTACACAGACAATCCAGTCTCCTGGTCCTACTCTTTCCAATGATCTTGTATTTGCTCCTTTTGAAAGTGCTTTTAATTATTTCCTTATCCAGTTTGTGTATTGTAGATTTTTTCCTTCTAGGATATTAGCTATTTTAAGAGTAAATAGAGATGATTTTTTCCCCAGGGCTTTTTATTTAGTTTCATCACCAGCTTGATAGTGTCTCCCTGCTAGGGAATGCCTAATTTTTAATTCAATATTACAACAGAATAATTTTTCACCATTACTAAGTAGCATCAGAGAAACAGAGCTAAAAAGGTCTAAAAATTCACCCAGTTTAATTCTTATTTTACAACTAGAAATTATATCAGAGGTTCAACAGATTCAACTTTTTTTTTTGAAAAATTTAATTAATCAAGAATATTTTTCCGTGGTTAAATGATTCATGTTCTTTCCCTCCCTTCTTTCCATCCCCCTCCCATAACCAATGAGCAGTTCCACTGGGTTTTACATGTGTCATTGATCGAGACCTATTTCCATATTATTAATATTTGTATTAGGATGAAGAGATCCAACTCTTAAAAGTTGGGTGTGAAATAAAATTACAAAACTTAAATGAGATAAGTAACAAGATATAAAGACCATGACAAATTGATAGTGAAGTTGATCCACAAAAAATTGTAGTTATGTAAAGTTTTTTGAGTTTTCTAAAATTGGTGCGTAGATTTAGGAGAGTCGTGGTGGACTCATCCTAGATTTTAAAATATCACCACCACTGCAAATTAATAAAAAATGATACTGTGTTAAAACAAAAAATTATCAATAGAATATAGATTTGTAGGGGGAAAGAGCAAACCAAAAGAATTTAACATGGGATAGAAACCATTATTTTTTCAATGTAGAAAGGAGGCTTGTAGTGGGAGTAGATGGGAAAAAGTAGCCATGTAATTTCATTAAGTATAAGCAGCTCCCAGTGAATAAACTCTATGCACTCACTGTATAATCTGTTCCCCCAAGGTTAAGTGACTTGCCCAGAACCAGTAGGTGTTAGAATCAGGACTTGAACACAGGTCTTAAGACTAGGTGTCTGTACTCTTAATGCTGTGCTGCTTCTAGATAAAAATGTGAAGAATTATTCTGTACAGAGCTGGGTCTTATTGTTCTACTCATGGTTTATCTTCTTTGAGCATTTCTTATCCTCCTTTCCTTATAGCTTTCTGAGCCCTCCTTGTTTTTCTTACTCTCTTCCCTTTTCGAACCTTCTTTCTTCCTTCTTTTTCTTCATAGTTGTCTTCCTTTTCTTTCCTGTCATCTCTCTCCATTAAGGCCCACACACATCCTTCTGGACCCTTCTAATTCTTCTTTGTTTCAAATCCTTCTTTCCACAATTCTTTCCTATGGGCACTAGAGGATGTTTAATCCGTAATGAGGAATCCAAGACCCAGATACAATGAGTTAATAACAGAGCTGAACTTCAGAGCCACATATCTGTATCCCCTGGATTGGTATTCTTTCCCATGTGATTGGAAATAAAATGGAAGCAAGCAGTATTACACATTTATCATCACTGGAAGAGAAATTGGTTTCAAGGAAATCTAATTTTAAAAGTATTTAAAGGAATATGTCAGAATAGAAAAAATCTCAGCAAACAACTGATTAAAAAAATTGACTCTCCAAAATATAGACAATATTACTAGAAATAATAGATTAGATGCATACCTTCTATTTGTTAAGTGCTTTAAAAAAGGTTAGCTTATGGCATAAATAGGAGGAAGAATTTTAGGGCTTTGCTAATAATTTGAAACAAAAGAAAAATCATTTTGGATATATACATATTAAATAGTCAAAATTGTAAAACCCAACATTGGTAAAAAATGTAGGAGTAAGTCTAGTATTGAAAATAGAATAATCTAATGTGAAATTAGTTGATTTTTACATGTGTTTTGAAATATTTCTATCATTTCTGTATTTCAGAAAAATTAAAATTTAATTACTTTTCAAACATTATTAAGACTTAAAAGTGGTGCCTTTTTTACAAATAATCCCTCTCATTTTAAAAATTAAGGAAATGAGGTTCAGAGAGATTCTGTTTCTCCTGATTTTCTTGTTCATATATTCCCTCTAAATGTATTTTTTTAGTCACAATTAGACCTTTAAAATTCATCCTAGTGTTTTAACTTATTGTAAATTAGTAATTTAGAAAATTGTTTTATGTAACTTTTTTATCACAAAGACCAACTTGTACTAATATTAAAGTTACTGTTTATTGATCAAACAATATATTTCCATACATAATTTCACTGATGGCAATGGAAAATTGAATCATAAATTGCATATGGAAAATAAATTTATTCTAGAACATTTGTTAGGGTCTAGAGTTTTTTAAAGAATATAGATGATGTCTATTTCTTTTTTTTTTTTAAGGTATTTACCTCCAGAGTGTTTTGTAGTTGGCAAAGAGCCTCCAAAGATTTCCAACAAGGTCGATGTATGGTCTGTTGGAGTCATCTTTTTTCAGTGTCTTTATGGTAGAAAGGTAAGAACTTAAAAAGTAATAATCTCCCTCTTAAATACATAAGGTAAATTCTATAAGACCGCTGACCTTAATGTTTCCTTTATGTATATTTAGTAGAATTTGTTTTTACTAATTCTGTTAAACTTACTCTGGTTTTCTATGGATCAGATTCATTTTTGAAATTTTAAAAATTATATTCAGAAGTGCCATCTTGAAATATCTTTGAGATGAGCTTGAACCTTAATGGTTCTCTTAACTATACACAAATTTCTTAACCTCCTAGAGGATTATTTTCCTTATTTGAAACTTGGGGATAATATTTAACACTACTTTAGAGAGTTTTAGGGAAAGCACTTTGCAAACCTTAAATCCCTATAGAAATATCAAGTAGTGGTGATCTATTGGGATTCATTATTTAGCCTGGTCAGTGAATCTCCATTTATAACACTGTCTATGAATTATGTATATCAAATGGCAGGCTCAACATTTTTCAAATAAAATACAATTATAATTTGTGACTTCCTATATATCATTCATACTCGATATTTAAATATGGTACTGTCACTGTTGGAACATTTTAGATTATAAACTTACAAAATATCTGATTGACTTTTTTAGCCATTTGGTCACAACCAGTCTCAACAAGACATCCTTCAGGAAAACACAATATTAAAAGCCACAGAAGTCCAGTTCCCGGTGAAACCTGTTGTAAGCAATGAAGCCAAGGTAAATGAATAATGTGAAAAAAATATATATTTTGAGCAGAATGTGTTTGAGGACTAGGTAAGTACTCTTCATTGGATAAATCAAAAGGAAGTTAATGTTGCCTCAAGAGGCTTGTTCTTGTAGGGGTATGTGATTTCCATGTGGTCCTTAGATAGTTCCCAGCTCCTACATTGACACTTTTTTTCCTTCTAAGAAAATATAGCCCATTCCTACTTCCCTGAGTCAGCCCTAATTGCTTTGAAGTACCAGAATAAATCCCAGCAGTTGTGGTCTGAGTGCTTATGTGCCACTTCCTTTTAGAAGTGGCATCAAGTTTGGTTCCTGTGTGCTTCACCAGCATGTGACTCTAAAACACGAGGGCCTCCCTGGCTACAGGGCAGGTGCTACATGTGGAGGAAGTCTGTGTATATTTGTTTGTTTCAACTTTATATCATTAAAACAGTAGTAGGTCACTTCACATTCTACCTCTTCCTGTTACCCTTGCAATTGGTCTTTGACTTTTATTCATAACTTTTATTTTTTGTTCACAAAATTCTATTTTCTGTGCCCCCCCCATGGGAATATTCCTTTTTTTGAAGATTCCCTAAAATTCATAGGATAAAATGAATGCATTTTCTGCTATTTTTCTTTTTTCTTAACCCTTACCTTTCATCTTAGAATCAGTACTGTGTATTGATTCTAAGGCAAAAGGGCTGTAAGGGTTAGGCAGTAGAGGCTAAGTGACTTGTCCAGGGTCACACAGCTAGAAAGTAGGCTCTATCCATTGAGCCCACTTACTATTGTTTCTAATGCATATATAAGCCTCGATAATGAGAGTCACAGGTCAGCTTTGAGAAGAAAGATGTAGGAATTGGCTATAACCTATTGCCTTTTAATTGTATCCTTGAAGAATATACATACGTTGCTTGGCATTACTTTTAGCTGTAGATCTAGTACATCTCAAGACTAATAAGAAATAATATAATTTTTGGTAGTTGTAAGATATTGAAATATGAATATTTAAAGTATTTTGTAAGCCTTAAAGCCCTCCGGTTATTTTATTTTCCTTATCCCTAGTGGTATGGAACACTCTTAGGTAAACTTCTTTCTGGTTTGAAGGTGGCCATGCTTTTTGCCCTCAAAACAGGCTCCTGTGCTGAGTATATGCTGAGTATAAAAGTAAGACAATCCCTGCCCTCAAGGAGCTCACATTCTGCTAGGGGGATACAAGATGGTCACCGGCTATATACATAGAGATGCAAATTGAGGAAGCCTTGACATGTGGGGAGAAACCTCTTGAAAGAGATGGGAGCAAGAGATCCTGAGACCAAAAAGTAAAGTCAGGGAGAACATTCTAGGGCTAAGAGAGGCACAGCCTATACAAAAGCATAGGAACAGGGAGAGCTGGGTTTCCCAGTGGATAGAGCCAGACCTAGAAATGGGAGGTCCTTGGTTCATATCTGACCACAGAGATTCTGGGTTCAAATCTGGTCCCAGATACTTCCTAGCTACGTGACCTTGGGCAAGTCACTTACCCCTCCTCCCCAACCCCCCATCGTCTAGCCCTTATGCTTCTTCCTTGTTGGAAACAGTATAAAGCAGTGGTTCCCAAACTTTTTTTGGCCTACTGGCCCCTTTCCAGAAAAAATATTACTTAGCCCCCTGGAAATTAATTTTTTTTTTAAATTTTAATAGCAATTAATAGGAAAGATAAATGCACCTGTGGCCATCACCATCTTCCTGAATTACTGCAGCACCCACCAGGGGGCGGTAGTGCCCACTTTGGGAATCACTGATATAAAGTATTGATTCTAAGATGGAAGGTAAGAGTTTTTTAAAACCTCAAAGGCATGGAAACAGGAGGTGCAATGCCAAGGTCAGGGAACAGCAAATAGGCCAGTCTGGCAAGAATGTAGAGTATAATGTATAATCCTGGAAAGGATTGTGAATCCAGAATTTGAAAGATTTTAAGTGCCAGAAAGAAGTTTGTATTTTATCCTAAAGGCAATATACTTTTTGAAACTTTTTGAGCAGAGGAGTGACAGCCAGACCTGCCTATGGGGAATATCAGTTTGGTGGCTTTCCTGGAGAATTAATTGAAGCAGAATTGAGACTAGATTTCCAAAGAGCAATTAGGAGACTATTGTAATAGTCAGCTGCTTATTTATGCCGGCTTGATTTGAGGTCACCGGGGTGCAAGTAGAGAGAGGAGATCAGATGTAGTAGGTTCTATGGAGATAGAATCAGTGAGGATTGCCAACTCGTTGGCCAGGGAAGACAAGAAACAAAGGGTCAGGGATGACTCCCAGTTTGTAAACCAGAGTGACTGGAAGCATGGAAGTGTGCTCAACAGAAATAGGTAAGTTGAGAGAAGGATTGCATTTGAGTTGTTTTTGATGTGTATTTGAGATATTCAGGCAATTGCTAATTCTGGACTGAGAGTTCAGGTGAGAGCTGAGGAGTTATAGTTAAATCTATGGGAGCTAATGATATCACAAGGAGAGAATATATAGAAGGAAAAGATATCAGAGGAAACCAGTGTACTCTTTATTCCTTTCCTATAATTATGCTAACCTGGACCTGGTGATGAGTGGCCTTAGCCAACACAAGTTATGGCATTTGGTTTTCCCAAAAATTTCATCAGAAACAAGATTAGAATTCATTCCCTTTTATCCATTCTTGGCCTCTTTTCAAGTATGGAGTAGGAGGGCATTTTTGGTGAATAGGAACTCTAACAATATAATATTAAGGAATCAGATGAGAAAATAAGGATTAATTTTTTTAATAGAAAATAAAGAGTATTTTGCTATTAGGTTTTTTTCCTACACAAAATGGTCATTTTACTAAAGTGAATTTTAAAAGGTGGCTAAACTTTTTCTACAAACATTTTTCTAGATTCCACATATTTTATTGAAAGTGAAATTTTCATTTTAGAATCCTACAATAGACTATATCTCAAAAAGGGGATTATAATTGTTTTTCTTTTAGAAAACATTCGTTTTCAGAATTCATATAATCAGATTTTACTTGCAAAATAATAAGACCTATGTTATACTTTTACAGTAGTACAACATAACATAGATTGACCTTTTATAATCTCTAAAGGCATTAGAGTCAAGGGATTTAGATGGTATACATGGATTTGAAAATCGTTTTTTAAAAGATTATAATTGAAACCATAGAATCAACTCGCATAATTGTCTTAAAACATTATTACTTCTCTAGGAATATGGTATTAAGCTAATATGTAGGGGGAAATATTTTTAAAATCTGACATTTTATTTCTAAATTCTATTTTTTAGGCTTTCATAAGACGTTGTTTAGCATACCGTAAAGAGGATCGATTTGATGTCCACCAACTGGCCAATGATCCTTACCTTCTCCCCCACATGAGAAGATCAAATTCTTCAGGAAATTTACATATGGCTGGACTGACAGCCCCTACACCCCCTTCTTCAAGTATAATTTCTTATTGACATGGCTCCAAGATTGGCATGATGTCTTTCAATTGTTTTCAAATGCAGACTTATTTGAGAGCATTTGAGTGTTTTTTACACAAGACAAGATTGAAAACTTTTCAAACTGAAGTTCTTCTTTAGTGTAATTTGTATTCGAGTGGATCATGGACTGTGAATAAATGTACTCTTCTGACTGTAACCTTAAACATTGAAGGATCACTACCTGTTGCACACAGACAAGAGTACTGTGTTTAAGAGGGGGGGAAATGGGTCTTCGGGGGTTTTTTGGGGGGGAGACATTGTAAATAACCTTTATAATACTTTAAATAAATTTTTGGCTGATACTGGAGAGTTCTATAATATGAAGGGTAGTTTTTCATTATTTAAAATTCATGGAAGAAATATCAGACAAATTCTAACACAAGAACTACAGTGCCTGTGTCCATGCATTAGCCATTCAGCAGGAATTCTGCTGACACCAAAGTAAGAAGTGAATGATAGTCACCTTGTATTATGGAATAATGAAATATCATAGACTTTTTGGACAGAGTTAAACTTTGTTTTTTGCCTCTTTGGGCTTTTGCAGAGTTATACCTCAAAACCATGTTTCTTTTTTTCCCTTTGGTTATATCATTTTGAATGGTGAGCTATTCCTAGATACTTTGCCCCTTGAATAAATCCAATGCTTATTTTGAAATCTTGTTGAAATAGCTAAGTTGTAATATTTTCTGTGTTTCCAAAATGTTAGAATTTTTAACAAGTATTTCATAATTCATTTCCTGACCTTGTGATAAAAAGCAAATGGCAGTATGTAACCAAATGCAGACCAGTTCTATGCAGGATAATGATCAATTCCCTTCAAGTTCTATTGTAAATTGTTGTACAGGTGTTGTATTTTCAATTATACACGAGTTTCAGCAGCTTATTCTTGTACAAATGTTTAAATATGGCTTTTTCTAATTGGATATTGTATTTTTTTTAAGCCTCCTTAAACGCGCTTTAATTGCTGCTAAATGATGTTGCTTTTACCTTTGCAAAAAATTGAATGACCTCCTTAAGGTGCAAGTTGACTGTATGTCATAGATAATAAAAGTAGGCAATTCATTAACAATCAAGGCAAGTATAATTATACTACATTGGACATATCAGCTCTGTGAAGTCAGTTTCTTGTGCTCTAATGCCATGGGCACAGATTCTGGATTTAGAAATTGTTAATGGTTTTTCTACATTTCGGGAAGGTTCCTCTCGGCAAGGTGGGACAGAATTCCTACAAAGAAGTGTTTCTTGTGGTTTGTACAGATGTGTTAAAATGTGAAACATTTTCTAACTGCCTTGTATTGTAGAAGCTATTTTTTTTCTTTTCAGGATGCTGTATTTCTCTCCTGTACATTACTCCTTTTGCTGTCACATTCATGATGCTGAATACTTATCTGTAAGTAAGTTTTGTCCATGTTGCAGGAAAAGGAGGCTCTGTGACCACAGGTTCTCATTTAATATTGTACATTTAAACCGTGGCTCTTGTTTCTAATGTTGCAAGCCATTTTGTTTTTCACTGTACATAAACACGTTAACTGTCTCTTTAAGATGCTGCTGAAATTGTAGAGAATGTAGCCAAAACAGTAATAAACAATGACAATTGAAATTTAAAGACTCTTTAAGTAGCATTTAAATGGAAACTTCAAGATTTAAGATCCTGATTAACACAGCTCCTTTGCCTACAAATAGAACCCCAGCTGCAGAGCACTTCAGAATGCCAGACCAAGGTCAGAATGTTTAAAATCTGTACATTCAAGGCTAAACTGAGGTAAGTGACACAGCATCATTCGACAAGTACTCATTAAGTACCACACTGTGTGCTGTAAAGATGAAATAAAATATCCTCTTGGGTAAAGAAAGCACATAGTCATTGAGGCACACTTAGGAGCCACCCCTACCCCATAGACAGATTCAAGTAAATATCCTGTCAAAAATGGTAATGTGGTTGTAAAAAGTAGACATTGTCAGGTACTGGGCTAATCAGTTGCCTAGCTTATGCAACACTGTGGGTATGTTTGCATGTTCCTAACCTTAATAAGCTAGCATTCTCCTCTAGTGGTTATTTAAGGATTTGTGTTTAGATGAATGGTTTAGCTTGAATTCATTGTGAGAAGATGAGTGGCCATGTAAATCTAGCATGTGGCAGAATAAGTAGGGTTGATTATTGTGTGGATTCCTTTTAATTCATGCTCATATAAACAAGGCTTATGATGAAGAAAAAAAAAGCAAAATCAAAACTTGTTGATTCATTTAAGTGGTCGGTACTTCAGGGGTCATCTAATCAAAAAAAAAAGCGATGGTGGTTTTCTGAAAATGAGAAGATAAATAGTACTATTTATTAAATAAAATTTTATATTTAAGTAATAATTCTGAAGAGCACTTCTTTTTTTTTAGTTCAAACTCTTTGGGGGGAAAAAATGTCCATTGCTTGCCTTAGTGGTTTTAATAAAAGTAAAATCTAAAAATAAGATCTAAAGATCTAAATGCAACTTAATAAAAATTGTCTGAAAATGGAAGAAATTTAACTTAAGTTGGATAGTAATTTAATATTTTGATTTTAAGAGCAGTCCTTGTCAAAAAAAAAAAGTTCTGTATGGTCTTCACTGATGGTTTTAAATGTTTTTTAATCTTTTTCTTACTTTTAGACTTATGCTTCTTTTATAAGAAGAATTGTTTGCATAGGTAAGTGCTGCCAAAAGAGAGCTATTCTTCTCACTTCAGAGGACCTCAGCTATTGGGGGCAGGAAGGGGATGGGATGGTGGTCAAGTACAAGTAACTATTTTGTTCCCTGAAAATTTATAATGAGAGAACTGTTTTGCTACACATTAAACAACTCAGTTTATAAACTTCCTGGAATGTTCTCTGCCTCCAACTTCAAAGGTAATGAAAAATTAGAATGAAAGTATAAAATTCTTATTCTTTCAATAAATTCCTCCCAGTGAAAACATTTTCATGACATATTTTTGAGCACTTTTGAATGAGGCATTTTTGCCTCATTCAAATATTAAGAAATAAATAAAAACTAAATTTGATTTTAATTGGCCACTTGGTACAGGAAAAGAATCCTACCATTTGGAGTCAAAGAACTTTGTTCAAGTTCTAGGCCTATGGCTAATAGCAGTGTTGTCACATTCTGCATTTGTAAATGATATGGTTGGACTAGATGGAGGTCTCTTGCAGCTCTAAATTTGTAAAACAAGGAACATTTTTCTATGCTGAAAGCTCAACTCTAAAAACTTGAATACAGCCAAACATTTTGGTGCTGTTTGTATTTTCCTTGTAATTCTTTAAACTATTTGTTTTATTTTACAGTCATAAGAAAAGAAAAAAGAGAAATCAACTATCCATAAGTATTCACTTAATTCTTAATTCTGCAGTGTAGTTGGTTTTGTTTTGGTTTGGTTTGGTTTGGTTTGGTTTTTTTCCCTAGTCAGCCAAAAGGCATTTCTGTGCCATTTGAATCTAGTGCTTCAAAGATAAAAACGAAACACTCTTTTTCCTCTAAGTTCTACCAGACCAAATGGCATTTTATGCATGAAAGTAAATACAAAATCTATTCAAAGTAGTTTAGGGAGGAGGACATCATAGCAGGTGAGATCAAAATGAAAGTACACTAGGACCTGCCTCCCTCCTTTTTTCTATACTTCTCACTACCTCTTGACATCCCCAAATCAGTGAAAAAGAATTGGGGTATAAACCTAGGTCAAACGATATGGAACACCTTAAAATGTAGTTGTCCGTGTGTGGACGTCCTTATTTGCACAATTTTACATTGCTTCCCAAAATATTTGTACCAATTTGCAGCTCCACTAACATTGTGACTGCCTATCTTCCTACTACTTCAGCACTGACTGTTCTTTTCTTGGTCACCTTAATTGCCAGTTCTTTTCATTCCACCTTCACTCACACTGGCCACACCAGCCTTCTTGTTCTTCATTCAGGAAGCTCCCAGGGCCCTCTGCAGGCCTTTGCCCTGCTTTCCCTATATGCCCTCATCTCCCTCCACTCTTAGAATCTTTCACTTCCTTCAGGATTCAGTCCAAAGTCTTTTTGGACACCTCTGGTACTAGAGCCTTTTTTTACAAAGTGACCTTGTATTTATTTGGTATCCATGTCTCATGTACTTGTTCTATATTTTTTTCTCAATTCAATATAAGCTTCAGGTCATGTTTCATTTTTGTCTTTTTGTCCCCAGTACTTGGCACCAGTAAGCATTTATTGGTTGTTTGGTCAAGAAAAGACTTAGGCTATGGCATTTGAGCTTTGAAAGGACCTAGCTAGGAATGGCAAGAGATGGAAGAGAAAGTTCATGCCTAGCGTCAGGCATATATAAAGCATAACATATGGGAATAGCAAACGGCAGTTCTAATTGGACTGTAAAACCAGTGAAGAGAAGTCATGTGTAAAAAGCCAGAAAGTATATTGTAGTCAGTTGTTGAGGGCTTTAAACATTAGAAGAGTTCATATTTGATCCTCGAGGCAATTGGGAACTTTTGGAACTTTTTTGAGCACAGGGAATAATGTGGTCAGACTTGTGCTTCAAAGATAACAGTTTGGAAGGTGGACCTATTAGAGAGTGGAGAAATGATGTAAGGAGACCATTTAGAGAGCTATTGAGGGTAAGTAGCATAATGGAGGACTAAAGTTTTTTCTCTAACCCCCATGGCCTCTCTCAAACTTTTCCAAAACAGATATTAAGCGCCAAAGATAAAGCAATTTCATCTGCCTCCAAGGTCTAGGAAACCTGGAATCCAAAGGCCCATGAACTGAGACTAAAGTCACTTGGGGCAGAGAAACTAGGCTGGCAAACTTGCTCTGGCCCCAGGGAGGTGGGGAAGTGCAGGAGTCAGGCAGTCTGAACCATTCTGAAATCTGCACCCCACCCCCAAGGAAGTTACAGTCAGAGAGGAGGGTGTCAGAAAGTGAGTGATAAAGGAGAATAAGAGGCGGGAAGGATTGCAGTTACCAAAGACTTCAGAAAGAAGAAAACTTATTGAACACAAGCAAATCAATAGGAAACAGTCACAACAGAATGAAATGTAGTTTTGAGATCTAATAAATGAGTTCAAACATCTATGAATAAATACTACAAAACAAAGAATCATCCAACACTTGATAAGGACCCTGTAGAATTTGAGACAGACATGTAACCACGAAATCTCATGCCTGAATGGTTCAAAGAAGAAATGAGAATTATGAGCAGAATTTATGCAAAGCAAAAATAATGAACAGAATAGGAAAACTGCGATCTTTGATGGCAAGCCTCACCAAAGTAGGGAAGAATTGGGAATACAGACACACAAAACTGAAGCACAGTCTAGAATAAGAGAAGCAAAAACTATAACATTAAAAGAAAATATGTTTCCTCTCTAAGCAAAAAATTGTGATCTCAAAGACAAGATGCATAGAGACAACCTAAGGATCATAAGTCTCCCAGAGAAACAAAAAGGACAAAGAAATCTTCATGCTATAATTCAGGAAATGAGAGAACTACCCAGAACTTCTAAACAGAAAATGAAATACATCAAAAGAATTCATAAATTGATTGACTATGTTGGGGTGGGGGTGGGGGGAGGGGAAACAAACACCAAGATAAATTGTGGTTAAATCAATTCAGAAACAACTGGTTCTTCAAGCAATGGAAATGGAAATTCAAATAAGACATTTGCATTCACTAGAAAACATAAAAAGGAATGGAATAATGTCTTCTGAAGAACTGTGGAGCTTAGGATATATAGCCCACAGTGACTTACCCTGCAAATTGGAAGTTTATACAGGCATCCCTTGTTTTATTGCACTTTACCTCACAGGTGGTTTGTTTGTTTTTAATAAAATGAAGGTTTCTGATAACCCTGTGCCAAACGCCATTTCTCCAACAGCATGTGCCAATGTCTCTGTGGCTCTGTGTCACATTTGGTAATTCGCTCAATATTTCAAACTTTTTCCTTATCGTATATATTATGGTGATTAGTGATCTTTGATGCTACTATTCTAATTGTTTGGGGGCCCTAGGAGCCACATTCATATAAGATAGCAAACTTAAGAAGTGATATGTGTGTATTAACTGATCACTGTCTGACTATTTACACAGACTCTTTGGGCCTCCCTATGAAGCACAGCAATATTGAAATCAAACCAATCAATAACCCTGCAATGGCCTCTAAGTGTTAGAGTGAAAGGAAAACTCAATCCATGCAGCTAATTTCAATGTTGTCTTATTTTAAGAAATAGCTACTACTACCCCAATCTTCAGCAACCACCACCCTGATCATTCAGCAGCCATCAACATCAGGGCAAAACCCTTACCTTTTTGCTTATGTGGTAATTAGCATTTTTTAGCAAAGAACTTTTTCATTAAGATATGTACATTGGGTATTTTTAGGCAACCTACTATTGCATGCTTAATAGACTACCCTGTAGTGTAAAGAAAACTTTTGTATGTACTGGAAACAAAAATTTGACTTGATTTATGGTAATAATCACTTATTGTGGTCTGGACTGGAACCCACAATATCTCCAAAGTATTCCTTTGCATGAAAAAAGAGGTAGAATAATAGAGTTTGAAATATTTTGAGGGGGAAAAACACAACCATACGTATTATTTGTTTCTGCCACACCCCAAATGACAAAAATTAGGAAGTAAATAAATGCACCAGGCAAGGTTAGCAGTAGCACAAAGACTAGAAAAAGACTTCTTTTTAAATGGACCCAAGGAGACAAAGCCAGAAATTCAGCAAAGGTAACAATGAAGATGAGGATGGACATTATGGACACAACCTGGCTAAACCTTAGCCATGGGTGAATCAGATTTTTTTTTGTGGGGGACTGCATTTCAACTTGAAGAGGACACATGGTGGTGTGGGGTATGTAAGAGGGAATAGAAGTGTGTGATGTACTGTGTTGAAATCAAGGGCTAACAGTGAGGGAAAGGGCAATTTCTGTGGTCTTGGGAACCTCTAGAGGGGTGGGTGAGGAGGTAGTAAGAGTTTAAAGGGGGAGGAAGGCCTTAGGTAGTGGGTGATGGATTTCCACTGACAAGCACTTCTATGGTTAATGAAAAATAGTTTATGAAGGGAGATGAGGATGTAACACTGGTTGTACCCTAGAACATTGGTGCTTGGGTACTTGCTAGTACCTGGGAGAGTGGGAAGGAATGAAACCAGGGAGTAGATTTTGAGACACATGTAGGGGTGAAAGGGCAACTAAGAAGGTATAGATCAATTTGTGTAATCAAGGACATGGTGGAGGAGGAGCCCTACCATGGGGCAGTGTAACAGTGGGAAAAGGGAATCCATTCGCCATACTTTAGGAGTCGCTGACAAAAGCCAAAAATGGCCACCTTGGAAGCTTTGATTACATTAATTCCTCCATCAATGGCTGTAATCTTGCTCCTCTGATTATTTGCTGGACCTGGGGGTTTGGGCTATTCTATCCTGAAGGGACTTCTGCTCTGCTCTGCTGATTGACTAGGTTAGGCTGATGGTATTAATGAGCCCTGAGGTCAGATCTTCCCCAGTTGGCAGCAGAAGCTTAAAGGTGTAAGAGTAGCTACTCTCTGTGCAGTCTATGGGGGGAAGGGTGTTGGAGCTTCTCTGCCCTTGGAAGGCTTCTTATCTGCCCTATTGATAAAATTAAGCCAGGGTGAAGTTGCTCCGCAGAGCTGGATGGGCTTTGAAGCCAAAACCTTGAGAAAGGGGGTAGGGGCAAGATGAAGTGTTTTGGCAACTACTAGGCTGCCCTCTCTGTGCTTCTCCAGCTGTGCCTCCCTGCTGCCTGTGTTCAAGGCCCTGAGCCTGGCACAATTATGCCAGCAAGGTACTCCCTCTGTACTAGAGCCCTTGCCCATCCAGAGATTCCAGCCACCACTGGATACTCAGCACTGTAGGTGGGGGAGGGGTCCTGGGAGCTTCCTTCTTCCTTTCCCTTGAACCGGAGAGTTAACCAGAGAGTTCAAGAATTCAGGCTTTTTTTTAGCATGCCTTTTAAGTTGAATCCTGCAGGAGGCTCCCCCAGCTCTGTCCCGTTGATAGATTTGGTTTTCTGCCCCCTCGAAGCACTTTGTTTTTGATTAGTGTGGAAGGGTTTTCAGAGGTCTGGACTTTTGCTGTGTCTAAGAGGCCATCTTGAGATAGTCTTGATTACATGAATTCAAAGCAAAAAGAAACGTTCAGGAGTCAGAATGAAGATCTAGATTGGACAGAGGATGGATAATGAATAAAGTGAGAAGTCCTTTCCAAAAAGGGTGGCCAAAAAGAAAAAAATGAAATTTAGGAAATTAATGGAAAGGACAAGTTGATGGGGAAAAGAGGAATGGGGAATCTACTAGACTGAGGGGGAAATGTAGGGAGGGCTGTGGCACAATTATATAACCAGAGAAAAGCAGAAGAGAAAAAGGAACTGATAAGCAAAACCCAAAAAGGGATAACAAAAAAGAGGGGATGAAATTGAAGGGAAGAGTCAGTGGGAATAAAACCATCTTAAAAAGATTAACTAAAAGAACCTAATATTGCTTACAACAGAAGGGGAAGAAATAATTTTTTTAAACTAGTATTAGAGACAGATGAAGGAAAATATAAACCTAACTTGGGACTTTCAATGTGAATGGACTAACCAGTAAAACAAAGTGACCAAGTAATATATATAATTAAGGGGGATGATAAATATACATATATTGTGTATATTTGCATATATGCTATACATAGAGAATTTGGAAAAAATCAGAATTTGAAAGCAGGCTGTCTGACAAAGCAAAAACATTCAAAAATTTAAAGGGGCAAACAAACTATTGTGCCAAAAGGAACCTCAGACAAATCAATATCAGTAATAGACTTACACACTCCAAATCCCATAGCATTCAAATTTATAAAAGAAACATGAGCTACAAGAAGACAGTGATATGATAGTGACAGGAGACTTCAATATTCCTCTCTGTTTCAGTCTTAAAGGCAAAATGGAAAATACATAACAATTTGCTGGAGAAAATTGAATTGAAATTCAACATCTACATGGGACAGCGTGGAATATTCATATTTCTCTATACCACATGAAACTTTTTAACAAAAATTGACCATATTCTAGGACACAGATAATGATGGGAGATAGATGTAAGAAGGTAGAAATAATATATCCTTTACCTTTACCAGCATAATGCTTATAAATAGGTTGATTTAGGGACCATGATCAAGAGATACAGACCCAAATGGAGATTTAACAATGAAATCCAAAATAATGAGTGAGTTGAAGACAAAAACCATGGAAACAACTAATAACTATGCAAAAGAAAATGATAATGGAACTACACCAAAGTTTCTGGATGTAACCAACCTGCAACTACAAGATATTCTTTGTGGGTTTGAGCATCTGAAAGGGAAACCAAGAACTGGGGGAATATAGGTAGAAGGGTTAAAGATTAAAGTAGGGAGGGCATAAAGAGAGAAAATAGACACAGAGACACAGGAGTCATCCAGCTTCACATTCAGCTTGTCAGTCCCTACTCCAATGGTCAGGGAGAGTGTCTGACCCCAAATGAAGAGGCTGATCTGTTTATTAAGGATAGTTGCACAAGGTGGGGATGGCAGGGTGTCCATCACCCATTTGGTACATCAAAAGTTTTAACAGTTTAATGACAAAGCCAAAAGGAAGGATGATAACACAATAGGTTACCAGGTACCCAGGCCAGGACTCTTCTCCTTTCCAGAAAGCTGGCACCAGTCTTATCCTAAGAATGCATGGGTGGATCTTTGACATTCCAAAAGGACCCTAAGACTTGCCTGTGAGCTTACACACAAGAGATAACAGCAGAGGTTTGGCTTTTAAGATCAACCAAATTTGAACCCCATCCAAATTTAAGGACTTGGCCATCAATCGTGAAATATTAGAAACATATCCATAACTCTGGTCCAAGAGCACTTTGCTCGTTAGAGTCGGCTTTTGAATACATCTTTAATATCTTCATGATTCATTATAACTGAAATCCCTTTTCTGGAATACTGCTAAAGCAGTCCTCAGGGATTATCATATCCTTAGAAACAGTGAAATAGTTAAACTGAATATGGATTTTGAAAATTAGCCAACACTAAGCATGAAAGAGAAAAAAAATAGAAGAAAAATAAATTGGAAATGATCCATACAAATGATAAGTAAATAGTAAAAACTGAATCTTTGAAAAGACTAAAAAGTTAGCTTATCTAGTTAGAAAGCACCCCAAAAAAGATGAAATCACAGCAAAAGCAGAGGTAAGAAATGAATAATTGAACAATGTTATGCATAGTCATACCCCAACAAAGCTGAAAACAAAAGAAATAGAGGAATACTTCAAAAATAGAAAATTCCCAAACTATTAAAAGACCAGATAGAGAACTTAAATAACCCAGTCTCAGAAAAGGAAATAGATCTAACTAGAAAGGAACTACAAAGGAAAAATCTTCCTTATGGATTTGTAAAATCCTATCAAACTTTTAAAGAACAGGTATTCATTCTTAAATTCTCAAAAATCAAGAAAGCGCCCTACCAAAATTATTTGATGATACAAATATAATCCTGATATTTAAAGAAGAGGAAGATATGACAAATTAATAGGCCAACATCAGTAATGATCACTGAAAAAAATCAGAATCCTTTCAAACTACTTTGATTTATCATGATAAAGGGAGATTTACAGTAGAGATGCAAGAATGGTTCAAGATTAGGAAAACAACATAATTGTATTAAAAATGAAAATTTACAAAACATCATATGATCATCTCGAGAGATGAGATTTTGGCCAAATCTATAAAGTACTGACATTAAGGAACCTTTTTTTAATGTCACAAAAGCATCTATCTAAAACCAAAAGCAACTATTATGTGCAATGGAGATATACTGACATTTTTTTCAAATAAATGTCAGGATAAATCAAGGATGTCCACTTTCTCACTACTGCTTAATAGAGTTCTGGAAATTCTCACAACAGAAAGAAATTAAGGGTATAAAGACTAGATTTGCTGATAAGATTATTTGCTTGGAAAATCTTAGAAGATCATCAAAAATACTGAGAGTAGTTTTAGCAAACTCTGCAGGCTACAAAATAAATCGTCAAGAATCAACAGAATTTCTAGATAAGACAAAAGAAGCAAATAGAAATCTCATTCCAAATAACTATAAAATAATTGGAGAACCACTGGCCAAACACATAAAAGACTTCTATACATTCAGTTACAAAGTTCTTAAATAAAGACCAACTTAAATAACTATAGGAATGGTCAGGGCTCTTCATTAGGCTGTGCCAGCATAAAAATGACAATGCTACCAAAAGTACTTTGCATTTCTAATACTGCCAATTATTACCAAGGGAATAGTTTTCAACCTGTTGAAATAATATTTACTTTGAAAAACAAAAGATCTAGAATGAGGAGGGAAATGATGAAAAACAGAGATGGAGGAAGAATTGCACTTCTAGCTCTTTTCAATTTCACCAATATAAAGCAGCAGTCATGAAAACCTGCTATTAGTTAAGGAATAGAGAGAGCTCAATGGGACAAAATAAGAGATTCAGAAGCAATGGAACTCAGTAACCCAATGTTTGATAAAGTGGAAAACAAAAATTGCCTAGGAAAAAATTTATTTGATTAAAAAAAACTGGGAAACTGGAAAGCAGTCTAAAAGAAATTAGGCTTCGACTAGTGATGGCGGACCTTTTAGAAACCAAGTGCCCTAACTAACCCTCACACCACATTAATTGCCCCCATACTCCAGACGGAAGGGGAGGAAGTGCTCCCATTGGGCTGCTGGGCAGTGGGGCAGGTGATGTGAGAAATGTCCTCAGGTGTAGGGGAGAAGGGGAAGAGAGCAGGCCCCCTCAGTCATGTGTACCATAGATTCACCTTCATGGACTTAGACCAATAATAGCTTAACACCATATTCTGTAGTGACATTCTAAACAGATACACCACCTTAATATTAAAAGTCATACTATTAAAAATTAGAAAAGATGATGTACCTCTCATGACTATGGGTTAGAGATGTGTTCTTAGTCAAACAAAATAGAGGTAATTGGCCAGGATGCTAAGAAGTAATTATCTTGAAGTTCTCTAATTAGGATAGGAAGGCAGCTAGGTGGCTCTGTGGATAGAGAACTGGGCTAGAGTAAGGAAATTTGTGTTCCATTGTTTCCATTATGTCCAGCTCTTCGTGACTGCTTTGGGATTTTCTTGACAAAGATACTGGAATGCTTGCAGTTTCCATTTTCAGCTCATTTTACAGATGAAACTTTGGTAAACAGGGACTTGCCCTGAGTCACACAGCTAGTAAGGACCTCAGAAAGATGAGGCTTCCAGACTCCAGGTGCAAGATTTCACCTAGCTGCCCCAGAGTCAGGAAGAAGGGCTGCTAGCTTGTGTGACCCTGGGCAAAGCACTTAAACTCTGTTTACCTTAATCCTCTAGAAAAGGAAATGGCAAACCACTCCAGTATATTTTCCAAAAAAGCCCCATGGACTCAGAAAGAGTTTGGATACCAGAGAACAACAAAAGCTGAGGAAGGGAGGAAGATGAAGCTTGAGAAAGGAGGGGGAGTCACCTAAGGACCAAAAGTGATTCCGTCACAGTCAATGAATAGATTTTCTAAAAATGTAGACCCCTATGATTAACTCAAGTGCTACCTCCTTTAAGAGCTTTCCCCAGGTTCTAGTGCCCATCCTCATTACTTTGAATTTGTTTTGCACTTATGCTATATTATCTATAAACATATATCCTCCCAGGCAAAATAAGCTTAAGGGATTTGTCTTGATTTTGTATTTGGATCCTCAACAGGAGCATACTTTCTGGCACATAGTAGATATTTAATAAATGTTAATATATTAATAATATGTTAATAATAATAATATATTATTTTGCTCCAATCGGACAAATTCAAAATGATTCATTCCCCTTCCACAGAAGAAAATTTCAGTTATAACAGTTCCATTTTATGTTATATCTTTGTTCTACTTAGTTACTCTATGTTTTGTAGTGAATGGTTGAAAACGATTTCATGAAACCAATTGGCCAGACTTGATATTTCTTTGCCACTTCTTTCTTATAACTATACTATCACTTGGAAATAGCTCTTGTTTTGTTACAAGGCAATTATTTGTTACTAGCAATATCAGCATTTATATTAATAGGAACCAGCAACAAAAGCTCTTTCTTGCTCCATGAAAAAAGGCAAAACTATACTTTTATCACTTGCAAAGAAAAATGCTGCCTTTTTCTTTAAGTTAATGTAAATCCTTGGCCTATTTGTTGGAGCATTCCAGCTACTATGTTCACCAAATAACTAATATTTTTGAGACCTACCTCTTGTTTTTCAGGAAAAAAGATTGCAGAAATCTTTAATAAACATTATTGTCTGGAATTACTATTTTTGAATAGCTTGATCAGTTTATGGTCATCTGCCACAAAACAAGGTTTCCTTAAAAGTTACTGCGTCTTTCAATTTATTATCAAATGTAAGCATATCTGGGCTGTAGTCAGGTAGCTCAGTGGATAGCCAGACCTGGAGGCTAGAGGTCTTGGCTTCACATCTGGCCTCAGACACTGCCTAGCTGTGTGACCCTGGATAAGTCACTTAATCCCTATTGCCTGGCATTTACCACCCTTCTGCCTTAGAACCAAGACATAGTAGTGATTCTGAGATAGAAGGTAAAAGGTTGTTTCTGGTTTTTTTTAAACATAGACACATCTTGTTATCCTGTAAGACAAAGAGAAACAGAGACTCCTTCTGTAAGGTCCATTGAGTCAGGCTTTTCCTTCCCAGTGGCCATTAAAGGGATTTCTTTATCATCTTAAAGAGCCATTCCCTTTTTTGCTAGGGAACTCCAGTCCAGCTCCAACTGTTGAGCAGCTGCCATCCCACTGGGCAGACAGGCTAGCCTCGCTCCCTCAGAAAGGCAGCTGGAGAGAGAGCCAAGGTGGCATGTGCCAGCTGAGTCAAACCACCAGCACCTCCACCACCATGAGTTCAAGCTAAGAGCCCTAGGGATAAGAGCACCTCTGAGCCCACCAGCCCTGCCTCCAGCCCAATCCCTGCTAAGAATCCATGGTGCAGATCTGAGACCTGGGAACTGCCCCTGTAGCCACAGATCCCAAAGGGAAAAAAGTTCTCGGCATCAGAGCCCTTGGTGTCACCAAATGGCTTGATGTCAGAAATAGATATAGTTTTATCATAATGTGACATCACATTAAAGAAGATGCTTCACCATCTGTTTTGCTCCTATACCCTAAACATCAAGGAGACTTTCCATCTGACTCGAATTAGAAATCTCCTATATGTGTTGCCTCCCCTTATCAGAATGTAAGCAGGGACCATCTTTTCTATTTGTGTCCCAAGTGATGAGCCTGGTGTCCTGCTCAGAGTAAGCACTAAATGCTTATTCATTCATTCATCCTTAAATATCCAACTATGACAGACTCGATTTTTCTTCTCAATTTTTTTCCCAGTTTGCCAAAGTTTTCTGTAGGACACATGTCATAGGTAATATATTGCAAATATATTCTTTTAACAGTTGAAGTGTTTTTATTTTAAAAGTTACAAAATTTCACCTTCATAACACTGGAAAAAATACTTATCTCACTTTTCTAGAAACAAGTGACTTCATTTTTTTTTTTTACTTTTCATCATTGACATTAGGTTTATTTTCAGTCACAAAAACAACTAATTTCAATAATTTATACTTGCCCTCACAAAATGAAAAAGGAGAAAGCAATGTCATGGCATGTTTATGTGTTGTCTAAACTTAAGGCACTTAGAAGTCTCATAATTACATATACATACAAGCCTATTGCATGTTTCCATAGAACTGCATTTATTCTTATTAGAGATAACTTTTTTTACTTACTCATATATATTTATATTTGTTACTAATCTGCCATCTAGATATTTTTGGAGGAGACAGAAGTTATTGACCTTAAAAATTCATAGACAAATGTTAGCATAATATGACAGACCATAAGGACTAAATCTATCCCCACCACTCCAAACGGGTAGGAATCTTATTGATCATTGACTTCATTTTCTTGTCAGTACCACCACACAGAGATATTCCAGAATAATAGAAGTCTTTTTTTTTTTAACCTTTTATTTGTAAGCTTTTTTTTTTTTTTTTTAAATTTTAAACCCTTAACTTTTGTGTATTGACTTATAGGTGGAAGATTGGTAAGGGTAGGAAATGGGGGTCAAGTGACTTGCCCAGGGTCACACAGCTGGGAAGTGTCTGAGGCTGGACCTGAACCCAGGACCTCCCGTCTCTAGGCCTGGCTCGCAATCCACTGAGCTACCCAGCTGCCCCATAGAAGTCTTTTCTAATAGAATTTAAGACTGCCATTGAATTTGATTCCATGTATTTGGTTAACTGTCTTCCAATCCCTTGAAAGAAGTTTAGAATGGAAGGTGACAAATTATCTGATTTCAGAGAATTGACTGGATCAGGAATTAACATTTTACATTAAAAGAATTCTAGGAATTTCCTTTATGGCAGAAATTCAGCTCCTCCTCTTGTCTTCACTTTCCCTTGTTTTCAAATCTTTCTAGACATCCATGGAAAGGGGGAAAGGATGTTTTTCTGCTAGAGAATAAATCATTTCTTGCCTTTTGATACATATCTCTAATGAGATCTCTTGGCCTGTGCTCTAAGAATTTCAGCCATTCCTCATAAGCTTATATATCACTTAAGAGAAAGTGTAGGTCTCTTTCTGCCAAACTTCTTTTTCTATAACTGCTACTGAGGTTGAAATATGTGGCCTAATCTAATCATACATTTTGTTGGCATATAACTTGAGAAATGTATTTTTTAGATTGAGCCTGATTCAAAAGGGAAAGGAGAGGTTAGAGAAACCACATTAATTTTGAGTAGGAAAAAAAATTACTTGATACTTGGAAAAACAAAATGGCCCATTTTCCTTACCCATTCAAAATCACTTCATTTTGAAAGGGTATACAAAATATGAGCAAGTATTTCCTCCTAAAAAAACTCTATAGTTATGGGAAGTCAAAATGGCTGCAAGCTCTAACAACATTTTGAGAGTATTGTTCTATTGTTTTCTCTTTATACCTCATTACATATTACATGTAATCTTGTTGATAGAGATCAGATGTTAATTGTTGGCTGTTTTAGTGGCAATACAAACAGCGTACAGTATATTCAGGATTGATAGTTTATAGCCATAATTTCATTACGTCATCCTTTTATCTTACATGGCACTATCTTTACCTCTGCCTTAAAAGTTAATTTTGAAAACATTTTGCCTAAGATAACCACCTTCCAAATCAAATTTTGACGTAGAATTTTAGAAACGGAAAGACCCCAGAAAACTAGTTCATTGTACATGTTATCTACCGAATGACTTGCTTCAATGTATTGCTCCTACCAGCTAGTCGTGTTATAAGGAATTTCTGGGACAAAATGGAAATCATCTTGATTGACAGGATCATCAGTTGAAGACCTCGGAATGCACCCAGGTGGAGTGAGCCAAGGCCAAAAGGCAGTCAGAACCAACCCTATAAATATCCATCATGCACAGCACAACTCAGCTCATTCTGGAGCATTCTTGGGTGGAGGGAGGTTCAAGAGGGTGGGTAGGCATCTGTACCTGTAATCTCACTACCTTGCCTGAGAGACCTAAAGAACTATCATACCTGTTGTCACTAGAGCTGAGAGAGGACAATAGTATAACCATCTAACAAGAATATCAATAGCCTTCCCTATCCTTTGGTTTGGCTCTGGCCAGGGTCAAGCCAGGGTTAGTGAGAGGGTAAAGAAACTCCAGCCTATCACTGATCAACGAGCATCTATAATCTCTGATCATCTACTTCATATTAACTTAGATTTAGCATCCCTAAAACCTCTTACTGGTCATTCCTTGTTCCTGACCCCTTGTTAAGTGAAAAACCTTGTTAATAAGTTCAACCAAAGATTGGAGTACCTTTCCTAATTAGTAACCATCCAAGACTATTAGGAAGGGGAACCTCATTTCATGCAGTCAGAATTTCAGCGTTATTAACACCAGCTCATACCAACCCCAAGCCAAGAGGCTAGAGGAGTTGTCAACACACTCCCAACTCCTTCTTGGTTACTTGACTTGGGCAACTGTCAAGGGAGACAGCTTGGCAGGTTCAGTCCAGCAGAACCTGCCAGGCTGAGGGGAGCACAGCCCTCATCTATTGTCTAGAGCAGTGGTTCCCAAACTTTTTTGGCCTACCGCCCCCTTTCCAGAAAAAATATTACTTAGTGTCCCCTGTCATATACTATCACAGCCCCCTTACAGTTATGCCCCCCAAATGCGCCCGTGGCCATCACCACCTCTCTGGATCGCTGCAGCATCCACCAGGGGGCAGTGGCTCCCACTTTGAGGATCACTGGTCTAAAGCTACAAAGCTGCTGTTGCCTTCTTGTGCTTCCCCCTTTCTCTTTGTTGTTGTTGTTTTTTTTTTTAACAGTAGTTGTATTTCAGGGAGATGGAGCACTGTCTAACTGGTGCGATATGGGGATTTAGGTCATTTGTTTTAGCTAGCTCTCTAGTATTCCCAGCGTGGCTTCAACTCCCTTTGTTTCCCATACATTGTAGAGCCAGCATGGTACCATGGAAGGGACATTGGCTCTACAGTTTCTTTTCTCTTTAGCAACTACTTGAAGTATCCAGCTGAAAAATTTGGGAATGTTTGGGTAAATAAATGCTTAAAAGTTCAAATCTTAACATAAGAAAAGTAATTAGGTAATTAGGTAAAAGAATTTTAGGTAAAAGAAAGTTTGATTTAAATGGCAACATTTAGGAAAAACTAAAGCACATTTTTTTCTCTCTAGAAATCTTTACTTATTTAAAGTCCTGGAAAGTTTGTGAAAATCTTCTCTAAATGACCTTTTTACCTGCAGATTTAAGTAGGTTCATATTCTTTCACCTGCTTTTATCCTCTTTATTTTTATCTACTTTTACTTCCTAATATAGTTCTGATTCTTTTGAGAAATAATTTTACAGTGCTTGATCTCAGGTTAACCCACTAAGGAAGAGGTTAATCAGAAAGGAAAGGGGGAGGTGGAATAAACTACTTCCCTTGCAGGAATTTGAGGAAAAATATTCTAGAAAATATTAATTCTTCAAAGAAATCACTAGTGGTATCCAGGCCTCTTGAATTCTGCTAGTGGAAACAGTTTCATGGCTGCGGATTCTGATAGACTGTTGTGTGAATTAAATATCGAGGGGACTTCCAACCCAGGCCAATCCCAGCAAGTCTCAGCATAGGAGTCACAGTCATGCGTCAGCCAGTGGCTGCACCATGCAAGCCAGGAAATAGGAGTGAAGGAGGCTCATCAAAGGATCCAGGAGAAGAACTTGGACAGGGCAGCTCTGCACCTCTCTTGACTCCCATCCCTCTCTCTGGTCTCGCTCTCTCTCCAGCCCTCCTGATGGCTCTCATCTTGTTGGCAATCTCTGGCAAACAAAGGTGTAAAAGGGACCTTGCAGGACTGGAATCTGGGACATACTTTTTCTTTAAGTTAGAGAGGCTGGAAACATTATTTCTCTCTGTCTCTTGACTTATATTTATAAATTTAATATAAAGCATCCTAGATTAATTTTTCTTTATAGTATTTTCCAGAGATGACCTCTATCCTCGATCAAGACCAAAGATTAGATTTTGATGATAGGTGCTCTTTAGAAATGACTTCATTGGAGTGCATAGGTAGCACAACAGATAGAGCACCAGGCCTGGAGATGAGGGGTTCAAACAGGACCTCAGACACTTCCTCGCTGTGGGACCCTAGACAAGTCAGCTCCCCAGCCCTTAATGCTCTTCAGCCTTAGAATTGATCCCAAGCATTTAATTCTAAGAAGATAAGGATTAAAAAAAATTTTTATGAATACATGGCTAACCCAGGTCAATTTTGCCTACCTGTACTGGGAAGGGAAAGGGAAGGGAAAAAGGGAGAATATTAATAATATGGAAATAGGTCCTGATCGATGACACATGTAAAACCCAGTGGAATTGCTTGTTGGCTACAGGAGGGGGGTGGGAGGAAGGGAGAGAAAGAACATGAAACATGTAACCATGGAAAAATATTCTAAATTAAATAAATGGATTTTTTTTAAAAAAGGAGAGAAGTTTAATCATATAACTTAGGAAATCTTGTGTGGAAATTTGTTATTACATGAAACTGGCAAAATAAATAAATGAACCTCTGAATATCTGGCAAAACATTTCAAATCTAATCTATCATTTTTCTCAGGATATACTGGGAAGTTTGAATATCAGGATGATATCAGGATGTTCCCTGCAGGTGTACTTTGGTGGAAAATGTCATATTTTTCCAAAAGGGATCTCATAGCTCAATTGTCAGAAGCAAGCCGTTCTGCCATTCCAGAGGAGCTGGAGGCACCTTGAGACCACAGCCCCAGCCAATGTCTGAAAAGTCAAATCGTTTGGGTTCCTTGGGGGGAGGCCAGCAGACCTGGCTTCCTTCCACCCTGGAAGAGACCTTTCTCCCACGCAAGAATGAGGGACAGACAAACTTTGAACATCCTTGCTGGGCCTCATTCAATACTTGCCATGAATTTGTAAAAGAGATTCATGCATTAAGGGTTGAACTAAATGACCTGAATTCCCTTTCAATTTAACATTCCAAGAGTCCATGTTTTGTTCTTTCCTTCCCATTGGCAGCCCAAGGGCACAGCCCAGAGCAGGGATCTAAAGCCACCTTTTTAAGTCTTGGGCGAGTCTCCCACCTGTTATAAGCATGGATGACATTTTCTGTCTCCTCCGTGATCCTAGTTATTTTCCAAAAATTCTACATCTCACCCCTCAAAAAAAAAATTTCCATGGAACAATAGTTCACAAAGGGAGAGACCCTAGAATTCTTTGGCATCTCACTTTATGTTTTGCACAATCCCCAAACTAAATGCTCAGAAAGTCCTCTAAGTTCAATGCAATCAGAAATGAATGAGGTGAGGCCAAGGGGAACCAAGATGGCAAGTGAGTAATGCTAACTTTACAAAATGCTTTGTCCTGGGCTACCCAGGTGACTCAGTGGATTAAGAGCCAAGGCTGGAGACAGGAAGTCCTGGGTTCAAATCTGGTCTCAGACACTTCTCAGCTGGGAAAATTGCTTAACCTCAACTGCCTAGCCCTTCTTGCTCTTATGCCTTGATACCAATACTCAGTGTTGATTCTAAGGCCAAAGGTGAAGGAAGGAAGGAAGGAAGGAAGGAAAGAAAGAAAGAAGGAAGGAAGGGAGAAAGAAATGCCTTGATCTTTAGTATGATGAATACTTTGTGCATTTGAAACTCAAAATTTCAATTATATAAGCATGTAAGTCATTTTCAATGGTAGGACTCTGAGGACCTATTTAGCATTACACCCAAGATAGAATGAACCTCAATGACAAACATCCCGCCTTGCGTCATTCCTTAATTAGAGTGCGTTGGAGTAATATGCCATTGATATTGTATGGGTGGGTCGGAAGCTTAAAGTTTACCACTCATTGAGATCTGGAAATAGAGAGCTAAGTGAGAGGATTAAGGATTCTGCACACATGGACCTAACAAATGAGCAGCTAAAGATGCAAGGCAGGCTTCAAAGCTCGCCATCATCCTTTCCTCATTATCATCCCAGGTTCATCTCTTTAGATCCCACCCATAGCGATATTCTGTAATGCAGGTATATCTTTTTCTGAGATCACAGGATTATAGTTTTATTGCTGGAAGGGACCTTAAGTGGGGATCTATTTTGAAGCTGCTCTAAATCACTCGGGTTTGGAAGTGTCAGCATTTGCCATAAACAATAATTGACAGGGATTTGAAGGCTTTGCTGTTTTCATATGACAATAATAGCCAACATTTCTACAACACTTTAAAGTTTCCCAAATGATATAAGTGCCTATATACATATATATTTACTTACTAAATATATATCTATATGTTTAATAGATATATATTATGGCGTATCCAGCCAGGATGCTTCATTCAGCTCTTTGGGGATGCCTTTGGGATCTTATTATTGTGTTTATTGGTTCCAAACTAAAATGGAGCATTTTTCATACCTCTACAGTGAATTCCTAGACTGTGGGAAACATTTTCCCATTTTACTTTGCTTCAAAAAGTTGGGCTTCACCCACCCTTACCAATCTTCCACCTATGAGACAATACACCGAAGTACAAGGGTTAAAAAAAAAAAAAAGTTGGGCTTCACCAGTAAGGCAGACATCATTAACAATTTACTGTAACATTTATGTCCAGTCAGTAGAGAATGCTCTGATGAAAAGTTTGATGAAATACTGCAGGTGAAATTAAACTTCTAAGAATTTCCAAGGGATGAGCTCTTAGTACCATGAATATCTTTGTATAAATGGAGATCTTAAACCTTGGCCTTCGTCCCCCAGAAGTCCCTTAGAATTTCCCAAAATTCCCTTTAATCTCTCCTGCGCCTCCACGTTTGCATGGTCATGTTTGTTTAAGTTCTGAAGTGCTCTCTCTTTCTCTTTCTTTCTCTCTCTCTCTCTCTCTTTCTCTCTTTCTCTCTCTCTTGTAAGTGGGCTGAATAGCTAGGTCTCTTTAATTATTATTAATAAGCTTTTTAAATCTAATACTTGGAATATTGGATATTAATTTTAAAATTCACATTTTACATACTAAGTGCAAGATTAATAATATCACAGGGGCATAGACTTGAGAGCTGGAAATTCTTTGGGGGAAACCAAATCTTACACCCTCATTTTACAGTTGAGGATACTGAGTCATAGAGAAGTGCTTGCTCAGCATCACACAAGTAATAAAATACAGTATGGTGTTTTGGAAAGACCACCAGATTTGGAGTCACAGAATTGTACCTCAAAACTCAGCTCTGCCATATACTATGTGACTTCAGGCAAGTCGTTTCTCTCCGTACCTCTGGGAGGAAGAGGATGAACCAGATCAATGGTGACAAACTCAAATAGAAACAGACCCTGTGGGCCACATGCTGACTTAGAAAACCACCAAGATAACATCTGTTTTGTATTTTTATTTACTTTGTAAGAGGAAATAATTGCATTTTAATCTGGTTTGATTGTTTGCAAGAATTTTACAGTGAAATCAACACTTCTAGACTAGATGACGGAAAAGAGAGTCGTGTGATGGATGCCTCCTGGTGTCTGGAGAGCTGTGATGGAGGAAGGGACTAGATTTGTTGTTTGTTCCCAGAGAAAGGAGCCAGAAGGGAAGAAACCAATGTTGCCAAGAGACAGATTTAAATTTAATGTAAAGAAAATATTCCTAGCATTTAGAGTTGTCCAGATTTAGGAATGGAGATTTTTCAGTGGAGGCTGGATATACACTTATTGGTAATGGAGAAAAGGGAATGGATTCTTCTTGTAGTGTGGTTGGAACAAGATTAATTCAAATGTCTCTAACGTTGAAGAATTGATTCAGTATTCTGTTTTGGAGATTGAACCAAGGCACTGACCTTTATTTCTCGCAGATATAGGGGATGAAACATTTCACACTGACACTCTCCTTTCCCTGCACCCTACAACTATCCAAGACTAAATGAACTTTTATACTTTTTAGGGGAAAAAAAAACAAAAAGTATAATGAAAGTACACAAGATAAATGAAGGCATAAGTACATGGGAGTCTAGGCATTGGTGTATTGGTGCTGGGGTCACTCTGATTCTTATGTATGTCACATTTATAGGCAGCACCATCCTTGGGGCTCCTGACCGTTCAGATTTAGTAAGGCTCCAGGAGCTAACTTATAATGTCTGCCATTTCTCTAGCACAAGGCTACTGCCTTATGTGGCTTCTCATTGTTTTTGTGTCTGCTTGCCATCTTTCCTTTACCTAAATTCTAGTTCCATTCTGCTGATTACTATATTTGTAGTCTTAAACAAGGCAGGTCACTTCCCAGGTTCTCATTTTACGTGTTTGTAACTTTAAGGGGATTGAATTGTGTCACTTCTAAGCTCTCTTTGAGCTCTGATCATATAATTGGGATTGGGGGCAGGACATGTGTTCTCTTTGCCTTATGGGGCTTAGTGTGGGTATATAATAGGTACTTAGCAAAGATGGATCAGGAAAGAAGAGAAGCCACTGGGGAAGAAAGCACTGGGAAGGATTATAAGGCAGTATGCGGCCCCTGGAACCTTTATAAACCTGAATTTGCCAGGAACTCTGAGAGTGCTGCTACGTAGGAATGTGACTTACATCAGGAATAAGAATGACCCCAGTGATCTTTGGCTTGGTGGTGAATTCTCTGTTGCTAGAGATTATAGGAGTAAAAATGAATAAATACTCCTGATATTTTAAATTAAAGGATTTAATAATAACAAAAAATGAGAGGGAAAGGGATTCCTTCAAGCAAGTGAGCAGAACACAGAGCCAGAGACCCATACCTGCCACACTTTAACCAAAGCAAAGTCCAAAAGAGCCCTGCAGCGTTGGTCTCAGCCAAATTTATCTCCTAAGCCCCTGTACTTAGGATGTACATCAAAATGAGGATGTACTGAAAAGGATGCTGGGAATGTAGCTCAGGTGTGGCAAATGTTCCACCTGCACATTCCCCCCTGTGATCCTTTGAGAGGCCAGTCTCCCTAATGGATCATTTTAAACATAATTAACTAAAGTATATGCAATATTTACACAGGGAAAATACAACAACTTGGGGATAAGGAAACAAAAGAGAATCAAGAACAAAACCAACTGGGGGGCAGACCCCTTTGGTACAACAAAGTACATATAAACAAATGTATTCAATCCCCCAGAGTTCAATTCTGCACATTCAGTTTGCTCAGGAACTCCTGGAGCAGTGTGCTGTCTCCTTGGGCATCTCCATGGCATCTTCAACAAGGAGTTTAGTCTCTGGATTCTGGGAGGCTGTAAATTTCTTACCTTAAAAATTTTTTTTTCTCAAAAGGAACTTAAAACTTTTCATTAAAAGATAAAAATACATTCCCCCTGAAGAGGATATTAACAAATTCCCCTCCTGAGGAGGATACAGAGATACACATAGGAATAACATAGGGATATATGACCAAGACATAAGGCATATGACTCAATTATCAAAAACATAAAAGAATTCAAAGAAATTTAAAAAATAAAAATAAAATAAACCTCTGAGGGAAATATAGAATATCAAAAATCATAACAGGTTCTTGTGATGATCCATGTCCCATAAGCCTACAACAACAATTACTAACCCAATTTAGCAATCTGGACTACATTAAGTTGCCACATAATGAAAGAAAATAGAAAAAGAGACTAGATCTCGAAACAAATGGGAAATAATATTCCCTGGTCTGACCCTTTTCCTTGCTTTTCAGGATACTGGAGCAAGAACAATTAATGTTATGTACTTGATAGAGAGTTTGGTATAAGGAAATCTTGCATTTAACACGTTAAACAGTCACAACCTTAAGTCTCACACATGATCAAGTTTTTGCACTCTTTGCACAGAATGTCATCAATCCCCATAGGATTTATTTAGTCTCTTTTATCTTTGTGCTTCTTTCACACTTCACAGATTAACTTCTGTGCTCCTTTGTGCTCAGTTTTTTTCCTTGATTTAGACATGTTCATCAGGCTAAAGTCTCATAATATTTAAATAACTAGTGGCAAGTTGCCCTATTCGAAAGCTTTTTGGGTATGCATTTATAGGCTAGGCAAATGGACATCTTAGCTTTTTCTATTGCTAAAATCAAAATAGTTTAAAAAATCTTTTCAGTACTAGTGATGTGCTTCAAATACAAACATGAGAGAAAAATCAAATACTGAGTCACACGTGTAGGAAGAAAAACAAAAACAATATAAAAATGTATATATTTCATAATCACAGAGGTAAAATATAGAGGCTACTTACCCCAAAATAAGATTAATTTCCTCTTTTAATTTGCCATGATCCGCAGTGTAAGTGCATATGAAGTAGATAAAAGAATGAAGGTATAAAAGCATAATATATTCTAGGAAATAAAAAAATTCATAAAAGGCACAAAATGTTATAAAAGGCGCATCAGGTATTTTTGAGGTAGTATATATGTTGTACTACAAGGGCAATTTGTTCAAGTAAAAGGATCAATCAAACATAATGGAACAAAATAGTACAGATCTAGCAATAGTGGAGTCTTAGTCAAATACAAGCAATACTCAAATACAATCAGTATAGGCAATTATTCATCATCAACAGAGAATACTCATTTTACATGGCTACAATGAATCCATGAGTCCCTCTCCCCAATTTTAATGGCTGTTGGTGTAGTCAATAGGACTTGGAATGGTCCATCATAAGCAGGTTCAGTGGATCCAGTACTTTTGAAATTCTTCATGTAGACACTATCACCTGGGTTTAAATCACAAAGCAAGAAGTCTATGGGGCCTGCTTGAATAGCAGCTCCAGAGTCACAGGGTTATTGCAATTTAGTTTGCAATTGTCTGAATTATATGTGGCAATGGTTATATCCCCTCCTAACAATGAAGTATAGGCAGGAGTAAATGGTTGTGCCTGAATAGGTGGATGTCCAAATAGCATCTCAAATGATGAGATGTGTAAAACACCTCTGGGTCTGCTTCTGAGATAAAATAGGGCCAAAGGTAGAATTTTGGGCCATTTTACATGAGTCTCTGTGCACAAGATATTCAAGGAAGAGGTGTTAGGATGGTATGGTGGGAATTCATACTTCAGATAAGATTTGAAACTAAAATTAAAATTAAAACTCTTAAGGTTCCTTCCAACTGAAAGAACATGAAAACATGAAGAATTCAGAAGCAGCTGTATTCGTTTGGGCCTCAGCAGAGACTTGTCTACCTGTTCATTTCCCAGCACTCCTGGGATGAGAAATTTGTTGTTCAATTGTTTCCATCATGTCCGACTCTTAGTCAAAGGATAGCCAAGAAAAACCACAATCATCCCTTTAAAAATCAATATCCAAGCTTATGAGGAAGAACGCTATCCACATCCAGAAAAAGAACTGTGGGAGTAGAAACATAGAAGAAAAACATATGATTGATCACATGGTTCAATGGGGATGCAGACTCTAAGTGATTATCCTAGTGCAAATATTAATAATATGGAAATATGTCCTGATCAATGACACATGTAAAACCCAGTGGAATTGCTTTTTGGCTATAGGAGGGGAAGGAAAGAATATGAATCATGTAACCATGGAAAATATTCTAGATTAATTACATAAATAAATTTAAATTCATTTAAAAAATCAGCACCCAACAAGCTTTTTCTATTTAGCTCACCCTGCCTTCCCATAGCCTCTGCTCTCAGCTTCATTCCTGCCTCACTATCTCCCCCACATTTCTGCAGTCCTCTCAGCATCACTGCCCATCTCTGAGCTTCTCATCTCTGCCATGCTTGCATTTTTTTCCCAGTCAGAATCTTGCCTCAGGCCCAGAGTGCCCTGACTCTGATCTCTATTCCTATTTCCAATCCTACTTGGCTTCATCAAGTGTTCATTCAGCTCCCCTTTAACCAGATCTAAGACTTGGGCCCAATATCCACTTTCATTTCTATATATTCATTCATTAGACCAACCAGATCAGTCTTGAGAGCAAGTGCTATAAATGACTTAGTCCTGGTCCATCGTAGGCGTCTTGGTCCTTCTCGTTGTTATGGAAGACCCTAAATCAGGTTACAATGGCATCCTAATATCTGTCAATTTGGGATCTGCTGATTCAGTTACTTGCAGTTAACCACTGGAGTAGGAGGAGAAATTAGAAAATTCCAAAAAAATGAAAAAATTAACCATGTATGTTAACTACCTGCCAAGTGAGTCTGGACTATAACAGTGAAGTCCACCAGCCCAAGACATGACTCATCTCCTTTTGTCCAATACTTTCCAATGCTCTGCTATAATATTCTCAGATCCCATTCATTGTAGCGTTATCAAAGTGCCTTTGTTTAAGGACAATCTTATTCACCATAATGATGATCCCCAAATGAGAGCAGTGGTGCTGGTAGTGTCATTGTCCCACCATAATGGCTGATCACCAGCAGGCGTCTGCTTCTCTCTATGGTTTCAGCGATTCCCTGGTAGTTCTTGGACTAGCACCCTGAAGGACATGGGGCCCTGCTCTCCTTGACTTTGGGCACATCATTTCAAAGGATAATGGATGTAGAATCAGATGATCCTTTAGGGATCAGCTAACCCAAACCCTAGCTTATTTTGCAAGTGAGGGAACAGAAGGGGCAGGATGAGATCGCACACAGCAGAGCCCAAGTCTCTTGTTCCCAAATTCACCATTCTATTATGCCAAGGGGAAGGAAGGCAGAGTGAGGAACACATTGAATTGACTGTTTATAGAGTCAAAGCCAGTGAGAAATATGGAGGGGAAAGTGGCAAGTCAGATGTAAAAGAAGCTCATGGATCCCATGACTTTGCTTCCTCTCTGGGGTCTTTACAAGCTCCATGTCCTTACTGAGGCTACTCCTGCAGCTAGAAGGGTTTCTTCTTCTCTCTGTGCCTCAGTTTTCTCTTCTGTGGAGGGGCTGGGAATAGACTGACTTCTCTGGTCCCCTTTAGGTCTAATATTGTTTTTCTGCAAGAGGTTTTTTCATGCTTAAATCTGGACTTGCCCTTCAGAAAGAGTCATTACCACAATGGGCATATTGAGGGTTTGGTGCTCCTGATTTTGGACAGATTGTTGGGAAGAAGTAAAAAGGGAGATGTTTGAAGTCTCTGAGTCTACCTCTTCAGTGACTGTTTACCAATCAGAAATGTCTTGTGATATCGAGGGGAGGTAGACTTTCTCCAAACTTATCTAAGGCTTTGACCCCCATCAGTTACCCTCAAACCGGTTTAGTCTGTCTGCCAAGACTATTGTATGGGGATGTGGCCAATACATATTCTATAGCACGTGTATATTGGCATATATTGGTCCTTACCATAGGAATTCAGACTATTTTCTGTCCTGTATGCACTCCTTGGCATCCATTCAAATTATGGAGGGAGTCAACTGGCTAGTTTAGATTTTCTTGATTAATAAACTAACTTAAAAATTAAATAACACTGCCTCTCAGGAATTTGATTATTATAAGGATAAAAATTCATTCAAGCTATGTGACCCAGATAAATGGATCCTTTGTCCAAAAAAGTCTCATTTGTATTCACCAATAGGGTATCTAAATCTTCTTATCTTGTCTAAAACTCACTCATGTATATACATAGACCCATACACACGCCTCCTTGCTGCTGCATGCAGCAACTTCTCCTTGGATCCTTATCTCCCCATCTGAAACCAAAGCCTCCTTGATGTCCCCTGCAATAAGGGATGGGAAGCCAGAGTGAGAAGGATCCTGCATGACCACTGTGCGGAAAGCATTAGGAATGAATGAAATGAATGGAGGTACCTGGTACAGAATAAGCATTTAATAGAAGCTAGAGGAAATAAGTGGGGAGTCAAGGATTTGGCAGAGGGATGGATGATGAGATTGAGGGGTCCATTGGCAGGTCAGATGGCAATGACCAGTGTCTTGAAAGAATAGCAGAAGATCTGCTGGTAAGGCCCAGAGGACCTGAAGATTCAATGGAATAGGAAAAGACAAGTCCTAATGGTCTTCCACCTTACCAGAAGCATTGTACTCAGTGATGTCAGGCTCATCCAACCTGCAAGCTTCAAGCTCTCTTCCCTGCTGTCCCAGATAGCATCTGGGCAGCCTTGATCAGAGGAAAGGAATAACTGGAAAAAGGCAAATATTTGGCCAAGCAGAATCAAACATTTCAAAGGTCCTGTCAAAGAAGGAAAACTTTCTAGTGTCAGTAGTGACTTCCTGATTACCAAAAGGCAATAGAAGAGGTTCACCCACATGAAACTGGAATCTTTCTGATTTAACGAATGTCCCAGAGCTGATCATTTTGGACTGCTGACAAGATGCCATCTAGAGACGAGGGTGGTGGCATCTTTCTTCCTTTCTTTTTTTTAACCTTTACCTTCTGTCTTAGTATTAATTCTAAGGCAGAAGAGCAGCAGGGGCTAAGCAAATGGAGGTTAAGAGACTTGCCAGGGTTACAGAGCTGGAAGTGTCTGAGGCCAGAATTGAACCCAGGAACTCCAGCCTCCATGCCTGGCTCTCTGTCCACTGTGACTGGGGCATCATTCCAAGAGAAGGGCTGTAGTCTCGTGGATGTCTCTTCTGGATTTTGGTGAAAAAACCTTTTGTTAATTGTTGAATTATTTACAAGTGTTTCATTTCGTTCTAATATTGGACTGAAAGTATCGGCTTGAGTCAAGCCCAGCCTACAACAGCTGAAAAGCAAGATTTAGGATCTCAATCTGGCTAAATATAGCAGGCCATGTGTGGATTTGCACCATTTGGTTCACTAATCAAGACATCTGTCCTCCAGACCTTGAGTTTGCTAACTTATAAGACCCAGAACTTGGAAATGACTGTTGAAAGCTCAGAAGACAAATTACCTTTCCAGGAACACACCTTTGGGTCTGGAGGCCATCTATGAAACTGAGCCTTTGGGATCTCCTTTACCTCCACTCTTGGGCCATATTTTCAGAAGAAAGATGATCCAAATTTTGCCTGGAAATAGTGCAATTGTGTAAATTTGGAGACTGGCCATTCCCAGAACATGATCAGGCCCAATCAAGCTTAATCTCTCTCTCCTCTCATTCTGCTACTGAACTAACACCCTAGGATCCTGCTTTCTTCAAGAATTCCCTGACTTAAAGCCAAGAACCCCCCACCCAAAGCCATCTGACTGAGGGTAGATGAGATAGCATAAATAGAAGAGTAGTAGTGCTCCCTCTCACACAACTCCTAGCTGAAGAGGATTCCCCTAGGCAGCGATGGGCAAACTATGGCCAGCAGGCCAGATGCAGCCCCCTGAAATGTTCTATCAGGAGGTGGGACATTATTCCTAATCTGAGGAGTACAATGAGTAGGATACAATACAATGAAATTTCGAAAGAGTTGCCTTAGAGACAGACTGACAGATGAGCATTTCCTTTCTTTTGGCCCCCTCTTTAAAAAGTTTGCCCATCACTGGTCTAGGGGAACCTAAAGGAGAATACACCCTGGAGTTGGTGTGTGACTCTGATTACCAAAGCTTGTTAGAACTTGTATAAAAATAAGGTTGAATTGGTTGCTACCATCTGTCACAAGGAGATACTGCTCAGTTTCTCAGCAGTTTCAGTAATAGCTGATAGTTCCCTCTTCATTTGAACAACAATGAACTCAGTGCCATTAGGATGAAAAGAAAGGGCCTTCTTCCTTTGGTTAATTCAACCCAAGAGCCCCCAGCAGCCTGGTTCCCAGAGCTGGAAGGAGTGTGGAACTGAGGGAAGAGTCAGGACTGTGGCTGAGCTAGAGGTTGAACAAAATGAATGAATGAATGAAAAAGAATTAACTACTTATTCTTTTCACTTTATCCAAAGCAATCTCTTTTTATTTTTAAAATTTATTTAGAATATTTTCCATGGTTCCATGATTCATAATTCCCTCCCCTCTTCCTTTCCTCCTCCCAGAGCCAACAAGCAGTTCTATTGGGTTATACATATATCATTATTTACAACCTATTTCCACGTTATTCATATTTGCAGTAGAGCTATCCTTTAACATCAAAACCCTAATCACATCCCCATCAAACTACATGATTGATCATGTTTTATTTCTGTGTTTCTGTTCCCACAGTTCTTTCTCTGGATGTGGCCACGGTTCTTTCTCATAAGTTCCTCAGAATTGTTTTGGACCATTGCATTGCTGCTAGTAGAGAAGTCCATTACATTTGATTGTGCCACAATGTATGAATCTCTGCGTACAATGTTCTCCTGGTTCGGCTCCTTTCACTTTGTATCAATTTCTGGAGGTCTCTCCAGTTCACATGGAATTCTTCCAGACCATTATTCCTTTTAGCACAATAGTATTCCATCACCAACAGATACCATAATTTGTTCAGCCATTCCCCAATGGAAAGACATCCCCTTGTTTTCTAATTTTTTGCCATCACAAAGAGTGTGGCTGTAAATATTTTTGTACAAGCCTTTTCCTTATTATCTCTTTGGGGTACAAACCCAGTAGTAGTATGGCTGGATCAAAGGGTAGGCAGTCTTTTAAAGCCCTTTGCATATAATTCCAAATTGCCCTCCAGAATGGTTGGATCAATTCACAACTCCACAAGCAATGTATGTGTCCCAATTTTGTCACATCCCCTCCAACATTTATGGCTTTCCTTTGCTGTCATTTTAGCCAATTTGCTAAGTGTGAGGTGGTACCTCAGAGTTGTTTTAATTTACATTTCTCTGATCATGAGGATTAGCTACTTACTAACTGTTTGCTATGTGCAAAGCACCATACTAAGTAAGCTCTGTGCATATGAATAGAAAAGGACAATCTCTCAAGGAGCTCACATTCTAATGGAAAGTTTACAAGTCAGATGGAGAGGTTCCATGGACCTTAGGATGCAGCAGCAAAGTAGATAGTAATGCCTCATCTTTAATGTTGTTTCTGTTGATAAAACATATCAGTTTTTTATATTAAACCATTTGATAAGACTTCACTCTAAAGTCAAAGTCTTTCTTTTCTGAGTCTTCTGAAGCAATAACTACAAGATCTTCCAAAATAATTGTTATGGGGCAGCTAGGTAGGCAGAGCATCAGGCCTGGAAACAGGAGGGGCCGGGTTCAAATTTGGCCTCAGACGCTTCCTAACATGTGCTCCTTGGCAAGTCACTGAACCCCAATTGCCTGGCCCTCTCCTCTTTCATCTTGGAACAGGTAGTGTCAAAACTGTAAGACAGAAGGTAAGGGCTATAAAAAGTGATTGAATGACATCATGACTGAAAATGGAGGATTAGGCAATGTGGTCCAATCTAGCTGTATCCTAGAGAATCCATCAACCATCATTAAGTACTGATTAAATGCCTTTTCATGTCAGGTGCTGTCCTAGGTGCTGGGGTTATTGGTCCAAAGAATGAAACAATTTCTACTTTGGAGGGGCTGACATTCTACTATGGGAGACACGTAAGTGTGTAAACAAATACAGAATAAATACAAAAGGAACATATGTAAATAAATACAAAACAGTTAAATACGAGGTTTAAGTAGTGCAGGAGGGCAGGAGCAGTTGAGGAAAGGCTTCATGTGGAAGGTGGTATTTGGCCTGAATCTTGAGAGAAGAGAGGGGATTCTAAGAGGGAGTGTGTTCCAGGTGTGGGGGGGAGGCCACACAAAGATGGTACAAGTAATTCCCTACTATATGAAGAACAGGAAAGTCATTTTTAGCCAGAATGCATAATGATATTAGAAAGATAGATTAGAAGGTTTTCATAACTAAGCAGAGGGATTCATACTTACTTTAGAGGTCACTAGAGTTTATTGAGGAGGGGAATGACATAGTCAGATCATGATTTTCCTTAGAAAAGGAAAATCCCTTTAGCAGCTGGTTGGAGGACGGACTAGAATGGGAAGAGACTTGAGACAGAGAGGTTATTATAATAGTTGAGAAGTAATTAGGGCTCCAATGAAGGTCACCATGTGATTAGAGAATAACTAGTTGACACCTTACTAAGTTGTTTTTAGAATAGTGGACCCACCTCCAACTTTGTCAAGTTGGGGGGGGGGTCAGATCATATTTGTCCTGAAACCTCTCTACTCTTCCTACCCACCCAATTTAACATAAAAAGGGGTTCTTTGGATAAATTATTAACCTTAATGTGATTTTTAAAAATTAAAAATCATAACCAAATTATTGGGACCAAAAAAGAATATGGCTTGTTGTTATATCCATTTAACACTATACAGCCATGTTGGTGAACCTAGGGCACCTGTGCCGGAGGGAGCTGATCCCCTCCCCCTCTCCATGTGTGTCTGAGGACATTCCTCACTTCCCCACCTCTTTGCCCAGCAGCCAATGAGAGTGCTTCCTCCCTACCCTATCTGGGGTAAAGGGGTGGCTCACATGCCACATGCAGGTTGCAGTTTGGACAACTTGGTCTCTAAAAGGTTTGCCATCACTGCTATAGAATATTAGCTCACAGATCACTTAAAAACTGATGTGAGCCACTGTTGGGCCACAAACCACAGGAGAAACTGAAGATTATTTACTTGGTCATCGCTTGAATTTACCAAAGCTAATGTAGTGGGGGTAATTTAGAGCAATCCCTGTTCTGCTGAACAGGGGCACTGTAAGTCCTTCGGCTCTGTGGGCAAGGATGCATACTTTGACCCCTTCATAACACCACTGGTTGTTCCCCAAGCCCTTGCCAACATCTCTCATGCTGTTCTTGTTGAGAAGATAGCTTTGCCAAATTTGGAACTATGTCCAAAGGGCTTTAAAACTGGGCATATCCTTTGATCCTTTAATACCACCATGAGGGTTGAATCCCAAAGAGATAAAAAGGGGAGATGAAGTACCTCCTTGTACAAAAACATTTATAGCAGCTCTTTTTGTGGTGGCAAAAAATTGAAAATTGAGTGGGTATCCATCAATTGGGGGTGCAGGGGAAAGTAAGAGCATGAATTATGTAACTATGTTAACTTTTCTAAAAATAAATATTAATAAATGTTTAAAAAAAGAAATGATGAACAGGATGATTTCAGAAAGAGCTGGAAAGATCTATGTGAGCTGATGCAGAATGAAATAAGCAGAACCAGGAGAACATTGTACACAGTAACAGAAATATTGTATGATGATCAACTGTGAAAGACTAACCTACTCTCAGCAATACAATGATCCGGGACAATTCTGAGGGACTTGTGACAAAGAATGCTCTCTGCCTCTAGAGAAAGAGGAGTCAGAATGCAGATCAAAACATGTGATTTTTCAGTTGTTTGTGTTTTTATTTTGGGGTTTTGGTTTTATATCAGACTTCTCTTAGAACAATGAACAATATGGAAGTATGTTTTGTATGATAATATGTGTATAACCCAGATCAAATTGCTTACCATCTCTGGGAGTGGGAAAGGAAGGGAGGGAGACCATTTGGAGCTTATAATTTTGGAAAACATGTTGAAGATTGTCATATATGTAATTGGGAGAATAAAATATCTTTATTTTTTTTGAAGTAATACATTAAAAATCTATCATTTAAAAAATAAAAATAAAAAACAAATAAAAATAAAAAATATTTGGCAAAAATCTAAGTAAATTGCCTGCACAATATTCCTCTCATCTACTGGTTTAGAAATCTTGTTTAAAAATGAACTGAGATTATACTGGGATGATGTTTTTTCTTGATGAAGCCATTCTGGCTCTCAGTAACCACTACTTGCCTTTTTAGATGCTGAACAAAAAAAAAATTTGAACCAAAAGTTCAAAGTCACTGTCCAAAGGACATGTTGACTCTTAGAATCTGGGCCTGCAGGAAGATGGGGAAGACCTTAGAAAGAAAATGATTCAAGATCAAAAGCTTTTTTTCCTCTGGTGGGACCTGACTTACTGAAGTCAAAGGAATTAGTAAGTTCCTGGCTTTCTTCAAGTCAGAGTCAGGCTCCCTTCCAAAAACTACAGACTTCTTTTGAACCAGGCAGACACAGAAGCTATGTCCTAACTATAACGGGAAGCAAAGAATATGTCTCATTGGAATGAGGGCTAGCCTTTTTTGGGACTCCTTACAGTCCTGGAATAATTTTATAAGATGTCTAGGATCATGGAATGGCTTATATTTTCCATCTCTTAGGATGTATAGAGAGAAGACTGCTCTTAAAGATCTGAAATCAGAAGCCTAGGAAAAAGCCCAGTTAATATGGTAGAAAAAACCTGAAGCACTCCTTGTCAATAGGAAGGCAAGGATAGACATCTGTAGTGTCTCCTCCCATTACCCTTCTCCAAGGGAGACATGAATTGCCTTCAAGGAGGCAAAGCAGTATAGGGGTCAAAGACTGACCACTATTCTTCTCAGAGAGAGAGGTTACCAGGATAGAATTGCAAGTGTCTGCCCCTTAAATATTATTAGTTTAGGAAAAGTAACTATAAGGTTCAAGCTAAACTTCTGATCGCTCTTCATTAATGGGGAAGGTCCAAGAAGGAAGTCTGGGGAGCTGGTCAGCAATCTTTATATCCAAGTCTTGATTGCCCACCAAATGACAATTCCACAATGAATCCACATAGTAAATATAGCAAAGAAATTAATTTAACTAAGTTGATAGAAAAATAGAAATCAGAGAAAGTATACTTCTAAGAATATATCCTAGACCGGTGATGGTCAAACTACAGCCAGCAGGCCAGATGCAGCCCCCTGAAATGTTCTGTCCTCTGAGAGACATTATTCCTAATCTGACAAATACAATGAGTAGGGTACAATACAATGAAACTTCGAAATAGTTGCCTTAGAAACCGACTGATAGATAAGCATTTCCTTTCCTTTGGCCCCCTCTTTTAAAAAGTTTGCCCATCATTGGCCTAGACAATACAGGTTGATGGAGTTCTCCCACTGGGAACAAGATTTCTGGGCTCAGGAAAATACCCTAAAGTTTCTAGTTATAGCAAGGATAAGGGACATAACAAATTGCTAGCTCCTTTCTCTTTCCAGAGTCTTTCTTTCCCTTCAGGGACCTGAAGAGAGATCAGCATTGCACATTTTCCCTCTCAAAACTGAAAGCTAGAGGAACCAGCAGACAATGCCACTCTGCCACCCCCTCATGCAGGTAAGGAGCATCAATGAAGAGAGTCTCATACTGGTGGACTTTGGGACTTGGGTTACAGTAGGAACTGCTGAAAGAAGAAAGGTTGGGAGATTTGGTAAATGAAAAGGAATCCGTCAGAGTATGTGGACAAAGGGAATTCTTCATTTTACTAGGCTTTGGTATTTGTCCTTTCTTAATACTTCATATTTAAGGACTGATATAGGAAAAGATATAGAGATACAGGGCAGTAAGTAGGACAAAGAGACCAAAGCTCTGGCTCAGGGATTGACATTTTACAGGGTGGAGGAGAGGGAGCTTCTTCCCTCCTCCTGTTTAGAGACAGCTGTCCTGATGCTTCCATGCCCATGTATTAGCCCCCTTCCCCTAGCTCATGCCTTAATTAGAGGGAAGGCCTCCTAGGATGGGGAGAGAATGGGCTACTTTAGCAGTGGAGCTACTCCCAGGGCTACCTTCATAGATGGGCCGCTGCTCTCATGGTTGTTGGACTTCCCTCATTCCTTTTTCTTCTTCTGCCTCCACTCTTAGTATCATCTCTGCCCTGCTAACCTCCAGGCTTTTTAGTCCATAAGCAATCTCTGTGTCCCTTTCCACTCTAACAACTGGAATATTACTCTAGTGTATTTTTATTTTTAAAATTTGTTTTATATTATTTTATCGTTAAGAAACTTCCTTTCAGTTTACATGTCTTCTTCTCTCTAACATTTCTAACATCTTCTAATGCTCACTGCAAAACAGCTTTTTCCTGAAGATGAAATGGAAGGGGTTTGGCTTTTATCTTTGTATCCTCAGTGCCTGGCAGAGTAACTTGTACTTTTTGGGGGAGTGAGGTGGGGTTTGGTCTATACTTGTGATTACAACAGTGTAAATAATTCCCACCTCTCTACCTCCATGCAGATCTGCATCACTTCTCCAACTTATAATCTTAGAGAGTTGCTCAGAGATATTGAAAGTGTTTTGCCACTTTCACAAAACCAGTATGTTACATACATATATACATACATACATACATACATACATGCATACATACATACATATACATACTGAGGTTTGAATAGGGGATGTACAAAATTGTCCTTCCTGTTTCATGCCAACCATTTTTGTGACTTCAAACTTAGATATCTTGGAGATGATGACCTCCCTGCTGCTTCCTACCTGATAGTGAGTAAAATTTTGGTCTTGGATACTTACTAGTTATGTGGCCCTGGGCAAGTCACTTTACCCTGTTTGCCTCAGTTTCCTCATCTGTAAAATGAACTAGAGAAGAAAATGGTAAACCATTTCAGTTTCTTTGCCAAGAAAACCCCAAATGGGATCATGGAAATTTGGTCATGACTGAAAATGACTGAAAAACAATAGAGAAGTTATAAACATGACCCTAACACTTTGGTATATTGTTTAAATAAGTGATTCCATGGTTTTGTTTTCTTATTCCCCATTAACTTTCTTCTTTCCTTCCTTTTTCTTTCTTTGCTTTCATCTCTCCCTCCCTTCTTTCTTTCTTTCCTTTTCTTTCTTATTTTTCTTTTCTCTCACCCTCTTTCTCTCTCTCTCTCCCTCTCTCCTTCTCTCTCTCTCTCTCCCTCTCTCCCCCACCTTAATTTCTTAGAATTGTTAAAGAAGAACAGTAAAGACCAGGCAATCAGAATTAAGTAATTTGCCCAGGGTCACACAGCTAGTCTGAAGTCTGATTTGAACCCAGGTTCTCCTGACTTCAGGCCTGACTCTCTATCCACTGTGCTAGCTAGCTGCCTTGCCCCTAATTCCCATGAACTGTCAAGAGCAGAGCCTGTGAAATTTTCTCATCATTGTCAGGAGCCCATCAGAAATGTACCAGTTTTGCTCCATGCCTCATCCCAGTCCTCTATTGAGTCTTTTTCAGGGCAAACTCAGGAACTTCTATCTAAATGTTCCTAGATTGGGTTTCTTTCTCTGCCTTTAACAGCATATACAGTTTTTAAATGATATACATTGCTATTTGATTGGAGAAGTTTGCCTCCCATAAGCATCTAGTCAGTAGTAAAATATATATATATATATATATATATATGCTTGGCCCATAT
>NC_058132.1:251888143-252078351 GCF_016433145.1 Gracilinanus agilis
ATATATATATATATATATATATATATATATATATATATATATGCTTGGCCCATATAGACTCGGCATAACTTAAGTGTGTTTCCACCAGGAAAAAGTCTCCTCGTAGCATTCTGGATAGGTGAAACCTCAAGCCTATTTTCAATTGCCATGAAGACTCATCACTTCCATTCAATAATGCTTCAGGTGGATTACCTAATATCTCCCCCTCAAAGGAAGAACTGTAAATCAATTTCCAAAACTGTACCGTATGGACTTTCTTTTAGATGTTTTTTAAACCCTTACCTTCCATCTTAGAATCAGTACTGAGCAGTACGGAGCAGACAGCTAGGAAGTATCTGAGGCCATATTGGAATCCAGGACCCCATCTCTGGACATGGCTCTCTCTCCACAGGGCCGCCTAACTGCCCCTCTTTCAGGTGGTCTTCAATGTTTAAATGACTCTGGTAATTCCCAGACTATATCCTTAGTGGATGCCCTTGAGCTTGCCTCTATACATACTTTTCTATAGCCCCTAAATTCCCCTTGCTCTAATCTTCATGAAGTTTACAACATTTTCACTAAACAGAGGTTCTGTTCTGCATCAATAGTCCTTTATGGATTAATAACCTTCATAAATTAGTAATATTTTTCAGACCATTCTAATGTCCTCACGATGTTGTGCCATCCATTCAAGATTTAGCCAAACACCAAACAGCAAGAATGAATTTGGCCAAACAATTTGATTGGTTCTTATAGTGCAAATTAGAAATAGTGTGTGAATAGAGAAATATATAAATAGTGTGAGAAAAAATCTTATAGTGCAAATTAGAAGTAGTGTCAACCACAGTTATCAGATTATAATAGTTATAAATGTCCTCTTAGACATAGGTCAGAAATAAAAGCAATATAATCAAAATGTTTAAAATTTATAATACTTGGGGGGCAGCTGGGTAGCTCAGTGGAGTGAGAGTCAGGCCTAAAGACAGGAGGTCCTAGGTTCAAACCCGGCCTCAGCCACTTCCCAGCTGTGTGACCCTGGGCAAGTCACTTGACCCCCATTGCCCACCCTTACCACTCTTCCACCTATGAGACAATATACCGAAGTACAAGGGTTTAAAAAAATTTATAATACTTAAAATATAATGCTTGAACAACAATTCAGGAAATCCTACTTAAAAACAAGAAAAACAACAGCAGCAGCAAAAAATAATTAAATATTTAGCATTATATTTAAAGTCACCAAGAAAAAAAAAACATTATCCTGGGTGAAGATCTTCAATTTTTAACACCCTTTTATAATAATTTCATCATTTTAAGCCTTAGGGGTAATCTGATTGCCTCTAAGGTCCACAAAGTTCCTTCCTCTTCCATGGAGTTTACTTGAAGTAATGAGTTGGGTTATAATTGCTCTAAGCCCCCAGTTAGGAACATTCCTAACATTTAGTTAGTCAGGTGTTAGGCTCTCTCCCTAACTTTACATTTATTCTATCTTTAGTTAACCATTGGCCTCTTTGTGTTGAGGTAAAATTCTATTTCTTAGAAACATTTGGGTAACACAACAACAGATTATATTATAGTATGGATAAACGGGTACCAGCAACAGAAGTTGGGGAAAGAGTCGACCTTTTCTCAGGATTTCCCTCACCCTAGATCTTCTTTGAGATATATGTAGAGCCAGTGACCTTCCCCAGCGTCTACCTTCCCTTCTCTGCAACATTTCAGTCCAACCTTTGCTCCTAGGGGTGTGCTGGAATGCCACAATTGCTCCAACCTCTCAAATGAATGCAGTTCTAACTAGTTTTATAATTTATAGATTACCTCTGGTGCATGACCAAGTTTTTTTCAGTCTGTCCAAACACAATTTCTGTGCAATAGCTACAGTTTGAAAAACTTTCTCCCTTCCTCTAAAGTCTATGGGATTGATTGGAAATCTTGAAGTTTAAGAGGTGTTAAGGTTCAGTTAAATCAATTACCTCCACCTTATAAGTGCACCTTTTTTTGTAGCCCCTCCAACATGAACTACTTCCATCCTTTGCCAACTTGCAAGGTATGAGGGGAAACCTCAAAGTTGTTTAATCGTGCATTTCTCTTACTGTTAATGATTTGGAGCTTGTTTTCATGCAATTCTGGTTGTCTTCTCATCTTGTCCCTTGAAATGACAAAATTACCATTTTAAAAATGTGCAAGTATCAAATTTATCACTTTCATGTCTCATGCTTGTTTGTTATAGAAGCTGTTTAAAATCCCCGACATGGCATTTAGAATGTGCTGAAGTGATAAAAGTAAATTAATGGCAGGGCAGAGTGTGCAATTAATTTACGGTGTGATAGCTAAGCAAAGAATTGTGTTTGAGTACCATAGCTCATATGTGATAGATCTTGGTAGATTTTCAGGGAAGAGGTTATTGATTATCCTAACAGATAAATAATTGTCTTTCACGGTTTATGTAATTCTTATAGATTATTATTTAATTGGGAGGGGACTTAAATGTAATAGTAGAGATAACAATAAATGATGTTTTTCCCTTTGGTGTAAGATTATGAGACATTCATTGCTAAAAGTGGGAAATATTTCTTTGTTAAAATATCAGCTTTCATTTAAAGATAACTGTTTACAATTCAAAACAGCAGTAAAATGACTCTCCTGGATAAAATTTTGAATGTAAGCTGTCACTCATTTAGAACTGAAGTTTAAAAAGCAGAGTTGCAAATGACAGGCTGCTTCTTCACCCATCTTTGCGTTGCAGAGTGTGGAAAGGACCACGGCCAGAAAATAACCTTTTGGCCCCACTTGCCCCCATCCTTCCACTGCCTGGAGCTTTGTCTCTGTTCACCAGTGCGTAGAAGAAGGCCATATTGATGAGCATAACCAGGGGGCTCTACCTACTACCAGCCCATGTAACTCCTGGGGCGATGGTGGGGTGGGAGCTCTGCTTCTGGAAATCTTTGATGATGTGTAATGGAGGAATTCTCAGTTCAGGGCAAGAGCAGGGATGTTGTGATTGTGTCTTACTGGTTGATTGGCTACTAATCTGAAACTGAACCTACATTGAAAAAATATAGAAAAAGCCCAGACAGGGGCAGCTGGGTAGCTCAGTGGATTGAGAGTCAGGCCTAGAGACGGGAGGTCCTAGGTTCAAATCTGACCTCAGACATTTCCCAGCTGTGTGACCCTGGGCAAGTCACTTGACCCCCATTGCCCACCCTTACCACTCTTCCACCTAGGAGCCAATACACAGAAGTTAAGGGTTTAAAAAAAAAAAAAAAAGAAAAAGCCCAGACAGAGGTCTCTCTTTTCTGGTGGTAATGGGGGCAAGGGCTGCTTTAAGATTCTAGTTGAACAAAGCAAGGAGGTAGCACTGGCTGACTCTTATTTCCAGAATCAAAATCGTTGTGAAGGGTTGAGGGCATGGTCTGACTTTCTGTCTCTGGGATGTTTCTTCCCTTCCTACTCTTGGGTGAAAGAGTGTTGGAGCTAGAATGGACTAGATTACACCTTGTGAGCAATCAGAAAACTGAAGGTGGGTGAGGAAGGGCACGAATGCTTATTAAGTGCCTACTACATGCCAGATGCTGTGCTAAGTGCCTTCCCCATATTAGTCCTTTTGATTCCCATTCTCACAACTCCCCTGGGAGGGAGGTGCTATTATTATCAGCTCCATTTAACAGTTGGGAAAATCGAGACCTATGGAAGTTAAGTGATTTGCCCAGGTGTCACTCAGCTAGTAGGTGTTTGAGGCCAGATTTAAACCCAGACCTTCCTGACCCAGGCTCAGTTCTCGATCCATTTTGTCACCTAGCTGACCACCAGAGTTACAAGAACTGGGATGTAGCTCAGAGGCTGCCACCAGCTGAGCTGGGTGAGGTGCCCAGGGAGCCATAGGAGTGACCTGTAGGATGTAGCCCAGCAGTGAATTGACCAGGCAGTCAAGATGCTCCATCTTGGAGGCAAGGAAGCAATTCCTATTAGTTGCCACATTCAAAAGGGAACTTGGTGGGATAAAAGCTTTGTAACAACCACTTTGAGTTTGAGCTCACTATGAAGGTAGCCAGGTGGATTGAGAGCCAGGCTCAGAGCCAGGAGGTCCTCTATTCCAATGTGGGTTCCTAGCTGTGTGACCCTGGGCAAATCATTTAATCCCCATTTAATGCTCATTTCCCTTAACTCTCTTCTGCCTAGAAACCATTACACAGTATTGTTTCTAATTCAGAAGGTAAGAGTTAAAAAAAAAGTTTGAGCCCACTTCCCCCCCCCCCCCAAGCTAGCTGATCAATTTGGCAATAAGTTTCTTTATCCTTAGGGAGAGCGGTCCTTGAAGGAGAGACCCATACTCAAAGTCTTTCCAGTTTGGCAGAACTTTCCAGAACCTGGGATAAATGGGTCTATAGTCTTTGTGAATACGGATCACAATAATGTTTCAGATTAGGACTTCAGCCAAATGCCAGCTTTTATTTAAAAAAAAAAAAGATATATTCTTATTTATTTTTCATTTACACCAAAGTCCATTTCTATATATATGACCCCACCTCTAACAAATATTCCCTTGTAATAAATAAAAAGTTAAACAATATAATTTCATATATGACATTCCCCACCTATAATCTTTCAAATCTCTACTGAAAAGGGGATGTATTTTATCATCTTTTCTCTAGGTCCAAGACTGGTCATTACATAACTCTAATGTAAGTTCGGCTTCCTTTCAGTATTCTTATAATTTATCTAATTGTTCTATTATACTATTTTTCTCCTAGTTCTTCATTCTTTTCTCTCCATCAATTCCTACAAAGCTTTTCATATTTCTCTGGATTCTTTTTATGTTAAATTTTACTGCAAAGTAAAATTCAGTGATACTCATAGACTACAATTTGTACAGCTATTTCCAAATAGATGGGAATTCACCAATTGCCAGTTTTGTTTTGACTTTAATAGAATTAAAAGTGCTGCTGAGAATATCTTGGGTACTTGGAGCTTTTTCCTTTTTCATGTTTTTGGGATATACAGTAGGTGCCAATTAGCACAAGTTAAAAATCTCTGCATAGCCACATAATTTGAATTTGCATAGCATATTCCATTGGACCAGAACAAATGATCATATTGTACACAATTATAACTTCAAATAGTGCAGATCTGAACATGTATAATTACATTAAAGAGATTCTTTATTCACACCAACTTGGACCTATAGGACCTCTGGATCAGAGGATATAATCAGGTTACTACTGACTTTTCTCCTAATTTCTTTTACAAATCAGTTGGGCCAGTCCACAGCTCCACAAATAGTGTCTTCATTTATGTGTCTTCCCACAGATTTTCCAGCACTGATTATGTCTGTTTTTTGTCATTTTTGACATAAACAAGTCTTAAAAAAAATTAACCCATGAAACAGGTTTGCTCTTGTAACAAGAGATCACTAGCTATTTTGTTTCATTACTTTTTTAATAGACCAGAAATATCTCTTCCATGAAATTTATAGTAGTCAAGTGTACAATCCTTGCTTAGCAATAGGCAGTTTCATAATTGAACTAATAATAATCCTCTTTCAGAATGTGTCTTTTTAGTCTTGAAAGATCATCAATGGCTTTTTACATTTCAGCAGAGGTAGACTGGCTCAATTTGAAACAGTCTTAACTGTCAGCAAATATTCTGTGGGTGGGCCAGACCAAATAGTTAGGAACACTTGTAAAATAGTCAATGGCTTTAGAATACTGCTAAACCATCTAATCCCTATTCCATATAACAGAAGGAAAGAGATTCTATTTTCTGAGACAATATACCAGCTGTTGGTAGCATCATCTGGTACATACAGATCTCCAGGAAAAATCAGTACATTTCTATAAACTGAGGAAAAGCATCACTTCAAAATGAAGGATCAACTTGTTCTTCAATGTTAGCATAAATGCTTCTAAGTAAGGTGATTCTTCAGTCTTGATTGGTTTAACTAGTGGAAGGCCAGGCAGGCAATTCTCACTGATCTTCCGATTCTGTGTATGTGGTGGTGGAGGAGGAGGAATCGCCCGGCATTGGTCAAGGTTTTGTCTTAGTTTGGTTCAAAGAGTAATTTTTAGGGCTTTTCAGAAACCTCACAGAAAACTTAGTGGATGGTTTCATTGATAGCATTATTGGAAAAGCTGTGAGATAATAATGAATTATTAGAAGCAGCTAAGTGGTTCAGTGGAGAGCATACTGGACCTGGAGTCAGGAAGACCCAAGTTTAAATCCAGCCTTGGCTGTGTGATGTCAGGCAAGTCGCTCAACTTTCTCATATGTAAAATAAGGACAATAATAGCACCTGCCCTGCCACCACAGTGGTGAGGGAGGACAAAATGAGAATATTTGTAAAATGTTTGCAAACCTTACATCACTGTTTGCGGCTAGTTGGATATGAGTTAGAGAATTTCTTTCTGAGACAGGCCTGGAGACAGGAGATCCTGGGTTCAAATTTGGTCTCAGGCACTTCCCAGCTGACCCTGGGCAAGTCATTTAACTCCAATTGCCTAGCCTTTACTGCTCTTCTGCTTTGGAACTGATACTTAGTATGGATTCTAAGATGGAAGGTAAAGGTTAAAAAAAAAAAAAGAAAGAAAAGAAACATTCCCTCTCTAAGCCTGGGGCACGATGTCATGTAAATGGACACACCATCAGGAGGAAATGGATGCAAAGAGGGATGCTGTATTAAAGACATATAAGAAACTTGTATATCCAAGGCAATCATATGCAGGAATATTTAAAGCTCGGTACCGGTGGAGGGGCAGCTCCGGTCCATGTGGCTGTAAACCCGAGGGGGTCAGACTGAAAAAAGAAACAGGGCTGCTACCCTGTACAGAAAGATCTCTACAGCACATATTGACTTAGAAAGCCACATGTCTGTTTTATTTATAAAATAGTATCTCTACTTGATGGTATTTTATTAATATTTATTTCGCAATTACATTTGAAGCTCGTCAGCCCTCCCTTGGGAGTGTTGTGGTCCTCTTTAGGCTGCTGTGAACACCTTGGCTGTAAACAATTTTGGCTTTGATGGGGTCTTGGTTTTTGCCATAAGGCCTATTTTCGTAGCTTTTGTAAGCAGTGGTCTCCTTGTCTTTAAAAGGGAGAAAATATTATCTATACTCCCTATTTCGCAGGGTGGTTAAGAGGTAAGTGCTTTGTAAATCTTGTAAAAATGTGAATTATTTTCACATTTAAGCCTAAGGCAGCTAAGACTGCTGAACTGAACTGGAGATGGCGTGTGGAGGTCTTGGGCAACAGGAAGGTGCATTTCCCCTCCTGTGGGTGTCTCTCTGAGACCCCCTTCATCCCGAGGGTTTGGCCATTCCTCCGGGACTAGTCCGATCTTGCAGGTTCCAACTTTCACCGAGAAATGCCACATGGCTCCCAATGGCCGCTTCTGGGCATTCGGTTTTGAGGCCACAGCTGTGTCCCTAAAGGAGAATCCCCGGTGGGTCTCCAGAAGTCGCTTTGTGGACGGCCCTTTTAAGCGCCTCTTGTTCTGAAGATGATGTTGGCTCGAAATTCGGGTCTTCTGGTCCAGCCTGGTTCTAGAGGAGCCCTTTTAGCTCGTTCCTGACAAGCCGTCAGCGAGGCACTAGAAGACATCCTCTTAGTCGCCGCCTCCTCCGGCCAGGGGCGCACTTCCAGGCCGCTCGGTGGGGAACTTTTCCCTCATGCCAAGCCTAAATCAGCCCTTAGGACCTTCCACCCTTTTCTCTAAGTTCTCCCCACTGGGTGTGTGCCTCTCCTCAGATACTTGACGACGATGACTTCATCTCTTCTGGTACTTTAGAAAACGTTACTGGAGTCAGTCAGAACCCCGGTTCTATGGTTTGGCTCGACGTTTCTGTACTGGGCTCCGTTTCTTTCACTTTAGTGTGGGGGTAAGAGGGTTCAGACTGGCCCAGGCTTCCTCCCGGGGTGGTCTGTGGAGGAAGCGCCTTGTATTTTTTTCTCTGTGTGTGAATTCTAAACCGAGAGCCCCAGAACTAGTTATCGGCCAATTAACAATATAAGTAGTTGTGAAGAGGCACAGGTGTGGGCAGTGGCTTCCGTTGGGGCCAGGGATGAATCTGTCACTGGACGTCCCAGCGCAGTCACGGACCCGGGCACCCACCCCCGTACGTGGACATTAACTGCACCTTTCCCTCTTGCCATCGCCTCTCCCGCTCCCGATGCCACGGAGTGACAGTGAGCCCGAGCCTGTCTGCTCCTAGCGTGGGACTTCGAAGGGAGCCCGGTGCGTGTGAAAAGGCTTTTCTGGGAAGTCAAGAGAGAGTTGTGGCAGCTGCATTTTGAATAGGCCAGAGATGACCTCAGATTAAGTTAAGGTGTCAGCGCGCCTTTCTCTGTCAAATAAAAGCTCAGGTGTCCTCCTAGACCCGCAGGCCCGGCATTGCAGGCAATTGGCCTCCCCTGAATCTACGCACATCCTCGCTCCTGCTGCCTCCTCTCTGCTGTTTACTGGAACCTATCCACTGGCATCAACAATTATAAATGCATCCAGAGGGCTGTGGGGAACCGGACGACTGGCTGCACTGACTGTGGAACAGGGTGACTTGACGTTCATGCTGGGAAACTGTTCAGCACCACCTAGTGGACAGAACTACAACTGCCGATAGCCAGACCCAATTCAACCAGGAGCAATGGTGCCCTATCCATTTTGTCTCTCCTATCCGTGCGCCTGCCATGACTCCTGCCCCCCCAGAGGGTTAGGAGAAGACGCTGGAAGTGAAATATTCCTGTGCCAGGTAAGCTGCGGTGGCAGCTGAAAACCGTACTAAATTTTTAATACTTAATAAACATCTAAATAAGAGCCTTTGATTTTGGGTCAAAAGCCCTTGGTCCCAGGTGCTCTTAGGCAGATAACATTGATGCACTTGGACTCTGCTCTCATCTGCAAAACGAGGGGTTTGGACTAGATCATTTCTGAGGGCCCTTCAAGCTCTACCCCTAAGACCCTATGATTTCCAAAATCGTGGTCCAGAACAGGACTGGAAGGCTGCCCCAATTTTCAGATTGGTCTTTGGTGGTCCCCATGACTTGAAACTCCTCTCCAAGTAGCTTAATCAATGTAAGTAGTGTCTGGCCAGACACTCAGAAAATGAAGTCTTCAAACGCTGAAGTCTTTCTTTATTCTCCTCAGGATGGGAGCTTTCCCAAGCAGCATGCCAGCTGTGAGAAGCTTGATAATGGAGCATTTGTGGCATAAAGACAATGTCAGAGCAAAAGCAGTTTCCTAAGAAGAAAATGACAGTTTGTACAGAATTCTAATTTACATTTTTACTTACCTGTTGTTTACAGGATTAGGATAATTGACCACAGAAGAATTAAAAACTGTTAAGTCAAACATCCTAAATACAAGAGACAAAGCAAAGGGGCTGGGTAGGTGGGCATAGTTTAGTTTCCTAGGTCAAAGAAAAAAAAAAGACTTGCCCAAGGCATTTTATTTAACCCTACACTATTATTTTTGTGTGGCTTTCACAGGACAGTTTCTGGAGCCCAGTGCCTGGGGCAGTCTTAATAACTTCAAAGAAGGAGGAGAGTCCCATTAATTGGTACCCAGTTAATTGGAATCTATAAACTCTTGAAGCTTCTGCTGAGGTCTAACTCTGGGCTATTTAAGTTGCAAAAATATACAAATGTTCACCAAGACCATTAGTTGGGACAATCACCTTATTAAATACCCAAGTTGAGAATCCTGGTAATTCAATCACCTCCTTAGAAGGAAAAGAGCCTACTAGCTAGTTTTGAGGGAGTCAGGTTTAGTAGAGAGGAAAAGTGAGCATTTGGTCAAATAATAAAGAGGTTGGGGTATAAGGATCCTCCTCTTTCAGGAAAGGTACTTGTAGCTTGTGCTAAGGAAACCTGACATTCCAAGTAAGTACAGGAGTTTAAAATATATTTTTTCTTGTGATACTGACAAACATGGGAATAAAATCAATGTTTCCCTCACTCTTCTCCTGTCCATTCTGCAGAATAAGGCTCAAGTCCTCAGTGAAGCTTTCTCTGACTACTTAAGCAGAGTCTAGACTCTTATAGTACTTGTCTGTATTATTTATTTGGGACTTAGCACAAATTGCCTTGTATTGTTAGTTTTCAGAGTGCAAAAGGGCCTGGCAGCTGGACTGGATTTGAGTCCTGCCTGTTGATTCTGGGCTGGTCACTTTTTTTTTTTATTGAGTGTCCTCACCTGGGGAAAAAAAAAAAAAGAGAAGGCAGGACAAGATTATCCCAAAGGTTTCTTCTAATTCTTAATCCCAAACTTGTCTCCAACTAAACTGTCACCTTCTCGAGGGCAGGGATCTCCTGCACCCAGGCATACTGCCATACACACAGTAGACTTTTAAATAGCTGTTGTTTTTCATGGTCTGAAATGATGAAACAATGAGGCAGGTCTATTCCTGGATTCTAATTTAGTATTTCATATGCTGAAAGCAGCTGTGACATTATGATGATTTCTTGGTCATGAGAACTCTCAAGGTCTACCCTGGCAAAGCTGCTTAGCAGAATATAAACTTCTCGATGTTGAGGACTTCTTCCATTCATTTGTCTTTGTAGCAGTGTGGTGTCTTGCATGTAGCAGGTGATGATCATCTTGCTGGCTGACTAACAACTGTTTATTGAAATAGTAAAGGGCAAATGTATGGTGAGAGGCTAAATATGCATTATGAAAAGATTGAAAGAGAAAGTGAATTCTTGTAAAGCCATCTCAAGACTAAGATCAAAATGAGCATCTTCCTTCCTCCTCATTGGTTTCTATGAACAGCTGGAGTGATGACATGACAATTCCAAAAGTGAAACTGCTTCTGTTGGAAGGCACAGAGTTGATCAAACATCTCTATGGCCTAGGGAGTCTGCTACCCTAGTCCCACTTTTTAAGTAAAGCCCTAAATGGCAGATTAATTGCATTCCAGAAGAGCTGTTTGTTGGTCATAGCATTTGACAGAAGAATGGCTATTTAAAGGAATCTTATGGTAAATACTTTCATAAGTGAAAAAGCATGCCTTAAATAGGTCTGTTTCTTAAGTCAAAGTTTCTCATATCGGGTGTTTCCTTGGATTGATGAACATCTCTTGGAAAGTACTAGCAACTTTCACATGGAGTCACAGATTCTTGGAGATGGAAGGACTTGTTGGGAGCCATATTATCCAATTAATGGCATTTATATGAACACCTCTAATAGAGGGAAGCCCAATTTTACCCTGTGATGGACCAGTAAAAAAGTTCCAAATATGCAAAACCCTTTTTATTTCCTCTTATGCCCTTGTTTGAATGTTTCAAACGCAAGCCTACTGGCCTGAAGGAAACTAGTTCTACATGAAAATGGAAGAAACAATTGTAAACCAAGATTGAAACCTTGTATAAACCCAGTGACAGAAAATGAAATGTTCTATAAGGTGGCAAGCCTGTCTCAACTCTAAGAGCTATAATGAGTAGAAGATACAATTCTTCTAACCTTTTTGGCTAAAAAAACTCTGTTCTGAAATACATTGAAATCACCTAAAATACCACACCATGCAGCAAGAGAGAGATGGGGATCTCTTTTAGCACAAGTTTACTAGGCCGATTGTCACTGAGCTGTCTTTTATCTATGCCTATTAAACAGATTCCATTTTTTCAAGAACTCAACCCTTGGCTATTAACCACCCTGAAAACCCCAAAGAATAGGCAAAAATCTCATCAAGATGTAAGACCTTTATCTTGAACCAGAATTATACCCAGCAATGACTGGTACTAGAATGTAACACACAGGAAGAAAAGTAAAATTACAGTAATTTATTGCTGCTGTATCTATGTTTTCCCAGTATAGCTATTATTTTACAAGCAGCCACAAAGTGCCACCTTCTGGTTTAAAACTATGCAACATCTTCTTTCAAATGCCATTTTACAGTGGACTCATCAAACAACACAGCTGCAGTTACAAAATGTGGTGTAATTTTACGAGCTGAAAACAAAGATGTGTATAGGTTGAATAAAAATATGCTCAATTAACAGTGCACGTTCTGTAACTTTAACAAACATCTTTAATTGGAAGATCCTTTGCAAATGTTAAAATAGATGTGACTGACAAAGATCAAAAGTAGAACCTCTTCCCTCCCCCCCCCTCCCCGTCTGTGTGAGATGGTTTGCATTCCTGCAAACTGTTTACAAAGTACAAGAAACACTGCAGGTAAAGGTTATGCATAAAAGGTTCCATTTTCTTACAGAAGGAGCTGGCAGAAGACCCAGCAGGCTACAGTCCTAGCTTCTCCAAGGGTGGCAGTGGGAGCCTGTGTCACTCTTAAAATACAAGCACTTTCTGGTGTTCTTTACCCTCCACCCAAACTTTGAAGTATAGAAAGCCTATATCTTCTTTATCTTACCCTTAGAATTATTTACAAGACTCCTACAGATACAGTACAAACTAGTATGAAATTAATGATAGTTTGCATTTCCAAACACGCTCCTGTGGCTAAATAAATATACCAAGCCAATCCCAAGGAATGGTTCCAAGTTAAGGTGACTCTGAAGCACTTGTATCTGTTATGATAGAAACTGGCTTTTCATTGGTTGTGATGGATTCGTTTGCTGTGTCTTCAACAGTAGTTGTAGCCTTTGAAGTGAGGAGAGGAGCATCTGTGGGAAGCGAAGAGGTTTGTTCTGCTCTTGCAGTAGAAACTGGATCAGAAGGTAAGCTCCCTACTGGAGGAAGGGAGGACAGAAGCTCAGGTGTTGCGGAAGAAACCTCTGGGACCAAAGGGAATGATGGGAGGAATTCTGATGGCATGGACAGAGGCGTTATTCCAGATAGGTTTAAAGGAGGCAAGGAAGGAAGAGGTGGCAAACCTAGAATGAAAAACAAAACAAAACAAAAACAAACCCACAGATGATCTGGAATTGTCTCAAATAAATTTAAGAAAGGTAGAGTAAGGAACAAGACTCTGAGGCAGGATCAGTTTATCAGTAGTGATGAGAACAATCGTTAACAAAGCAAATCAGATTCCCAGCCTCGGTAAACCTAGTGACCCCCATGAGAAGCAGGGGACCCTTTTTACTGACACACAACAAAAAAGGGTCTTGATAGGTGTGGAGAAAAAGTGATAAGCTGTCAGGCTGGGTCAGGAACATTATGATTGACTATATACCAAGAAAGATGAGCTGGCATTCACATGCACTGCTCGCTGACAATTAAAGAATGTTAATTATTTTATAGAACACAGCTGCATCTCATAATCTTTACTAGGGGATCAAAACCATCAGGCTTGTTTTCTCCTTGGCAGAGATAAAAACTCCCCTAATTGCACAAAGGCAGAGATATATCTTTTGGGAATACAATCGAGTTAATTTGTGGAGCTTAAAGATAACATACATATGTCCTGGAATTTCCCAGGGGCTACCAGTATGAAAGATAACTTTTCTTTTAATTTTAACTTTAAACTTACTCAGAGGGAAAGTTAAATTCCTGAGCTCAACTCAAGGACAAAGAAAGGGGACCAAGCATTTACAAAATTGATTATTAAACAGAATTAATTTCAACTTTTCAGTATCACAAAACAAGCAGCATTTCACTAAGGAAACAGAGACAACACAAACCATAGCACTTGTTTGTCTTTAGCTAACCACTTTGAAGGAGGATGATGCCTTAGAACATATTTTAATAAGCCCAAGACTTTTTGTCATTGCCTGATGAATAGGACTGGAAGGAAACAAAAAACTCAAAACACAGTCAGCCAAAGATGGTAATAAAATATAGCATTTAAATTAATGCCCAGTTGAGGCTGAAGGGTAGGTGATGTTCCCTTAAGGAATGTCTTCGGACATAAAGCTCTTGGAAAAGGAAAGCTGTTGCTGAGAAATATGGCTACTTTGAACTTCCTAATGGGAGAGGCTACCCTGGAACTCTGAGACCACCAAAGATGCCAGCATTATGCCACCATTAAGAGTTCAAAGACCTATGACACTAAGGAGGTGGGTTCTGCTTTCATCAACAAAGACCATAAACCCTCCAGCTCTTGGCAGACGGTCTTTAAGAGTTGCTGTGCCAAAAACCCTCCTAATTACGTGGTGGCTTGACCCTGTGACCTCAGCCTGGATGGCCTTGTGATGGATGATCTTTCCTACCTGGTGTTCAGCAAAGTCCTCAGGTGTCATTAAACCTCAATAATTTCAGTGACAGATCTGTGAGAGATTGTTTATCACTTTACCATCCTAGCAATAAGAAGCTCCATTTTCTCTTGTGGCTAGGATGGATTTCAGTCCCCCACAGGCAAAGGGTTTACATCTATGGGATCAATTTTCCATGTTAGGTATTCTGTGTGCAGAACACTAACTGGCACTCGTATGTCATATGTAAATACTAATTAGAATGTGGCTAAAAATTTTTCAAATGTCAGAAACACTTCTGAGCAACATAACTAGATTTTAAAGTGGAATTATAATTATAATGGAAATTCGGAAATGAGTCATAATTTTTAAAGTTTTATCAACATATAACCAAAATTATATGATCAGTTTGAAATCCAAGCAATTTGGCTACTCTTTCAGACAGATAAGTAGAATGAAGACAAATAGAAATGTGCCCATGTGAATGGGTTACAGTACATGGTTCTCAAAAAAGCAATGATGTTAATGGTGAACATTTTCAATATTTCCCTCCTGAAAAAAAGAACTGCAATGCTACCAGAATTTTTATTCTAAATAGACAGGAGCATAAGACTTTGAGCTGGAAAAGACCTTAGTTGACCTACTTTCTTTTCTCTATTTTAAAGATAAGGAAATTCAGATCCAGATCAATCACTAAATTCTTAACAATCTTTTAAACTTAGGTTGTAGCTGTAATAGAAATAATCTAAAAACAGAATTTAACAAATACATTTCTAATAATAAGTCATTCAGGGGGCAGCTGGGTAGCTTAGTGGATTGAGAGCCAGGCCTAGAGACGGGAGGTCCTAGGTTCAAATCTGACTTCAGACACTTCCCAACTGTGTGACTCTGGGCAAGTCACTTGACCCCCACTGCCTATCCTTACCACTCTTCTGCCTTGGAGCCAATATACAGTATTGACTCCAAGATGGAAGGTAAGGGTTTAAAAAAATTTTTTTTTAAAAAAATAACAAGTCATTCATCTACATTCAAAGTTTTCTTTTATTTCACAACCCCTGACAAATGATAAATGGCTTTTATTTTCTAGGAGGTAAACTATTAGCTGTAGGACTTGAAAGGCACACCAGCCATACAACACTCATCTCTACCATTTAAAACTACTGAGCTTTAAAAACCACAAAAGGACTTTAATATAATGTAAATTCTCCTGAATCATCCTATAAGCAGAATGTAAAATTTAAGGATATTTATGTTAAGTTAAAAAGAAATGTATATTTTACATTAAAAAGGTGTAAATAGAATTCACTCCCCAAGGCTTATCTGATCCAGTATCCCATTTGTGTGCTTATGCCATATAAATGCTGCGTGAATTGATAGAGGATAAAAGTGGCACCACCTATTCTCTCTATTTCCCATAACGCAGCTGGGGAGCTTGGTGGAGAGCCAGGTGGTGGTCAGTTAGGTTAGATTAGGCTTTAATTGGCTTTCTCTATTTTTAGTGATTATTAATAAAACTCTATGGAAAACAAGAACCTGAGTTTTCATTATTGATATTAATTTAAATTTTACAAAAGCATGATAAAGTTGATCATGTATAATATTTCTGCTATTCTCCATTATCCACATTTGAAGTAAGTTTAAAGACTGGAATCTAGACTACACTTTAAAAAGGAACCATTATTCATTTGCTGGTAGAAAAGAATTTCTGTAAGTAGTTAGTTCATTAACCACAACTACACTTGTCACGAGCCTCTCAATATAATTCACTTGCTTAAAAATCATATTCCTGTTTCCTGTTTCTAAAACAGGCTTTTAGTAACCATGTTTAAGGTGAGAGAAGCATAAAGAGAAAAAGTGGGATAATTCTGCTTGCAAATCAAGAAAATCCCCATGAAAGTATATCTATGCACTCTTCTTTCTCTATGTTTGGATTGGTTCGGGAAGGGTGAAAGGAGAGACCCTCTGACCAAATGTCAGAGGAAATTTGAGTGCCTGTTCTAATATGGCTGAAAAGATTTTTCTAGGAAAAAGTAAGATGGAGGATCTTGGCTCTTTCTTGTTTCAAGAGTTTTTTTTGGGGGGGGGGGAGGAAAGATGTTTCTAAAATGATTCAACACAGATTCAGTACGTACCAGGGTGCATAACTTCTGGTAATCCAGCTCCTGGAATTAACTGTGGTGCAGGTAGGTTGAGATTAGAGAGATTTGCTAGGTTGGGCAATCCTGCTGGCAAAGGCACCAGACCTGAAGAAAGAACCATCCCCCACCCCCCCACCACCAAAAAAATAAGTCATTTTACCTTCAACAGGCTATAAATCACAATAAAAGAGATGGAATTTATTACAAATTCTCCACAGAAATGCATAAAAGTGCTGCCTCACTGGTGTGGAAGTTGATTCTAGATTTTTAAAAGTTTAATGGATGTCTTTAAAAAAAACATCATTGCCAATTCCCAGTGATTCTGCCTCCAACCAAATCAAGAACCCTCCATTGTACTAAAGCATTAAAGTTAAGCAAAATAAAACAAAACCTAACTCACCCTGGCCATGTATGCCACCCTACACATACCCATTTCACCTCTGAAGCCACAATTAGTGACCTTGGATTCTTGAAAGCTGTTGTCAAAAGAATATAAGAAGCTCTGGCAGAATTCACCAAGCTGAAAGCATTAAGTGCAATTGCAGTGACAGATATTTCTGTTTTCTGAGGACTAACTAGCCTACCTATATACAGAGAGTGTCAGCAGCAGCCAAGAATATGACTGGGTTCTATAATAATGGGAAATTTGGAAAAGTCCAAATATCAAACACCAGGGTTGGGGAAAAAAGAAGAATGTGGTCTCTCCTGGTAAGTGGTGGCATATGACATTTTAAAGGATTGGAATGTTGAGAGCTCAAATCTGTAATGAGAATGACCATGGATTTGCAACAGAATTAATCTGCATAACATGAATTATAAATATGTGAAAAATTTAAATGCATAATGATTTTGAAGTAGATATCCACTTGAAATTATCCAAACTAATGAATAATTTGGAGTGCCATTATTAAGTCTGATACTCATTAGGGCTTCATTTTTGTTTTGCCTTTTGGTAAAAAAAAAAAAAATCTGTTTAAATTCCCCTTCATTCCTCCAAAAAAAGAAAGGAAAGGAATTACCGTTCTTATTGTGGTATATGTTCTTTATCCTTTTCTTTACTGGCTCACATTGAGTGGTTTATTGGAAAGAACATGAGGTTAGTGGTCAAGAGACCCAGATTCTAAACCTGTATCTACTAATTAGCCACAAACCTTTTGGTACCAATAACCTCAACTATAAAATAGGGCTAATAACTGTTCTGTTTCTATCCCAAGACCACCCTGAGGATAAAGTAAGATGAAAAGTCATTAAAAAAAAAAGAAATACCCTGCACTATTATAAAATGTTAGTTATTATTATTCTGTATCATAAATGTTGCTCTCCAAAGTATATGTGCTTTTAATTACCTGGTAACGTAGCTGCTGGATTAACTGGTGGTACCGAGCTGATGGTCTGATTAACTTTTGGTGGCAATAATGGTACTGTTGGTACACCTAAAATACACCAGAGTCACTTTTATTTCAAATAAATTTGTTTAGCCAATAATCAATGTGCTATAATACTTTGTGCCTCCTAGATTTTTTCAAGGTATACCTCTATGAACCAAAATCTGTCTCAAAAACAGATAGGCAATGGATAACTATTGTATAATAGTCTGTGTATATGAAAGGAATGAGATAAAGTAACAAACTGATTGATCTGCAAATATTCTTTTGAAAAATTTAGAATCAATATGGCTATCAAATTAATCAAAGTATTTATTTACTAATAACTGAGAAAAAGACTAAATGCTTAGAACAATAATAATCAAAGGTTTTAGGACCTCTTTTTACTCTTAAAAATTGTTGAAGACCACAAAAGACTTTTGTTTACATGTGTTTCATCTATTATGCCATCATATCAGAAATTAAAGTGAGTAATTTTAATTAATTCATTTAAAAATTAACAATGAACTCAAGATATATGAACATAAATGAGTTTTTTATGAAAAGCATACTGGGGCAGCTAGGTGGAGTCATCCTGACTTGGGTCTATTTTTTTATTTGAAATCGAGTTAATCCGATTTCTGGCGACCATACCTTAAATATCTAGTTTTTCCCCTCTTTAGAGAGCCACATGCTTAGAGATGGGAGGTCCTGGGTTCAAATCTGACCTCAGACACTTCTCAGCCAGGTCACATATGACCATGGGAAAGTCACTTAACCTCAAATGCCTTAGCCCTTACTGCTTTTCTGCCTTGGAACTGATACTAATATAGATTCTCAGACAGAAGGCAAGACTTAAAAAAGTAACTATATTTTCTAAAACAAAAAAAGTGCATATTTAAGCAAATCTCTTTAATGTTTGGCTTAATAGAAGGCAGTTGGATTCTCATATCTGTTTTTGTGTTCAATATGTTTTTTGGGTTGAAGATCCAGCCTCACACAGATAGATGGAAAAGGGAAGAGTATTTTAATCAGCAAATAATGTATTAACATTATTATGAACATCATTTAGATCAGTTGACAAAGCTTTGGGGATTCCAGGGCTTTGTGGACCACACTTTTGAAATGGCTGGCTATCTGTTAATACATTCTGTAATACATAACATTCCACGCAAATGTACTATAAATGACTTTTTTTAAAAAAAGATGATGAAAATACAAGACTACAAAATTTCTGTTTGTTGATGACAAAAAAGAATTTGATTCAATAGAACAAAACATAGTTTTGTGGTTTTACAGATTTTCTTCTCATCTCTGAATTTTTTTATTTCAGGAATGCTTCAGATGCCGTTCTTTTGTTGAGAGATGCTTCTCTTTTTAAAAATTTGATGATTAGGCTAAGATTTGCAGGGTATGTCATTTTAGGATGCAGCTGGAATTCTTTGGCTTTTTAGGACTATACTGTTCCATTCCCTCCTGCAAACTGTCAAGAGCTAAGGAATAATTCTGTATTGTTTTAATTTCCTTTTCTTTATGTCTGAGAATCTTTCTCCTCCTGGCCTCTTGCAAAATTTGATGTGTGTGACAGAAATTTCTCAATTTAACCACTCTGTTTCTTGGAGACTGAAGCACAAATCTGGGTGTTTTCTTTTTGGAGGCAATTTGTGGATTCTCTCAAATGATGCTTTGTTGTCTATACTTTCATTATATCATTTGCTGCATTACAGAATTATGTGTTTCCTGGTAAACCTGTGTTGCTTAAGTTGTCTCTGCACATCTTGTTTTCAAGGTCAGTCATTCTGGCTTGCATAAAATATGTTTAATTCCTTTAACATTGCTATCACTTTTTCCTAATATGTAAATTGACTTTTAAAATTCTGTATTGAGGGCTCTTAAATTTTGACCTATATTAATTTTTAGTTTTTTCTCTTATGGATTGATTCTATTTCTATTTTTTATTCACTCTAGAATTTTTTTACTATCTTAGAGTCTATGTTAAGAAAGCTTGGTATTTTCTTTGAGAATTGTTACTCTTTTCACTTTATGATACTCTCTTTCTGATAAATCTATGTGTGCTTTAGGCTTTTATTGAAGGTTTTCCCTCGAAATCTTTGGTGCTTTTGCTTTTTTTTTTTTTTTTTGTATTCTCCTGTTATTCACTTTCAGCTCCCTTCCTGCTTTGCTCATGAAGGGACTTTAGAGAGGCCAATCCATCTAACCCACTCATTTTATACCCCTAAGGCCAGGCAGTAAGGATGCTTTGTCCTCCTCAGCTTGGATCTCCTCCCTTGGATAACCCGTAGGAGTGAGGGTGATCCTGGATGGATTTCAGTCTCCTTTACTTCAAGCCTGGAACATGTGCCCATATTAGTATCTCATCCCATTTCTCTCCTTGGCTCTCTTTTCTTTTTCATAGTTAGAATGAATCATTGTCTTTTACTTTTCTGTGGGGTTATGAGCAAGGGTGTTCTAAGCAAAGTCTTAGCAGCTTTAGGAGTCCTTACTCCAATGGCCAGGCCACAATCAAAAGAGTATTTTTGAGCCCCATTCCACTTCTGCTATAAATAGTATGGGAGAGTCAGTGTAACTACTGCTTAAGGCAATGATGGGCAAACAACAGTCTGGATCTGGCTCATGGGGAATAGTTTGCCCATCGCTGTAAAGGATGGGTTTCTTATAGTCCCTTACAGCAGTGGAGGGAATTCCAAGAGAGGACACTGCATAAATTTATGAATGAACTTGTGTTCAAGGTAGAATATGTAAGGCTTGGGTGAGAATGATGAATGAGTGCTCTAATGATTAAGGTTTTGATAACTAATTTATAGGGATTTTACCTTGTCATAGTTCTGTCTTCTTGTACTGGGGTATTTATCTATGATTATTGCATACATGGTGCATAATTCCTTTATTTTAAATGCAGAATTCAAATGATTTTTAGAAAATGATTAATGTGCCACTGTGCTGGTCATGTGATCCACAATTACAGGCTTTCTTTTACAAGATATCTGAACTGATGTATATGTTAAGACAGTAAAAGATTCCTTCAGATATAACTACAGAGATCAATGGTCCTTTGATTTTCAAAAATAAGGTAAGTTGTCAAAGAATTTGCCACTCTCATGAAGAAGGCTATTCTATGTTATCAGAGCCTCCAGATGTTCCTATCTGTGGAGTTCAGTGTTGATTCTTTATCATGGAATTTATAATCTTTGAACCAATGACCAGTATGTAACACTTTAAACCCCTTGTTTGTTGTTGAATGCTGGAATATAAACATTTGCCTTGTGGACTGGAGAAGCAAGCTACCTTTGGAAACCTGACCATTAGAAAAATAAATTTTAAAGAACAATTTTTTTTTTGTTTACCTGTACTGAGAACATTAGTGACAGCTGAAGGGGTTGAGCTAATAGAAAGTCCTGACAGACTCTGTTCAATGCCTGTAGTTCCAGGTGGTGACACAGGTGAAGGATTAACTGATGACAACTGGACCTTACCGAAAATCAAGATAAAAATTAGTTATATTTCAAAGAAAATATTTGAACACATAATAAATAGTGAGCAACATTTTTCATTAGCATATGATCTGGCCCCAGTGATGCCATTTTGACCCATACGAAAGCAGTGACCCTGACTACCATCCCTAGACACCAGCATAAGTACCTCACTTGGGCATCCCATATTTAGCTATTAACATCTCTTGTTCAAAGTTGTCACCTCTGCCCTTCCAGACAGACAGAGAGACAGACAGACAGACAGACAGACAGACAGACACACACACACACACACACACACACACACACACACACACACACACACCAACTCCTAAATTCTCTTTAACCTTGATCTTTAAATAATCTTCAGTCACCTTAAACATTCCATTTTAATCAACTACAAAACTATAACCATACCCCACCTCTTTACCACTTCCCTTCCTCCCAGTCAACTTATATTTTATTTTAGGTATTCCTTTTTACTTTCTGTTGATGAAACCTAAGTTCACATAATTTTTTTTGCATCTAACATCACATTGTTCACTCACATTGAGTTTGCAATCAGCAAAGACATTTTTTTCACATGAACTGCTCTTATGGGACATCTCTACCATCATGCAATTGTAGAGCTGATTTAAAACAAAACAAAACAAAAAACCTCTATCAGGCCTTTAGATTTATCCCTATTAAAATTCATCATGTTGGATTTGGCCTATGGATCAAATGGATTATTTCAATGTGTCAGTATCTTTTGGGATTCTGATATTATTATACAATATATATATATTAGCTATTCTTTCCAGCTTGGTGTCACCCAATGGACAAAAGTGCCAAAGAAGATTTGGGAGAGAGTCCTTCAGCAAACCACTGAGGCTATCCCTCCAAGAGCATAATGATTAATTAGTAAACACTCACTAGGTATTACTGTTCAACTAACTACCATTCTACCTAATTACATCCTCATCAAGTCCAAAGGTCCCCCATCTTGTCTTCAAAGAGATCAAGAAAGACTGTTGAATGTGTTGCTGAGATCCAGTTATACTATGTTTACAATATTTTCCCTGATTCTTTTTCATTATCAGTCTTTTAACCCTATTAAAAAAGAAAATGAGATTAGTTTGGCACATGGGGCAAGGTAGAAAAGGCACTGCCCATTAACAGGTGTTATAGTGAAGCCTCAAAGATACCAGCCTACAGGAGATAAAATTTCCAAACTCTGCCCAGGGTACATAAATGCTTTGCCTGAATTTTGCCTAAAGGATTGAAAGTACTCAGGGACAGAAGGTATGATCTTAGGGAGTACAGTGTACCTGAGTTCATTCAAATAGTTTTAGATAAAATGAAAGTAATAAAAAGTATAGTCAAAATGGATATAAAAAAAAAAATGCCAGTGGAAACAAGAAGTAACACAGAAGTTTTCATCTAATGTTCCTCACTCCCTCCCCATCCTTTTTTGGGCTAAAGTGGGTTATTTATTTAGGGCAGCTGGGTGGCTCAGTGGATAAGAGGGCCACACCTAGAGTCTGGAAAGACCTGATTTCAATCTGGCCTTAGACACTTCTAAGCTGTGTGAACTTGGACAAGTCACTTAACCCTGTTTGCCTCAGTTTCCCCATCTGTAAAATGAAGAGAACAAAAAGGCTAACCACTTCAGTATTTTTGCTAAGAAAATCCCAAATGGGGTCACAAAGAGTCAGAAAACAACTGAGACAACTAAACAAAATTTATTTAATTTACAAGTTCAATTTGAGAAGACATTTATTCTAAGTAAGAATTAATTTGGAATAAAAGTCACCAAATTGCTCATGCTTTGATCCAGCAATTGCATGACTGAACATAGACCATGAGGAGGTAAAAAACTGAAAAAGAAAACTTTCACATGTACGAAAACATTCATAGATTTTTTTTGTGGCTAAAAAACAAAACAAAACAAAACAAAATTGAACAAAGTGGGCACCCACCAATTAAGGAATAGCTGAACAATCCATACCATGTAATATAATTCCATGTAATGTAATATTGTGTCAGAAAAACAAAAGGGTATTTGTGTGAATTGTTGCCAAAGAAAGCAATAAAAGATAGGAGAATATACATAATGTTAATAATAATTTAAAAAAAGACCACTAAAAACAAGATGAATTATACAGGGAAATGATAATAAACAAAACAGGGCTCAGAGAACAGATAATGAAACCTATCTCCTCCCTCTTGGTAGAGAGAAGAATTGCTATAGAGGTGGAGAATTTATGCTGCTATATGCTATCATTGTGTTGGTTGGTTTTGCTGAACAATGTCATTATTACAAGGGAGGCTTCAATGGGGCAGGAGAAAAGAGGTGAGGAGAGACCAGCAGGAGATTTATATCCAGACTAATATAATATGTAAACAAAAGCATCAACAAAATTTTTTTCAAGGAATAAATCAGATCAGTGAAGCAAGTATCTTACCTCTGTAAAACCATCTTTTAGAGGAGTAACAGGGGTGCTAGTCATCTGTCCTGGAAGAGAAATTTTCTTCCCTTCTTCAAATGGTCGTGTAGGTATTCGATGTAAATAGCCATAGCCAATGCCACATCCTAGGCTTTAGAAACATGACATTTTCAAAGGCACTATTGAAGATCAGTCACAATTTGTCTTTAAGTATGCTTGCTATATAAAATAAATTTAAATAACTGCATATTCATAGCTCTATTCCCAAAGAACTGAAAATATTTTCAATGTAGTTATTTCATTTATATTAGTAACAGTACTGAAAAATAGATCCAGATATGCAGTATTCATCATTTTACAGATGCAAAAGATGCAAAGCACTTGGAAACCAATTTGCTCCAGATCAAATAGGCTTTGATAGATGTCTAATCTGGTGATTGTCTCATTTTAAAAATTAAAGAAATGGGAGTGTGACACATACAAAACATTAATCATGAGCATTTTCTGCTAACATTTGTTGAAAAATAACTTGGCTTTCAAAGCTTAGGGTATCATGAGTCAACAACAAAATAAGCCAATGAAAAGATCCCTGGAGTTGAGGGTCAGAGGGCAGTGCAAGCCTTGATCTGCTCCTTACTGCTGCTGGACCATGGGCAGGAGAAGATTCTTAACCCCTCTGAGCTTCAGACTATACATTTGTACAATGTGGAATTTAGAATGGATGATTTCTAAGATCCCTTCCAACTCTCAATTCTATGAGTCTCTGTCAGGCAACAAGTATTTATGTCTATGAGCAATCTACTGTAGAAGAAAAAATAAAGGGAAAGGATCTTATCATAAAACCTAATTCCTTACAAGTATTATGTTTAATTCAAACCAATTCTATATAAAACCTCAAAGTGGTGCGCTGTGGGTAGGAGTGCTAGACCTGAAGTGAGGAAAACTTTGAATTCAAATTTGGCCTGAGATCCTTTCCTTACTAGCTGTGTGATCTTGGACAAGTCATTTAACTCCTGTGTGCCTCAGTTTCCTCAAATTAAAACAGGGATAATAGTGCCTATTCCATATGGTTGTAAGGATCAAATGAAATATTTGTGAAGTGCTTAGCATGGTGCCTGGCACAAAGTAGGTTCTATATAAATGTGTACTCCTTTCTTCTTTTCCTTCCCTTCAGAGGAAAGAATAATTAGAAGATTTCACTAAACCAGAGGTAAAAGCACAGACATATACTTTGGTATGTGGACCAATTTCCAGTGCAGTAGGATGGCTGCTGCCACTGAGACTTTGAGTCTTCCCAATACCACTTTGAGAGTCACTACTTACTGATGCTCTAATTCCCAAGACAAAGGTCAATGAAAAATCTGGACAAAATCTAGTAGCAGGCATGTTTATATTTAGTATCTTCTAAAGCTCTCCCTAAATGGTTTTCATGCACAGTTCCCTACCCCTATACTGGGCCCATTTCTGCAAAGCTTCTCTTAAGCTCCTACCTATTTTATCATTAATTAAGCTCAGCAAGCAGGAATGAAGAAAGGAAGAATGAATTTCTTAAATAGAAATCAGGGAGAATTGGAAGACGGGGTAGAGGCATGGGACAGGAAACCTTTTTCATTCCACAGAATAGGCTTTATTCCAACTCCTAGATGACTCCAGTAATCAGTAAGCAGGAGATGCACTTGCCCCACTGGACCTCTTCTAAGGATAATGGGCAGGTGGAACCTCAAGGCCACTACTTCTTGGGCTGCCACTTTTTAAAGAGAAAAGCCAATGTCCACTGGCATTTAGAGAAAACACTGGTACTCTGATGTAAATTTTGACAACTATTCTTCCTTATCCTTTGATATCCAATACCCCACCAATGTGCTAACTTCTAGTTGCTCAAAATTTCCTCTCACAATTAAGGAATGTCCTACATTTAGGTTCCCCCTCACCTTCCTACTCAAAATTAAACCTCCCCAAAGTAAGCTAATTAAGTTAATTTGTACTAATGTATGAGTTACTGATAGTTTTCCCAGAAGTATTTGCATTTAAATTACATTCTCATTAATTAAAAGGAACTTACCTGGAATTGTTGAATTTTAGGAAATATGAAAAAAATGACCTTTTTCTTTGAGGGGGGAGGGGGAAGGATGGAGAGAAGAGTTCTTAACTATCCAGTTTGCAGGTTCTACCATTGCCTAAGCAAGTCAGGATGCCATCCACCCACTCTTTGGCACTTGGACCAAAGCACTTTCCTTACCATGTTAGAACAAGGCATGGACCTTGCTTTTGAAATGCTGCCAACCCTTGCACTAAACTATAATCATGGTTTGGAGTAAAAAGAAATGCTTAAATTCACTGTATATTCCTACATAATTAAAGCACCTAAGAAATAACTAAAAATATAAAAAGATTATATTATAGATTCCTAGTTTGGGCAAAATCATGTATATTACTTCTTCCTTTCTATCTTTCACTCAAAAAATAGAAAAGATGCAATAAAGAAGCCATTTATTAAAGTTTAAGTAGCTATAACTTTTTGGATTAATTAACCTTACCTGCCTTCTCCACCCCATGCAGAATTTGGCGTAATTATCACTTCTCGGCAGTTATCAGTGTCTGTATTGTACACGTAAAGTTTTAATGGTTTTGCTTCATGTGTTTCAATAAGGCTGAACAGATCTTCAGACTGAAAAAGAATGCACAGGAGACAACTAAATGCCTTTATATCACCACAGTGTAGCATACAGATGTCACATGTTTTCAAATTGTCAGTGATTTCCTAGGAAAAGGGTACGCATGCTTTTGTGTGCAATCAGAGGCCAATGTTACTCTTGAACAATTATATATGTGGACAATAACTTCTTAAATGATACCTCTGTAGTTTAAGAAGTATTACCTCTCAAATTTGGAGAAATTGGGTTTTACATAAAATATTTAAGCATGATTTTGGAGAGAGATAATTGTAGATTTGGAAAGGGTTGAAGAGAAGTAGTTTGTAGAAGGTGTCACTGTAGTCATAAAAGAGGGTTTGAAAAGGATTGTATACTTTCACTATCATTCATCCCTTGCCTTGTGACTTGTTCAGTTCTCTTTTTTCCCACTTTAATGCTTATGATTCCCCCTATTTATCACATGCTGCCACCCTAATTCCAAACTCCATCTTAACCCTTTTATTTCTGCTTTCCCCAGATCTGATAAAAGAATTTCTTTTTTCAGCCTTTGGGTCATAATTCAGAGATCACTCCATGCAGTCAGTATTTTTAATGGTATTCTTTTTCTACTGTCCAATTCCACAACAATCTTCCTTTTTATACTTTATTTTTAAAAGAATCCTCTACTAAATTATTACCCCAATGCCTCGCTATGGTGTGGCAATGGCCCTGGGTTCTAGAGGAATTCTAAAATTTAATTTTTAGATGCCAAGTAGATAATACTATACTTCTGAAGTCAAATATTGATAGGAAAATATATGACCTTCATTGTTAGTAACAGAAGTCAAGTGACATTATATTACCTCATTCATAACAGTATCAGCTCCAATGATATAATCACTATAAGGTCTAAGACCCGCCAGTGCTGCAGGAGAATTTGACTCCACTTCCTGGTATAAACAAAACAAAACGAAACAAAACAAAACATGTTTGAATTTCATAATCCTCCAAATTTTAAAATTTGTAGGTCTTCTTACAAAATGAAAAACAAATGGCATAAGCAATCTTTTGAATATAACAATCCAGTTTTTCAGAACAGTTTTAGAATTATATAAACTTTAAAAAATTTCCATACAGTAAACATTGTGCATCTTCCACAGAAACTTGCTCTATTATGTCTTCCTCTAAATCTATATACTGTTGGTATAAAATACAGCTCAGCTGTGACAGTTCACAAACAATACCTACCAATACATGCCAGACATTTTCATTGGCCCCATCAAAGCTGCAGAAACGAATGCTCACTCCAAGTAAACCCTGACCACCCCACATATTACTGGGGGTGACTGATGTTTCTCTAAGCTCCAGTGTTTTGCTACTGTAGACAAGCATTTTTACAGGCTTTTCAACATTGGCTTTTAGCAGATCTTTGAGGGTATCATTGTCTTTATTCTGTGAACAAAGAGAAATAGTTTTTCTTTATAAAATTCAAAATTGTTGACCAATTTTCTTAAGATTATTTACCACATAGCACTACAAAAAACATTTCAAGAATCAAGATGCAGGAAGGACAAGTAACAAAGGAATAAAAATGTTTATATATATCAGTTCATAAAAAGCAGGAAAGTAAAGAAAACCTAATAATAAATCTCGCTTAATATTTGCCTTCCCCTCTATGAAGAAGGCAGCATAATGTTAAAAAAAATACTTTAGTACTACTCCTGTTTCCAAGTAAACATCCATCCCAAATTTAACATTTTTACTAACTGAACTGTGAGATGTGCCATTTAACAATGTCATCTGGGGATTATTTCATTGAGGGATGGAGTGGGAAAAGATTTTAGAGGTAAAAACAAAAATGAGTCTAGAAGGCCAAAGAATAGTCCCGCTAATGTTTAAAATGGAAAAATATTTTAAATATCTATTTTAAAATAGGGATTTTTAATAGTAGAAGGTTGTTTTTCAAGAGATAACTGTATTTGGGCCTCTTTCTTGACCATACCTTTGTTTAATTAATGATAATAGGGATGGAGGAAAAAGAAATAGAAATAAAATTTAGGTATTTTACCAGAAGAATGAACACTATGGGAAGGCCATCAGAGAATGGACAAGAGACAAAAGAGCTCCTTTAAAATAAACAAATCGAGGACCAACAGGTACAGGAACTAACCTTGCCAAGATTACACAACAGCCTTAAAACTGGAATTTCCAATGGGTATGTAAAAGGAAAGAAATTCACAAGTGATTTTAATTATGTTCTCTTTGAACACTCTTTCTTACTTGCTTCTAATTAAATTACTTATATATCAATAAATCAAGATGTTAAGGAAAATAACCAGTTACTTGAGAATGTCTATGAGTAAAGTCATATTATCTGGCAATAAGAAACTTGCAAAAACCAAAAACACTCAAAAGCACATTTTAAAAAACCTTTAGGTATAAAAATACTAAATGAGCCTTAAAACTCTTGACTTTCAAAAGACTAAACAATGTAATTAGATGAACAAAAATTTAACTTACTAATCTTGAACCGTTGATAGAAACAATAAAATCAAAGAAGGGCTCTAGTCCAGCTCTATGCCCTGGTGAATTTTCTTGTACCTATAAAAATAAAATATTAATAGAAAAGTTTAAATGAGTATAAATAAAGGACAATATACTAATCATTCAATTGTTGTCAGTTTTTAATTAGTTTAGGATAATTTTATTTGCTAAACCCTGTAGTGTACAGAGCTCACTTGGAATTTCACAGGGGATACTACAAGTGTAGTACTACATAAAATAAATGATATCTCATGCTTCTATAGTTCTTAAAGACTTACAAAATCCTTTCCTTCACTACTCAGTGAAGTTAGTTATGAAATTATCACTCTCATTTTAGAGATAAAGAAAACCATGTTCATGATCATCTAGCTAATAAAAAGGAGACAGAATGAGAACCCAGTTTTCCTGACTACAATTTGAGAGCTATTTTTACTTGCTGAGGATCAAAAGTGCCAGGATGTGAATAAATCTTGATTCCAAATTTTTTACTCCACTCATCATTCACAAGACTTCACATTCCCTGGCCACAATTCACCATGTGCCTTGTCTCTCCTCTAAGAAAGTAAGCTTCATGAAGGCACAGACATGTCTCTTTTGTATTTGTGTTCCCAGTTTTTAGGGTTGTGTGTGGCGTGTGGTAAATTCTTCATAAAAGCCTAAAATTAAAAAAAAAACAAAAACAAAAACCCTTACTTTCCATTTTAGAATCAGTGCAGTGTCTTGGTTCCAAGGAAGAAGAGGGGTAAGGGTTAGGCAATAAAAGTTAAGTGGCTTGCCCATGGTCACACAGCTAGGAAGTGTCTGAGGCCATATTTGAACATCTCTAGTTCTCAATCCACTGAGCCACCAAGCAGCCTCCTTTTCATTTGTTCATTTATGGATCTTTTTTCAGGCTTTTTTTGATGGTGCTGCCAAATGTACTATTTTAGAATGGCATCTCTTTTGAAGTTGATTCCTATCTTGCCACACCCAAATGGCCACAACCTTAGTCTTCATCAACTCTCTCACCTAGACTTCTCTAATAAGTCTCCTGTTTGGTTTCCCTGACCAATCCAATCCTTCTCACAGCCACCAATGTGACTTTTGCAATTTAAGGACTGACCCTATCATCTCCCTTGATTTAACAAGCTTCAGTGTTCCATATTACTTCCAGGATTATATAGAAACTTCTGTCGGGCATCTAAACTACACAACTTGGTCCCCTCTGACATTTTCAATCTTCTTACAAATTACTTCTGTAGATTCCCTATATGCCATTCTATTTCCTATCGCTTTAATTTTGAACAGGCTGTCTCCCTATTGCCCAGAATATATTCCATTAATTTCCTTTCATGATTCAGTTTCGATATCACTTTATACAAGATCTCACATGACCCCTTCACCTCACTAACTTACCTTGTGCTTACTTGACCTATATGCATATATGCTACCGATATAATGTGAGCGCCTTTAAAACAAGAACTGTTGGGTTTCTGCTTTTGGACTCCCAGACGCTAGTACAGTGTCTAATATAAGGCAGGTGTTTAAATATTTATAAAGGCTTCCAATGCTATTCTAAGCACCCTCCCCACAACTTAAAAGGTTCAACAGTTCATTTTTTAGTTCTAAATACCAACATAAAATATTTTGCTAATCTTTTTTTCCATTTTCATTTACTTCAAACATCAATTTCTCTCAGTTCTAATGGACTTTGAAATTAATTTCCTTCACAATTTTATGAATACCATCAGAATGAACACAATTCAAGAAATAGTTCTTGTTAATTATAGCTATGTAACCAGCAATGGGAGCAATGGGTACATAAGAGTCTCTCTTTAGCCCAAATGCTGTTCAAGGAAACTTCCTATTTTCAAAGAGAAATTAAAAATCTAGAACAGTACAAATTAAATATCTTACATAGTAAAGCTTCTCTCACAATATTACTGACTGATGAAAATATTTTAGGCACCAATCTCTTCTAAGCATTATCACTCAATTCTTGCCACCTCACGTCTTCTCTCAATTGCCAATTCTGTCTTCAGTCTCATTTAAATCTGATTAATTTTTCTTTCAATATCCTTTACAATGAGCAAAAAACTACTTTAACTCCCACTGTCCAGTGATTTAGTAGGTCATTTAACAATTCAACATTGGCAAAATGGCATTTAACAGTTAAAATGATCTAATTCACTTTAGGAAACTAACTGGATTAACAGGCTCAAATAATAGTTTGCGCTTTATTGTTACATAGGTGAGTGACCTAAAGGTCAATACAACATCACTGGGCTTGTCCTAGATGCTTCAAAGTTCTGTCGAAAGCCAAAATTCTATGGTTAATACTGAATGTAGTTTTAGAATTATATCCTATAGTTTATTAAAATTTACCTATTTTCAAAATTATAATATTTGACTGTATTTCTTTACTAAAAACTTAATTTTGGGGGTAAATTAAGATATCAAATGAGTATTATTTGTTTCATGTATATGAAATTTTGAAGGAACCAGAAGAAAACATCTCCTGTGGTTTTTACTCATGGAAAATTTAAATCAAGGATTCTTATCTTTTTTTTTGTGTGCCATGGACTCTGATAGAAATCTGGTGAAGCTTACAGACCCCTTCTCAGAATGTTTTTAAATTAATAAAAATACGTAACATACAATTACAAAGGAAACCATTTATACTGAAATACAATTATCAGGACATATAGGTGGCTCAGTGGATAGATAGCCAGGCCTGGAGTCGGAAGGATCTGGGTTTCAATATGGCCTTAGACACGTCCTAGCTGCATGACTCTGGGCAAGTGACTTAACCCCAATTGTCTAACTCTTCCCACTCTTCTACCTTCTAAGACAGAAAGAAAAGGTTTAAAAAAAGAGAAGAAAAAAGAAATATGGTTATCAAAATTTTCTGAATAAGTACCTGAGCCATAAAATAAGAATCTCTGGCAAACAAATTCTCTCTAAGACAATAAATTCTTCTTTCCACCACTCTAAAAGTACTCCAGTGATAGTGAAGTTTGTTAGATCTTCTATAAGTACTTACTGCTTGTAGTTTAAATGTGAGATCTTTGGCTAATGACCAATGCATACGTATAGCAATTAGAAGAATTTTCTCAATTTTTTGACATTCTTGTTACAAATAAAACCAAAGGCAAAAAAGAAATTGCAGCCAATTGGAAAAATGGCTGACAGGCAAGTAGTTCATTGAATAGTTGGTATCGTATTAGGCACTTTACTGGTCTTGTTTACCTTGCTGTTAATAAAGAGTTCCCTGTGTATATTTTGCATATTTTCATTGTTTGTCTTTTAAAACACAAGTTCATGTTGCAATTATCTCCCTAAAGTGTAGTACAAGTTTTCGACCTATAAGGTCTTCATTGGAAAGGAGCAACTAAACTTTTATAACTTTCTGTTGGTTTTCAGAGAACAGTCAAAGTAGAGAGATTAAAAGCAGTATGGTATCTCTTAAAATGCCCTCAAACCATCTGATGTGGTGGAAGGGAAGATTTAGTTTAAAAAATGTTTTAGTTTTAAGAATTTTACTTGCTATGTACAGTATTTATGGAACTGTAGAGTTCACATGTTATAAAAATCGAATATTGTCTGAAATTTTTAAAAATGCCTTAAAACTGAGATGTTAGCACGAATGGTCACAGAAATCTAGGGAATTACTAGTGTGAAAAAATGCTTTGCATGTTCCCAATTTTATTTTGTGTGCTGCATTTTACTTCCTGGCTGTGTTAGGAAAAGTGCACATTACCAGAATGAATGTTTAGTTATAAAAGAACTGTATGCAGAAAAGTGTACTTTCAGCAATTTCTAGTGAAAGATTAGCTTTTGGTGGTTGTGGGGACCTAATTCCCTTATTTCCCATAGGTTCAATGTATCAACATTTGTTTTTGACTTTTATGGATTTTCTAGGAACTTTGCCCTCTGGAAAGTTGAATATTGACTGTATATATCTTGTTTGCATATCACCTTCCCCAGGAAACTGAGTTCCTTTGAAGGCATGGAATATTTTGGGGCTTTATATCCCGAGCACTCAGCACAGAACCTGACACATACATTCTTACTTATTAATACATTCTTGTTGACATGACTTTTGTTTTTATTGTGAATCTAATAGCAATCAAAAACAACATTTCATGGGACATTTTGGCTCTCTTCAGTTGAGAAATCACAGTAAGTATTTGCAAAAAGAATATCATCACACCTGTTGCAGAAGACAAAGGAGCAGAAAAACAGTTCAACATTCAATAGGATCCTCCAAATTAAGTCAATATTGACTTTGATACTTGGTGATATCAATTCAAAGGTGATAGGGAAATAGTTAAAAATAATGTTCAGGAATAGAAAAATAGGACTCAAAGACATTTAGACAACATAGGAACTTTGCATCTACACTGTATTAAAAAATATGTATATTATTTAATCAACAAAAATTTTCTTTCTCTTCCTTTCACTCCATTGAAAATAAAGGAAAAACAAGACCTCTGTTGCAAGTATGCATAGTCAAGGAAAACAAATGTATTCATTGGTTATTTTATGTATGTATATGTATGTGCCTGTGCATCTCATTCTGGACTACAAGTCCTTCACCTCTCTATTATTGATCAGAGTTTCTAATTCTTTTTAGGTTGTTGTCTAAATTGTCATTGTAAATGTTTTCCTCTAATGGTTCTGTTCACTCTGCATCAGTTCATATGTCACCATAGGTTTTTCTGAAACCATTCCCATCATTATTTCTTACAGCACAATAATATTCCTTCGAATTTATAGTTTAGCCATTCCCCAATTCATAAGGAACCCCTCAGATTCCCATTATAAACACCTCAAGAAGAGCTTTAAATATTTCTGTATACTTTCATGTGTTTTGCTTAGGGCTAATCTCTCCTTTAATCTAACTTTCCTCTATTTCTTCCTTTTTTCTCCTTTTTATATTTCCCTATTGAATGAAATATATTTCTGTATACAACTATGTATGAGTATTACTCTTCCCTCCTTCAGCCAGTTTAGATGAGAATGAATTTCATTCTCCCCTTATTTGTATAGATGCCTACTTGCACACCCTGATTATATAAGATGATTTTCTTTAATCTTTCCTTTCCCTTCCTCACTCTTTCCATTTTTCCCTTAAGATCACTAAGATATAACGGAACCACTTCTAGGTCTTGTCTAATTGGACTTCTCCATGTCTGATAATAACAGGGGTTCAGAGGGAAAATGTATTCTCTCTCCAAATTAGAAGGTAAGCAGTTTTTATTCTGTTTAGCCCTTTATCATTGTTCATTTGTTTTTAGTTTGAAATGCCTACTGGATATTGAGTTCAAGATACTAGGTGGCAGGAGATATGAGACTGCAGATCAGGAGAAGGTTGGATAAATACATCTGAGAATTACTGGCATTAAGATCCATATTTTTATGAAAACATCCAATGGACAAATATGTTTATTAAATGATAATCATAAAAAATTGTAAACAATTATAAATAATTCCAGCAAAGAGGAGGAAAGACTTGATATTAATGCATATTAAAACTTAATATAAGATCAGGTATGTAAATACATTTATTCCCAAAATACAGAAGTTTCCTATATATTATGCATGGCTATGTTGAATCAACTTCTGAATAATAAAAACCAAGCTTGCACTTATCCCACCAAACTGTAAAATTGTCCCAATAGAAACTTTCCTCAGATTAATAAACCTATATTTTTCTTTTCATTTGCATTTTACTTGTTTCTTGTTTGCTACTCAGCCTCCCTCCCTCTGTTCTCTCATCTGCATAGGACATTCTATTCACTTTCATTTTTAATATTCTTAATATGCTTATTCTTTGCATTTTGGGGTGGCTAATACTGAACTTATTTCAATTTTTCTTCATTCTTCCATGCTAAGGTACCTAGATCTGCTATAATACAGCACAAAGATAGAGAATTTTAAACACTGCTGTTCAATTATATGCAAGTGTTGTTTCTTCTTACAATCTTCTGGCTACCTCTTAAGATTTCTAAACATCTTCCATGAACTATACAGTGCTAAACCATCTTTTGTTGTGGTTATGTTGCTCATTCCATCATTTAGCCTTCAAGACACATAGCATTCTTTTTGTTATTGTTTAATCATGTCTGATTCTTTGTGATCCTATTTTGGGGTTTTCTTGGTAAAAATACTGGAGTAGTTTACCATTTTCTTCTCCAGCTCATTTTACAGATGAGGAAACTGAGACAGAGTTAAGTGACTTGCCCAGGGTCACAAAGCTACTAAGTGCTGAAGGCCATATTTGTACCCAGAAAGATGTTTTCCTGGCTCTAAGTCTAGCACTCTATCTACTGTGCCATCTAGCTGCCCATATGACATTCTACCCATTGCTGATTGTTCTTTCTCTGGCTCTTCTCTTCCCTAGCTTTAATATCGGCATACCCAAGGTTCTCCCCTCAGTTCTCTCTCTCTTCTCTCATTACTTTCTCATTGGGCTATCTTCCAGGGCTTCAACTATCACTTTAATGCAGATGAACATCAAATCTTTATCTCTAGTTCTGATCTCCCTGTTTCAGACCCATTGCCCTACTAGACACCTCCAAATGAATGTTCAGGCAGCAACTCAAATTCAGTATGCCTAAGAGTAAACTTATTTTTCTCTCCCAAACTGGTTTTTTCTTTCTGCCTTTTTTTCAGAAGCAACTTTGGTGTCACCTCTGATTCTACCTTCTACTTCATCTCCCATAGCCAACAAGTTACTGAGTCCTATTGATTTTCTTTAAAGTCTATTTTTCTCCTTTTATTCCTTTCTATGGCCATTAGCACAGGCACTCATTACCATCTGCCTAGAAAACTGGTTATAAGGCTCTTATATACATCTTACCACCTCCATTCTCTTTTCTTCTAATCCATTCTTTATTCTACTACCGGATTAATAAAGAATGGGGAATTAGATGGGGGAGGATGACGAAATGTCCTAACAACTCTCAAAGGTTCATCTATTACCTTTATGAAGAGCTCCCAGAGCTATATGGAGTAGGGTCCCTGTATCAAGAGTTCCAAGACCTATCCTGTGGATGGCTAAAACCAATGGATATGTGAATGCCTGCTGTTAACTACAGGGTAATCTATCAGCAGATTACTGAGCTAGTGGATACATAGGCATAACTGCACGACCAGAACCACCACTCTTGCTCTTTTGGGCCATTATTATAGTAAATAAGGTCTTACTTAAACAAAGGCACTGAGATAGCACTATTATGAATGTGATCAGTGAGAACACTAGAGGCAGAATGGAAGAAAGTTTTTGCATGAGAATGTGGGTATGGGAACAAAGGGAGATGAATTAAGTATTGGGCTGTAGACTTCACCATGTTATAGCCCAGTGATGGCGACCCTATGGCATAGGTGCTAAAGATGGCATTGCAGAGAGCTCTCTGTGGGCATGCAGCTGCCTTCCCTCCCCAAAGTTCATTACTAGAAAGGCATAGGGACTCAGGTAGAACTGCTCCCCTCTCCCTCTCCACTGTGTCTGATGACATTTTTCACATCCCCTGCCCCTCTGTCCAGTGGGAGTGCACAGCAGATAAGATGGGCAGCTCATAAGTGGCCGAGCTGGAGGGAAGCAGAGTGTTTGGGCCACTCCCCTCCCTCTCTCTACACTTGCTAAGGACATTCCTCACTGTACACATTCCTTCCCTCAGCAGCCCAATGGGAGAACTTCTTCCCTCCCCTGTGTGGGGTAAGGGGGGCTAGGGCACAACCCACAGTATCTAAAAGGTTCACCATCACTGTTATTGCCTATACTCACTTGGCAGATAGTTTGAAACTTATGAATTACGACCCTGGGAATTTCCAAAATTTTCATTTTTTCCTGTGATTAACCATGGGTAACTAAATTGCCAGATACTGAATCAACAGATATGGAGGCACAGCTGTTTGCAGGCTTATCTATCCTCTGAGATTCAGTCCTGCCTTTCTAGTTTGTCAATATCTGTATTTGAATGTTCTTTTGGTACCTATAATTCAACATATCCAAAATTGATTAAATTATCTCCCTCTTTCCTTTCTTTCCCAAATTCTGACCTTTCTCCTAACTTCCCTACTTTCACTGATGAAATCCTCATTCTGTCATTCACACAGGCTCAAAAATATGGAAGTCATCTCTTAGTTTTCTCTAACCCCCTCACAGTCAATTAGTTACTAAATTCTTGAGAAGCAGGGGCTGTGTTGTTCTATTTTTCTAGCCCTAAAGTTTAACACAGGCAGATCTGATCATGCCTCTACTCTGTCAAAACACTCCAGTGATTTCCTACTGTCTTCTCAGTAAAGCTCTGTAGTCTTATCTTGTATCATTCCCTTGGACTTTTTCTTCAACCCAACCAACCAGGCCTACCTCCTAAATATTCTGTACTTTCACACCTTTGTTTATACTGTTTTGTTTCCTCTTCCCACTTTGACCTACTAAAATTCTATTCTTCAAAATCTAACTTAAGTGCTACCTACTCCAGGAAATATTCTTGATTCCTCTAGTCATTAATGGCTTTTCTCTCTTCAAACTTTACCCAGCACTTCTTTGTCCTTCCGGTAGACATATAGATATCATTCTGTAAACCATATGAGGAAAGAGACAGTGTTTATTTACTCTCTTTGCCAGCACCCAGCAAAACACTTTACAAATGGTATATACTTAATAAATGCTTACTACATATGTTAATAAACTGTGCCTAAATTTCTAACTTTTATTTCCTCCCTTTTTTACATAGTATACATCCATCCTTCCAGAAATATTATTTTGCTTTCTTCTGTCACTTCAATAAGTTCTTCTATCTATTCACATCAATGTTTGTAGTACCCATCTATTAATTTATAGTTAGGGAATATAAACACTCCTCAATAACACTATCCCTAAGTGCTCTATTTCTTAATGATCTAGAAAAAAATAGTAGAGGTAAACTAAAAATGAATCCAATATCAATATCACCTAATGAGATAACTCGGTTTAACTAGACAGTTATGTTGCCATTAGTCACCTCATATTACAAGCCTACCTGTTTTTCCTTTATTATAGTCTCAGAAAGGGAAGGGGTTTCAAAGGCTACCTAATCCAATGTATAACTTAAACAATCTTCTCTTCAACTCCCCCAGAAAATGGTCATCCATAAAGCTCAAGGAACCAAAGAATTCTTGTTTAGAGTAAGCAGTAAGAAGTCAACTACTTGAACAGTAACTTCTTGCAGTTGGGCTCTTCCATGAACAGAAGAAGCTTAACTTGTTCTCAAGGTGGTATCACTTTTTGCTTCAAGTGAGGGAAAAAAAACCAGACTACTACCTATGCTAGTCTTATGCTTCTGAATATAAGTTTAATTGGTGGCCTCAATGTGTGATCAATAGAATACAGGAAAGATTTCAGTTTACCTGTATACCGGAGATGCTAGATGGAAGGAGATGGTATTGGAGATAAAAAAAAAATGTACCTCAAACCATCAAGTGTGTAGTACTAGGCATAACTTGAAACATAGCTAGAAACTGTGGCATCTTGCCTTGACACCCTGAGTTAGAAACAGACAATTGTGTAGCCTTCTAAAAAGGCCCATAAATATCTTTAGCTCTTCAGTTTCATAAAAAAAGCTTATCTACACCTTAAATTTTTTGAAGGTTATACTCAACATGTGCTCTTCTCCCCTCTATGATCAATTTAAGAGGGAAGTCTATTTGTAATTAAAATGTAATATTTTTCTTTTGCATTTTTCTATCTTCAAATGCTATAAATAAACTCCACAAATTTCCATTAAAAACTTAAGAAATAGTTAAAGCTAAGTTTTATTCATTTAGGACCTCTGAATGGTTCTCATTAAATTGAGTACATGCCAATTTTAAATTTATTTTCAGTGATCAAGGTGAAATATTGAGATCAGAGGACACAATGCATTATAAACACATACTTCAATTTTAAAAGACCTTTTTAAGAGAAATGGTTTATTAGGTGTACAAGTGGGTAGGTTTTCTTGTATGAGTCATAACAGACATAAATTTGGCATAGAGAATTTAATTATAACTAGAACTGATTTCCAATCACTAAAATATTATTTTTAACTTATCCATGAAAAATAATTCAAAATGCAAATTGTACTGAAAAGTCAACCATGTCATTTACATGTAAGCAATACTTCCTGCAAAGAAAAGGGAAATGAATAATTTCAATGTAGCTAAGTAACATCACTGCATAATAGCTGCAAAAGAATATAGTTATATGATGATCCCTAGAAAATGTATGTTACATGATAATGCCTGGAAGATAATGATCACAAATTATTAAAAAGACACAAAATCAAAGCTTGTGCCAAATAAATGAACAACATACTGTAAACTTATAACCATAGATAGGTCTTTAAATACCAGAATTCATAGTTTATTAGAGCCAGAACATTTAATTTGGTAATGTGTAAATACCACAGGAAATCAAACATAGCAATCTTTAAAGTTATAATACATGAGGCTTTTAGTCATCTTAATTAACTTTAGTGTTATTACAGGAAAGCAACCAAAGACAAAATAAATTTATAACTAAGTTTTAGAAATGGTACTTTAGAACTTTCTTAAAATATACATATTTTAATAAAAATTAGAGGATGCTACTCATTGAAACAAAATAGATCATCCTTTAAAAAGCACTGGTAAAGCATAGGTGTAGCTATTCATTAAATACATGCCATATTTTCATATTAAAAGAGAAACCATATAATCTATACATTAGAAACCCTACAGTTAAAGTAGAAGTTTTTAGGAGACCAGTGATGGCCATGAAGGAGCTTTTCCACACGTGGGCTGCTTTTTGTTATTTTTTTTTAAGGTACTACTGTTTATAAAATAGCTCTACTTTAGTTCTGACAGGGATTAATAATCTTTTTGCATTCTCTCTTTTCTTGTCTTAAAAAAAAAAGAATCACTATTTTTCCCATTAATTTCTGTGAGCATTTTCCACCCTAGCAAATGGGAACAGGTAAGCTGATCATTTGCCCCACTGCCTTCTAGGGAACAAATATCACTGAGGCAGTTTGTTGTTCAGTCATTTTTGGTCATGCTGGACTCTCTGTGACCCCATTTAGGGTTTTCTTGGCAAAGATACTGGAGTGGTTTGCTATTTCTTTCTCCAGCTCATTTTGCAAATGAGGAAATTGAGGCAACAAGGTTAAGTGACTTGCCCAAGGTCACACAGTGAGTATCTAAGGCCAGATTTAATAGTAGGTCCTCTTGAATCCAGGCCCAGCACTTGTCCATTGCACCACCTAGCTGCCCCAGGAGCAAATATTTTTGTGAGACTAAAATACTTGAATTTTTGCCTCAATTTTCTCATCTTAAAAGGGATGAGTTCTAAAAATCATTTTAAAAAATCAAACTGAATTTAGTTCCATTTTTATTGTTTGACTGACAAAGGAGATGTAGCAATATAGGAATAAAAATGAAGCATGACTAAGAAGTTATTCATTATATATATTACGTATAATATATATAAATTTTAATATCTCATGAGGCAGTGCAATGCCTCTTCCATATACTAAGCCTTCTTGTAAATTGTACTTGTTGTTCCAGGTTCTGACCTCTGGAGTGATACAGAATAAGTTCATATAACCTTTACCTTATATATCATGAACTCTTCTCTTTGCACCTCTCCCAATCTTTTCTTATTTAACCTAAAGTGAGAGGGTTTCAAGTCTTCTCATTAAGCACCTTCTTCTACAATAAAATTCTTAACCTTCTTAAATTGTAGCATCCAGAAATGAATAAAAAACATTATGGGTGCTATCTGACTAGAACAAAGTACATATAGTATAACCACCACCTCCTTCATTATTTGTTTTTTTTAAACATTTATTAATATTCATTTTTAACATGGTTACATGCTTCATGCTCCTCCTTTCTCCTTCACCCCCTGCTTCACCACCCATGGCCGATGCACATTTCCACTGGTTTTAACATGTGTCATTGATCAAGACCCATTTCCAAATTGTTGTTAGTTGCATTGGTGTGGTAGTTTCAAGTCTACATCCCCAATCATGTCCACATCAACCCATGCTTTCAAGCAGTTGTTTTTCTTATATGTTTCCCCTCCTGAAGTCCTTCCTCTGAATGTGGGTAGCGTTCCTTTCCATACATCCCTCAGAACTGTCCTGTGTCATTGCTTTCTGCTGGTACAAAAGTCCATTACATTCAATTTTACCATAGTATATCAGTCTCTGTGTACAATGTTCTTCTGGCTCTGCTCCTTTCGCTCTGCATCAGTTCCTGGAGGTCTTTCCAGTTCACATGGAATTCCTCCAGTTTATTATTCCTTTGAGCACAGTAGCATTCCATCACCAGCATATACCACAATTTGTTCAGCCATTCCCCAACTGAAGGACATACCCTCATTTTCCAGTTCTTTGCCACCACAAAAAGCACAGCTATAAATATTTTCATACAACTCTGTTTATTTATAATCTCTTTCGGGTACAAACCCAACAATGGTATGGCTGGATCAAAAGGGCAGGCATTCTTTTATAGCCCTTTGAGCATAGCTCCAAATTGCCAGCCAGAATGGCTGAATCAGTTCACAACTCTACCAGCAATGCATTAATGTCCAAGTTTTGCCACATCCCCTCCAGCATTCATTACTCTCCCCTTCTTTCATTTTAGCCAATCTGCTAGGTGTTAGGTGATACCTCAGAGTTGTTTTGATTTGCATTTCTCTAATTATTAGAGATTTGGAAAACTTTGTCATGTGTTTATTGATACTTTTGATTTCTTTACCTGAAAATTGCCTATTCATGTCTCTTGCCCATTTATCAATTGGGGAATGGCTTGATTTTTTATACAATTGATTTAAATCCTTGTATATTTGAGTAATTAGACCCCTGTCAGAGTTTTTCGTTATAAAGATTTTTTCCCAATTTGTTGTTTCCCTTCTGATTTTGACTACATTGTTTTTGTTTGTACAAAAGCTTTTTAGTTTAATATAATCAAAACCATTTAATTTACATTTTGTAATTTTCTCTAACTCTTGCTTGGTTTTAAAGTCTTTCCTTTCCCAGAGATCTGACAGGTGTACTATTCTGTGTTCACTTAACTTATTTATAATTTTCCTCTTTATATACAAGTCATTCTGAATTTATCTTGGTGTAGGGTGTGAGATGTTGATCTAAACCTAATCTCTCCCATATTGTTTTCCAAATTTCCCAGCAGTTTTTGTCAAATAGTGGATTCATGCCCCCAAAGTTGGGCTCTTTGGGTTTATCATACACTGTCTTGCTGATGTCATTAACCCTAAGTCTATTCCACTGATCCTCCCTTCTGTTTCTTAGCCAGTACCATATTGTTTTGATGACTGCTGCTTTATAGTATAGTTTAATATCTGGTACTGCTAGGCCCCCTTCCTTCACATTTTTTTTTTCATTATTTCCCTTGATATTCTTGATCTTTTGTTATTCCAAATGAAATTTGTTATAGTTTTTCCTAATTCAGTAAAAAAGTTTTTTGGTAGTTTGATAGGTATGCGCTAAATAGGTAAATTAATTTGGGTAGAATGGTCATTTTTATTATGTTAGCTCGTCCTGCCCACGAGGAACTATATACTGTTTATTATTTTTAGGAAAGGTCCTTCTATTCCTATACTTTTCAGTGTTTTCAAATAGGAATGGATGCTGTATTTTGTCAAAGGCTTTTTCAGCATCTATTGAGATAATCATGTGATTTTTGTTTGTTAGACTGTTGATATGGTCAATTATGTGGATGGTTTTCCTAATGTTGAACCATCCTTGCATTCCTGGTATAAATCCCACCTGATCATGGTGGATGATCTTCTTAATTACTTGCTGGAGTCTCTTTGCTAGTATTCTACTTAAGATTTTTGCATCTATGTTCATTAGGGAGATTGGTCTGTAGTTTTCTTTCTCTGTTTTTGATCTCTCTGGCTTTGGAATCAGTACCATATTTGTGTCATAAAAGGAATTTGGTAGGATTCCTTCTTTGCTTATCATATCAAATAATTTGTATAGTATTGGGATTAGTTGCTCTTTGAATGTCTGATAGAATTCACTTGTGAATCCATCAGGCCCTGGTGATTTTTTCTTAGGGAGTTCTTTGATGGCTTGTTCAATTTCTTTTTCTGATATGGGATTATTTAGGTATTCTATTTCTTCTGCTGTTAATCTAGGCAATTTATATTTTTGCAAATATTCATCCATATCTCCTAAATTGTTATATTTATTGCCATATAATTGGGCAAAATAGTTTTTAATGATTGCCTTAATTTTCCTTTCATTAGAGGTGAGGTCTCCCTTTTCATCTTTGATAATGTCAATTTGGTTTTCTTCTTTCCTTTTTTTTTATTAGATTGACCAGTACTTTGTCTATTTTATCTGTTTTTCCAAAATACCAGCTTCTAGTTTTATTTATTAATTCAATAGTTCTCTTACTTTCAATTTTATTAATTTCTCCCTTGATTTTTAGTATTTCTAATTTAGTTTTCATCTGGGGGTTTTTAATTTGCTCACTTTCTAATTTTTTGAGTTGCATACCCAATTCATTAATCTCTGCCCTCCTTAATTTGTTAATATATGCACTCAAGGATATAAATTTCCCCCTGAGTACTGCTTTGGCTGCATCCCACAGAGTTTGGTAGGATGTCTCATCATTGTCATTCTCTTCAATGAAATTGTTGATTGTTTCTATGATTTCTTCTTTGACTAATTGGTTTTGGAGAATCATATTGTTTAATTTCCATTGCCTGTCCAGGTGCCTTTACTAATTATTATTTTTATTGCATTATGATCTAAGAAGGTTGCATTTATTATTTCTGCTCTTTTGCATTTGTTTGCAATGTTTCTATGCCCTATTACATGGTCAATCTTTGTGAATGTGCCATGTGCAGCTGAAAAGAAGGTGTATTCCTTTTTGTCCCTATTTATTTTTCTCCACATATCAATTAAATCTAATTTTTCTAGGACTTCATTCACCTCTCTTACCTCTTTCTTACTTATTTTTTGGTTTGATTTATCTAGATCTGAAAGAGGAATATTTAGATCTCCCACTATTATGGTTTTACTTTCTATTTCCTTCTTGAGCTCTGCCAGTTTCTCCTTTATGAATTTGGATGCTATGCCACTTGGTGCGTACATATTGAGCAGTGTTATTTCCTCATTGTTTATACTGCCTTTAATCAGGATGTAATGACCTTCCCTGTCTTTTTAAATCATATCTATTTTTACTTTGGCTTTGTCAGAGATCATAATAGCCACTCCTGCCTTCTTTTTCTCATTTGATGCCCAAAAGATTTAGCTCAAGCCCTTAACCTTAAACTTTTGCATGTCCACCCGCCTCATATGTGTTTCTTGTAGACAACATATGGTAGGATTTTGGTTTCTAATCCACTCTGCTATTTGCTTCTGTTTTATGAGCGAGTTCATCCCATTCACATTCAGAGTTATAATTATCAGTTGTGCATTCACTGACATTTTTGTATCCTCCCCTAGTCCTACCCCTTTTTCTTATATTATTTCCTTTTAAACCAGTGGTTTGCTTTGAGCTGGTATCCCTTATCCCCTCCCTTGATTAACCTCCCTTTCTACCCCCTCCCTTATTATTCCCCTCTTTTTATTATTAAAGGCCTAATGAATTCCCTCCCCCTTCTTCTCCCTTCCCTTTTTTGACCTCCCCACTCCCATCTCCCCTTTGTTTATCCCTTCTGACTTTCTCAGTAGGGTTAGATAGAGTTTTATATCCCAATGGATAATATAGTTACTCTTTCCTCTCCGGGTTGATTACACTGAGAGTAAGGTTTAAATATTACCTCTTAATGCTCTCTTCCTCTCCTTCTTATAATAGTATTTATCCCCTCCCCCTTCCCATGCCCTCTTTGTGTGTAATATAATATCCTATTTTTCTTATTCACTCAAGTTTCTCTTGGTGTCCCCTACTATTCACCCCCCTCTTTCCCACCCCCCATGTCTTCTTAGACCATTTAGTATTCCGTCCTCTTCCTATGAATTATTCTTCTGATTGCTGTAATAGTGAATACTATAATAGTGAATAGAGTTCACTACAATCCATAGCATTTCTCCACATAGGAATACAGATAATTAGATCTTATTGAAGCCCTTAAAGAGTCAAATTTAAAAAATTATGAGTTTTCTTTCTTTCCCCTCTGTATCTTATTTACCTTTTCATGTTTCTCTTGATTTTTGTGGTTGGATATCAAACTTTCCATTTAGTCCTGGTCTTTTCTGTGCAAATACTTGGAAATCTTCAATTTTGTTGAATGCCCATACTTTCCCCTGGAAGTATATAGTCAGTTTTGATGGGTAGTTGATCTGTGGTTGAAGGCCCAGCTCTCTTGCCTTTCTGAATATCATATTCCAAGCCTTGCGGTCTTTTAGCGTAGAGGCTGCCAGATCCTGTGTGATCCTGATTGGTCCTCCTTGATATTTGAATTGTCTCTTTCTGGCTTCTTGTAAGATTTTTTCTTTAACTTGGAAGCTCTTGAATTTGCCTATTATATTCCTGGGGGTTGTCTTTTCTGGGTCTAGCGTAGAGGGTGATCTTTGGATCCTTTCAATGTCTATACTGCCCTCTTGTAGAACTTCAGGGCAATTTTGCTGAATAATTTCTTTTAGTATGGAGTCCAAGTTTCTATTAATTTCTGCTTTTTTAGGAAGACCAATGATTCTCAAATTGTCTCTTCTAGACCAGTTTTCTTGGTCTGTCACTTTCTCATTGAGATATTTCATGTTTCCTTCTATTATTATCAATCTTTTGACTTTGTTTTATTTGTTCTTACTGTCTTGAGAGATCATTAGCTTCTAATTGCTCAATTCTAGCCTTTAGGGACTGATTTTCAGCTATGATCTTTTGGTTTTCCTTTTCAATCTGGTCATTTCTGGTGTTCACTTTGCTTATCAGTTCATTTGATTTCTGAGCCTCACTTTCCAATTGCAAAATTCTGCCTTTTAAACTGTTATTTTCTTGCCAGATCTCTTCCATCTTTCTCATCATCTCAGATTTGAACTCTTCAATAGCTTGTGACCAGTTTTCATTATTTTGGGAAGGTTTGGATATCATTACTTGTTTGTTCTCCTCTGTTGCCTGGATTTTCTCTGTGTAAATGTTGTTGAGTGTTACAGAGTTCTTCTTGATAATCTTTCTCTTCTGGGGTTCCCGATTTTGGCTTGCCATTGTTAGACTTGCGCTTTCTGCACTTTGTCCTCACACTCAGGGTCCGTCTGCGCTCTCTAGGCTCCCGAGGTCTCAGGTCTCGTTGTTCTCGGGTTTGAGCCTCCTGGTCATCCCTTGTCTGCCCCTCTGCCTGAGGCTCCTTCAGCAGTCTCAGGGCGCTGCTTCCATAGCCGTGCTCCCGTCTGCACAGGGTTCCCACTCGAGGTCCAAGCCTGCGCTCGAGATCCTTGTCTACGCCTAGGGCAATGCCTTCACCCACGCAGGCGCTCAGGGTCTGTATGCAAAGACTGTGTGCGTTCTTTAGCTTCTTGGGGTCCTAAGTCTTGCTGCTCTCAGGAACAAGCCCTGGAGCTGCCAATGACTTAATGGGTGCCCCAAACCTGCTTTAACTCTTGTGTGCTGGCCTTGGCACTGTACCTGGTGTGGGGGTGGGGGAGGGGCTTCATCCTCTCGTGTTTTAGTGAGAGCTGTTTCACCCCTTTATAGCGCGGAAATGCCCCGATTCCACGTACCTTCAATGCTGCGCCCTGTTGTGCGGTCCCTTCATTTGTCTGGATTTGTTTTATGTCCCCTTGAGGAGTCATGTATGCTTTGGTCAGGAGAGATCGGGCAGCTGCTCCTTACTCTGCCGCCATCTTAACCGGAAGTCCTCATTATTTGTTTTTGACACTATCAATATAAGAGAAGCTCACAAAACAGTTTTTGGCAGTCACTTCACATTACTAATACTGAATTGGCAAGTCACATAAAATATCTAAGGTTTTTTTTCATATGAAGTACTGTCCAGTCATGTCTCTTACAGATGTACTTTTCTAGTTTATTTTTTGAACCTAAGTGCAAAAACCCTTTATACTTATCTTTATTAAATGTTTTAAAATATTTTTCTTATTCTTTAATAGATCCAAGACCTCCTTTTCCTATATTGCTAGTCAGAGCCCAGGCACATGTTCTCATCCTATAATTCTTTTTCACATGGGGGGAGTAAGGGTGGAACCCTTCCTCTACATTCTGACATTGCATGTTCTATTGGGGATTAATTTTCAGGCATATATTGGTTTAGAGAGCCACAAAGGCCTTTCTAACACCAAAATTTGGTCTTGAGTCTAAAACTTGTTAGAGACAATACTAGAAACAACTACAATAATACTAAATAAAATGACAAATGTAAAATATAAAATAAATTCACCAGGCATTCCAATACAATTAGATATTTTTAGAGGTGTTATCATCCATATCTAGTTTCCCAATATTATGAATTTAAGTACATCCTCATATAGCTTTTTAAAATCTTCATTCAAATCACGGATAAAACTTTGCTAACAATCTCTTTTCAGGCTTAAATCCATCTAATGTTACTACCATCCAACCCAATTCTCTACTATGTTTACAAAGATGAGAACCTTTGTCAAATGATAATCTGAAATTCACATATACCTTTAGTATTTCCCTAATTTGCTAGTCTAGTAATTGCCAAAATTTTTTTAAAGGAAATGAGATTAGTTTAACAAATTTTGTTCTTAGTGACATATGATGGTTCCTACTAATTATTATTTCTCTTTCTAGATGTTCAAAGACCATACTTTTAAAATGAGCTAGGAAGTCAAGCTCCCCTATTAATACTTTGTCACATATCTTTTTACCCTTAAAAGATTTGGACAATAATTATTCATCTCTAAATCTTTCAATATTATGTCTCTTCTTGATGATTCCAACTCTCCAAGAAAATGAAGTATAGTAGAAAGAATATGGATTTAGTTCCAGAAGACCCAGGATTGCACCCCAGTTTTGTCACTTACTAAATGTGTGACCTGGACAAATCACTATCCAGCTGATACTTAAGTTTCCTCTTACACAAAATGAGAATACTACCTAACAGACTATTCTGAGAATGAAATGACAAATATGTTGAACAAACTCTATAAGCTACGAATGTAACCTACTATTATACAGAACAAAACACAGTCTCTTGGCTTTGTCAACATGGAATCTAGAAACCCCAAACTTGTAGCCTAGTAAGATCTGATGAACCCCAAGTTTTAGGACTAGCTGATAAGCTGGAGACTCCAAAGCTTGGATTGGTTCCCTGTTCCCATGAGAATCCACCCAGAAGAGAATCTCGGGTTAGCAGTTTCAGACTGAATGATGAACTCTAAAGTAAATGACAATCCCAGTTGCTAAGTACTCTTTTTGTCTTAGGTAGTCTTCCCAATTGTATCAGAGACCCTTTCCCAAGCTTGATTGCATTTTGTCAGTAAAGTTTGAACATTCCCATTTCCTTTTAAGGTCAAACAATCATATTTCCCCATCCTCAGGTTTCCCAAAAGGTATATAAGTCCCCCAAATTCTTTTGTTCCTAGGAGTTGTCAATTCAGGTTTCCCAAAAGGTATATAAGTTCCCCAAATTCTTTTGTTCCTGGGAGTTGTCAATTCTGGGCAGCTGGCACTCCCAGGTGTCAGTGTCCAGAGCAACCAGAGTTTCAATCCTCGGAACTCTGCATTGGTAGTAGTGCACAGCTCTACATGGAGGTCTAATACTACACTGAACCCCTTTCCTTAGAGTGTTTTTTCTGACTATTTAATAGTTCTGTGTTTTTTCCAGTTAACAGCTTCTTAAATGTTGGTTGAATTCTTCAAAGATCAATGACAGCAGTTCAGTGATTTCATTTGCCAGATCTTTCAGGACTTTAGATATTATCTGTCCAGGCCAAGAGGTATGGCCTCACTTAGATCACCAGGCACAGGGATCTGATACTTTCTTAATCACATTTCTTCTACCATTTTCAATCTGAAGAATACTCTCTTAGACACAGTATAGAATCAAAACTGCAATTGACCTCTTCTGCTTTCTCTTGGCTATCTATTTTAACATCTGCCCTAAAAATCTGACCAATGCTTTCTTTGTTCCTCTTGTGCTAAATAATAGCTTTAAAAAAGCCCTGAGCAGATCTTACTATCCAAAAGAAAGATGTTTTTTAAGGTATTCATCACCTTATTCAAGTAATCCTTAATATAGTGCTTTGAACATTTTGGAAACTTGTCAGATCTATTACATTTTGTGTTAAGATGTTTGTTTGTTTTTTTGTTTGTATTTCCCAACTTGATTACCAACCATATCTGATTCCAAATAACTTTAAATCCACTCAGAGAATTAATTTTGGTCATCACTAAAAATATTCAAAAGATTATGCTATAGGGTCTGAAAAAGCCAAATCCAGAACATATCTGAACAACTGCATTATCATAAGAATAAGTACATATTCTCCTAATAATGATTAATATGAATAGGATAAAACTCATTTGGATCTATAAATTCCGGCAGGTTAAAAAATAAAGACATATTTATAGTTGTACTTTATAATGTACATGTCATACAGATCCTAAGATGGACTTTATGGATACTCACTCAGCTTAGCCTACTGCAACTGATAGAGATCTGCCAGCCTCAGTCTCCCTGGTAACTGGGATTACAGGTATGTGCTTCTATAAGTAGCATTACTCTAAAAACAATTTTCTTTGTTCTTAAGAAAACTGTAATAGATTATGGAAAAAAAATTATAACTAAGTCAAAGACAGAGGGAAAGGTGCATATATAGAATATTGATAGAAGCACTTTTTGTAACATTAAAAAAAAGCAGAAGCATTGATTTGGGAATGGCTGAACAAATCAGGGTATATGAATGTAATGGAATACTGCACTGTAAAATAAGACAAATATAAGGAATTTATAGATTCTTAGTGTATGAAGTGAAAATTAGTATATTATTCTCAATGTGTTTTTGGTTAGCAGTAGTAACAATATCAGATCACTATTTCTGAAACTCCAAAAAGAGGTTAAGTTTAAGTCATTAGCTTAATTATACAGCTTTGCTCTTCCTTTACCCTACCCCTCCCAGTCTTTCACATAAACCTTTAATTAGTACTCTTTTGCACAGGTGGAGGGTATTGTATTAGTTTTAAATAAATTGGAAGTTCATTTGTATATCTTTAGGTATTGCCTTTGGATATCTGACTCAAGCCAAGGTTATTTGCCCCATTAGCAATAGAGCAGCATCTGTCTGCATCTTATCCTGGCCTCACTGATTATTTGAGTGATTAAAGGGGGTGCGTCTTGTTATATCAAGACCCTCCAAAATCCCACTCCACACAATCGGAAGGCTTAAATGAATGGATTCAGAGAAAATGAGTAGAATCAGGAAAATAATTTATGCAATGACCATAATAATATAAAGGGAAATAATACTGAAAGACTAGAATTCTAATCAATGTAGTGACCAATCTTGTTTCAGTTGGTTAACTGATGGTGAAGCATGTCTCTCTCCTTTGAAGAGCAGAAGTTTCAAACACTAGGCCCACTGGGCTAATACTCCTGAGTGGGGCCGAAACCATATTCAAGTTTAACTGGCAAATACTTAATAAAATTAAGAACAAATTTTAAAATAAAAATTTAAATGTATATAAAGTATATTTAAGATCGTGAAAAGGGAATTTACTCTTCCCTCTCTTGACTACATGTACCTGGTATGAGTTTAAACACGGCCCAGAATCGAGTCCAGGAGGATAGAATAACAGCAGGAAAAATGTGGCATTTGAGCAGTGATTCCCAAAGAGGACGCCGCTGCCCCCTGGTGGGTGCTGCAGCGATCCAGGAAAGCAGTGATGGCCACAGGTGCATTTATCTTTTCTATTAATTGCTATTAAAATTTAAAAAAAAATTAATTTCCAGGGGGCTAAGTAATATTTTTTCTGGAAAGGGGGCAGTAGGCCAAAAAAGTTTGGGAATCACTGCATTAGAGTTAAGAAGTCATGAGTTAAGGGAGGGGAGGAGGGTGATTTTCTCTGCAATACCCCCTAAACTGCCCCTGTGGGCAGGAATAGGCAAAATAGAGAGCCATAGTTGTCTCTTGAGACCTGATGTATGGGAGTTCGTGGGTGGAGAAGAAGTTTGATAAACTGAGGCAAAAGCTAATCTGGGGCTCTACACTTCTGAGTTCAGCGTTGACTGGACTTGCCTGTAAGAGTGTCTAGGGAGCTCTTAATGGCTGGCATTGGATAGCAAGCTAAATGGAGCGATAAGGAAAAAACCTTTTATAGCTCTCTCCTATTTTTCCATTTTTTTCCCTACTACTTTTGATTTAATAAAATTATTAATTTGAGGCCAGTCTCATAATTTTCACTCTTAAAAGATCATATAATTAATTGATCCATCACTAGTGAGGCATAACCTATGAATTTGTTTCCTAATTTTGTAAGAGTATTTGGACACAAATGTGAGTGACATTAGCTGTATATTTTCCAATAATTTATGTTCAAGTGAAATAAGGGAGTATGACCTTTACCAAGTGTATTTTTTTAATTAAAAATTTTCAAGTAGTATAACAAAATAAGTCTCAACTATTGGTTTAGTCAAAAAAGTTCACGCTTTAGCTACATAAAAGGACTTTCAAAAAGGATTATATTCTTATAAAAAATTTAATAATTTAAAATTTTCTGAATTTGAATTTTTATAAAGTCTTCATATGATTGGATGATAAAGGTTTGTATAGAATGACTTTAACCAACATGTATTATAAAATAATCTGAAGTAGTCTGATTTAAAAGCATAGTATTCCAAACTTTCTCACTTCTGTCTTTGAAAGATAACTCAAAACCTGTATTCACTAAATGAGGAAAAAAATAAAAGAAAACCTCTCACCACTCCCATGTTTACATAACCTTTTTTTTTTTTTAAACCCTTGTACTTTGGTGTATAGTCTCATAGGTGGAAGAGTGGTAAGGGTGGGAAATGGGGGTCAAGTGACTTGCCCAGGGTCACACAGCTGGGAAGTGTCTGAGACCAGATTTGAACCTAGGACCTCCCGTCTCTAGGCCTGACTCTCAATCCACTGAGCTACCCAGCTGCCCCTTACATAACCTTTTGACATTTGGTTAAGCTGTATAGCAAGGCTTCACAGAGTTGATAATAATATTCTTCAATAATAAACAACAAAAATACCTGCTTGTCTACTATTTGCACCAAAAAGAGCCCCAAGAGGTGAATCCAGTTGTAACAGCACCCTCCTCCTCAAAATACTTCAATGCTATAAACCCCTCCAAACCTCTAAATAATTCACCAAAAGCATAATCATAAATAAAAATCCAGGAACTTGATGAGGAAAGGGATGATGTTCATGATGCCTCCCATTTTCCTGAATCATCTATGACTACCACATATGACCCATATATATTCAAGCTAAGGCTCCTGAACTCTAGCCAACTTCCTAGTTGACATTTAAAACTATTTAAAGCCACAGACACCTCAAATCTATTGTATCCAAAATAGTACTAATTCTTTTTCCCCTCCAAACCCAGGCCTCTTTCAAATTTTCCTGTTTCTGTCTCAGGGTAATATCCTTACAATCTTCTCAGGTTTATAATTTTGGCATTATCTCAACTCCTCACTCTTCCTCCCCAACAGATTCAACTGCTAGATCTCACCATTTCTGCCTCCACAGCATCTCTCAAGTCCAACCATTTCTCATTGTTCACATGGTCACTACTTTAGCTCAGTGCTTATTTCTTACTTGTATGCAACACTACTTAATTGGTCTTGCTGTCTCAGATAGTTCCCTACTGTATTTCCCTACTCTAAATAGCTGCTAAAGTAGTTTTCCTAAAGAGCAATTCTGACCATGTTACTCCTCTATTTAATAAACTCCAGTGGCATTCTCCACTTTATTTCCACCATGAATTTTTATCTAAGTTAAGTGATATGAATATGGAAATATGTACTGTGACAGCACATGTGGAATCTATCATATTACCTGTTGTTTGAGTGAGGAAAAGAACATGGATCACAAAGTGTCAGGAAACGATTTTTAAAAATTGTACTGACATGCAAAATAAAAAGCCCAAAATTCCAGTGGCTCTCTGTTGGCTCCAGAGGTAAATATAAAATTGTGTTTCATTATACATTACTCTTCTTTATATTCTCTATGATTTGACTTCTTCCTGTTTCTAGCAACAAATACCAACTCTGAGCTCTGTGCCTTGGCACCAGCATATCCCCCATGCCTGGAATGTACTTTCTCTTCAAATGTCTCTGTCAGTGTCCACTCTCCCAGAACTACCTTGTGCATTTTTAGTTTATATTCCATATATACTTGTACATTTTGCCTCTCTTGATAGAAGTTGAGAGCAGTCTATTTTATTTTTGCCTTTGTAATCTTAATGCCAATTCAGGGAACATACCAGATGCTTAATCAATGCTTGTTTGATTGAATGCCAAGACTAGTTTTGGAATGCCTAAAAGTATCCCTAGACTAATGGCATTATGAAACTCTTACAACACAATTAATTTTAATTTGCTTTATTTAAAAAAAATTTTAGTACTTATTACAAGGGAGGCAGTTGAGGCAGGAATGAAATGAGCACCAAATCAAACCAACATATGGTAACCACAAAATATTTGTAATTATAGGCCACTGGGTTCAAAACACTTCCTTTCACTTGCCAATCAATTATGAAGAATTTGGGTTATAGGCATTATATGATAACTAATGTAGCATAGGAAAGTGAATTTCAGCAACTTCCTCATTTTAACATGTCAAATATAGCTCTGTCACAAAAGGACTTTTACTAATAATAGGTAAATTTCAAGGAACTCAGTAAAATACTATGTACCAAGTATGCAGATAAGACACATGAGACTATTTATCAAATCTGGACCACAAAGTAGGAGATAAAAATAATCCCATTTATCAAACGTTCTTCCCAAAATAAAGTCACTGAAAATTTAAAATTGTATTAATTTGGCCCCATAATAAGTATTGAATTATTTTTGAGAGGTATATTTCATGTAAATAAAGATTGGGGTTTTAGATTTTTAAAGAAGCGTAACATAAAGAGCATGCTTTAAAAGTTATTCCTCTTAGTTTGTGTAAGACAGGGCATAGAAGATCTCCAAAATACCCGCACTTAAAGATCAATGTTTATGTAAAATTAAGTATATTGTCATATACTTACTATACTCTGGGCCTAGTAAGATACCAAAATAAAAAAGATGGCATATTTTTGAGTTTTATTAAGAAAATCTGCATATCACCTACTGATTTTCAAAGCAGAACTTAACAATACAGAAGGATCAACAATGAAAAATGGGAAATTCGGGTAATTTAGTAACAGGGAATATAAAATAACTAATGAGAAAATAACAGTGAATAAGAATGTCACTAATTAAGCCTAGAAGCTATTCATTTTTATTACTGATCAAGATGTGAGCAAATTTTAGTAGTTTATTAAAGAAATATACCCTAGACTTAGGTTAGTCTAGAAAAAAGTTGATTGAACGTCATAATTTTGTCTATTCTGCTTCATAGAACTGAATAGGAAATATACTCTTGTACATCTACTGACAATTGATAGTAGACATTTCTGTTATTTTTCAGTTACTAGCTCCTCGCAAGATAAAACAATACAGTATAGTGCTCAAAAGAGCTGAATTTAATTTCTGCCTCAATGACTGACTTTCTGGGTACATTCAAGTAAAATCAATTAACTTCATGCTATATCTTGGAATATAGAGATAACTCTACTTGCCTTCTAGCCACTTTCCTGAGATGTCTAGTGAGCACAACTGAGAAAATATCTAGAGAACCTCAATCTATAGAAGAAATTAAAAAAGGGAAATTAGTACTCATGTCAGTTTAATGTTAACGTTATTTTACAGATGGAGAAAGCAAGGAAAAGAGAAAAAGGAAACTTTTCAAAGTCAATAAGGCAGAAGCAGTCTTTTAAGTTATACTATCATTTCAATCTTAATATTCTCTCTAACTCATCTACTAAATAGACCATATCCATCACCTTCTGTAATAATTATGGCTCATGGCTAACAACAACAAGCACATTAATAAAGTATTTGTCAGTTTCCTTCTCTTTGGGTGTGGTCTATCTGAGAATTTTGGATGTGGAAAATTCTCAGGTAGGAAAAGTCTTGCAAACTGGACAGGTGGGCATTTGTCTTGGAGAGTTGCTGAAACCAACTCAGAGGTTAATCAACTTTCCCATGAACACACGGATGCATGTTTGACTATTTCACATTGCCTCTAATATAAAACAAAACAGATAAAATCAATCACTCTTTATACCCATCTATAAAACAGATGTTGTTACTTAGGTATTACTATGAGAAAAAAGAAATTACACTTAATTTATACCTGAAAGTATTATGCAACAGAAAGCATTGTTTTTGTACCTAAGATTCCCTTTACCATAACACTGACATATAATGCTCTCTTCTTTCTACACTCAGAATTCTTATTCATTATTAACTTGTCTTAGCATCATCCCAGGATCTGTGGCATTCATCCAACTATCCTTCATTAAATACCTACTATGTATCAGGCACCTGTGCCTGTAGCTGAGGAAAAGATTTAAAAAAAAGAAATACCTGTCCTCAAGGAACTTGCATTCTAATGATGGGACAGGAGAGAGTGAACACACATACAAAAAGAAGTAAATACAAATTAAATAAATGAATCCTCCAGGATTCGTGAGTCTAGAACAGACTCAGTCAGTGTGTTAACTATGTCATCATTTAGAGGATTATAAAGCAGATTCTTGGATAAAGAAGAAGTAACTTTCTAACTGTGGAAGCCAAGTGATAGAGTGGATAGAATGCCAGGGCTAGAGGAAGATCTGGGTTCAAAGCTGGTCTCAGGTACTTACTAACTATATGACCCTAAGCAAGTCATTTAATCTCTACTTCAGTTTTCTGTGCAACAGAATGGCCCCTACTTCCCAGGATTATTACAAGGATCAATGAGATAATAACTGTAAAGTACTTAACACACAGTAGATACTATATAAATGTTAGCTATTATTATTAATCCCGTAACTTCTAACCATATGACTTCAAGCAAACTACTTAGCCTCTTGGGGACTGAGTCTTCTCATCTATAATATTAGGGGGTTGAACTGGATGACTAGAGTAGGGGATGATTTTGCCTTTTTTTCGTATCCCTAGCACTTAGCAGAATGCCTGGCACAAGTGTGTGCTTAAATGTTTACTGACAGGTTTTAGCTATAAATCTATGATAATAGACAATAACTTTCCTTTCCCTATTCCCAGCCAATCAGCTGCTTACTTTTCCTTACTCCTGTCAGTAAGGAATCAAGAACTACCTCAATGGTAACATGTATATTATACAGTAAAAACATTGGTGGAGAATGGTGCCAATAAGTAGAAAAGTAGGAGGTATTAATAAACATATCCTGTCATTTCTGTGCTCCTTTTTGGAGTGAAAATGCTATTACCTATAGATCTCACATTTCAAGTCCTCATCTAGTGACATAAATGAGGCTTTGTCATCTTCCTGAATAGCCTGGAAACCATTCTGCTGATGCCCATCATGTTACTACTGACCCTACTGTCATCCACCTAGTTATGTGGCAAGAGGCAGAACCTGAAACCAGATCTTGCTGAGTCCAAGAAAAGACTATCAGAGACCACATATGCTTTTCTTTGATGACAATAACTGGCAAAGCTTCTTTGGATTCTGTGACAAAATAATTTTTATTTAAGAAGATGCATGAAATAGGTTCTCATAAATTAAAATACTCTCCACTTACAGATCAAAATCTTTATTCTCCAATAGAATCCTGGTTCCAAGAAACATGAGGAAAGGTTCAGGACGTTATTCAATAATCATTTATTAAGTGGCTTCTAAAGGGCAGTGTGCTAAGCCTTGGGAATACAAGAAAGGCAAAAAAATTCCATGCTCTTAAGGAACTCATTCTAATGGGAGAGACAAGTAAACAACCATATGCAAACAGGATGTGTATATATATATATATATATATACATATGCATATATATATATATATATATATATATACAGGATAAATTAGGGTGAGTCTCAGAGGGAAAGCACTAAGATTAAGGAGTACTGGGAAAGTCTTGCAGAAGGTAGGACTTCGGCTGAAACTTGGAAAAAGCCAGGGAAAGTGAAAGGCTGAGATGAGAAAGAGAAATGTTCCAGGCATGGGTGACAGCCAAGGGAAAAGTATGGAATTAATACTCGAATGTGAGGAGCAGCAGAGGCCAATGTCATTGAATTGCAGAATATAGGGAGAAGAGTAAGGTGTGAGAAGTCTGGTGGGGGGGGGGGGGGCAGCATATTCTGAAGGGCTTAAAAAAGAAAGACTGACATTCTGGGGATCTAAGAACCAAGAATCAAGGGAGAAGGAAGGTTATGGATTGCCGTGCCATGCTATTAAGTAAACATTCACCAGGCAAACCTATCTATATCATTTTGTTTTCTTTTGGTATCCTACGATGCCAGAGTTGCCAGACACCAGTCTTTCTTTCCTCAGAGACAGGTGTCAGCCGGATCCATACTACCCCCACTCAGAGTGAGAGGGACATCTATTACTAGAAAGGTTCCAATACCGGCGGCACCACAGTCCCTTGCAGCATCCACTGCACGCTTGTTTTTGCTCATACATCCTCCCTGGAGGCCAGAAGAGCCGGAAAAGGCATGGCCTTTGGCCAAGAATAGAGAGCAGCTCCAGGCAGAGGACTACAAGTGGACGGCTCCCAGGCCCCCGAGGTATGCGCGAGGTTACCACCTCGCCAGCCTGGACCCTACACGCCGGAGGCAAGGAGACAGCTCTCCCCGGAGAAGTCGGGCAGTGAGGCCGCCTCCTAGTCCTCCTAGCTCCCGGGACCCCCTAGGAGGGGTGGGTGTGTCTGCGCTCTCTCTTCGCTCTGCACACTCCGACCCGACCCCGACCCACACGCACCGCTCCGGTTTCCGGGCCTTAGCCTTACCCGCAGGACGTGGTAGCCTTCGGTACCTCCGCCGGGGATCTCGACGCTCTGCGAGGAGCCCATGGCGGTGACGGGCACAGGACGAGTGTCACCGGCCCCTTCTCAGCGTAGCTCCCCGCCCCCCCCCCGCCCCGCGCAAGGCCCGGGCCTCTCTTAGGACGTGGCACTCGCTGGCTCTGGAGGCCGGCGCCGCACAGACCGACGGGAAATCACTGCGGTGGTGGTGGTAGTGGTGGTGATGGTGACGGCGCCTGGGACAGCGCCACCTCCCGGGCTCCAGAGGGAAGGAGGAAGTAGAAGTGTTGCTGGAGGAGGAAGAGGATTGTATTCGAGGAAGTCGCAGAAGCGAAGAGGCGGTGATGTGATAGGTGATGGGCTGGAACGCGATGGGCTGGAACGCTCTGCTTTCCTCGCGAGATCTCAGCGTTACCGTTCATTCCCCAGGGATGTTTCCTACGGCGACCCCATTGAGACAAGATTATTGACGAGTTTTCGCCTCCGTGAAAGATGCTTTTTACTCCTTGAAGCACAGCACCCTCTGTTGGCTTTGCGTCGGAGAAAAGGATGTCCACTTCATCCTTTAAACCTCAGCTTCCTAAGCCCTGCCTTTTGTAGGGAATATAGCTTCTGTATATCTCTGACCTTAGGATTTGTTTCCTTAGTGAATATCACTTGCTCCAAAGCAGCCTTTGGAAAATAAGAGCAAATTCTTCTCTCTTCTCTCTTCTCCCCCCATTATGCGGGAGGAGGTTTGGGGGTGGTGGTGCTGGGGAGAAGCATCAGCGGGGACCCCTCCTCTTCTCTGGGGATTGGTCAGTATTAGTCAAAAAGCCTTCCTGCCCATAGGAGCCCTGCTCTGGCTTGGTAGTTCTGGCCCTGTGTTTCTACCACTTTCGCAAGCAAAAACTCTTCTGTTTATACTTTCCTATCTTTTTCTTTATCTGGTCAGGTGTTATTCTAGTTTCTCCCCTTCCTAAAGTACCTCTTTCTATTCCCAACCTCTTGGTCTCACTTAGCCCAAAATACTGAAAGCAAGAGTTGAGTGAGAAATGTTAAAATAGGAAACGTTCCTGGTAGTTGCCCTCCTCCAAATGATCATTTTGAGGCCTTTCTTGTTTGGGGAATTCCTCTAATTCAGAGGTACTTAAACCAATTTTGTGTCATGGACTCCTTCCACAGTCTAATCAAGCCTATGGAATTCTTCCCAAAATGTTTTGTTTTTAATTTTTTTTGCTTTTAACATTAAAAAAAATTGAATTCCAAATTCTCTCCCTCCTTTCAGGCCCTCTCTCACACATTGTTGCTGTTGTTCATATTTTGTTTAGTTGATGTGAAATTCTTGAAAAACTTGAAATCAAGACCATAAGAGCCTACTCAAAGGCAGGCACTATGCTAAAATATTGGGGTTAATAAGACAAGAAACAGCTCCAGAAAGAGCTCATGGTAGGATGGGTGGGGATAACATGCAAACAACCATGCCCAAACCAGTTATATAAAAGGCAAAGTGGAGATAATCTGATAATCAACACTAAAGAGGATTGGGAAAGATTTCTTGCAGATGAGATTTTTTTTTTCTGACACCTGAAGGAAACCAGGGAAGCTAGCAAGGCAGAGATGAGGAGGGAAGAGTTCAAGGTTGTGGAAGACAATGAAAAAATCAGAAGAAAATGAATAGTCAGGAGATAGATTGTCGTGCTGGAAGAATTGCAAGAAGGCTCCAAGAACACATGGATAACATTCCTAGTTTTTCAACTAGCACTTCAATAGTATGATCTTGAGGACTTTTATTATTCTGGTTGCCCTTAGTCACTCTCCAGTCTATCAGTGCCCTCTCTAGAACTGGATGCCCCAAACTCAGGACAGTACTCTGGATTTAGTATGACCAGGGCAAAGTACAACACAATAATTAGATCACCATTAGTTTCCGGCTGCCATATCATGCTGTTGATTTTGTGGCCATAGAAACACAGAATTCTGGAGGTGAGGGGAACCTCAAAGACCATCTAGTCAACACATATTTGAGAAAGACTTTCTTCTACCACTTTCCCCATGATAAGTCATCATCTAATAATTTCTTTTTAAACTTTTTAAAAATTAAAAAAAGAATTTTTCCCATGTTTACATGGTTTATATTCTCTCTCACCTCTTTTCCCTCTCCCCTCCTGAAGATGACAAGCAATTACACTGGGTTTTACATGTGTAATTGATCAAGACCCATTTCCATATTATTGATATTTACACTAGACTGATCATTGAGAGTCTGTATCTCCAATCATGTCCCCACCAAACCATGTGATTGAGGAAATATTTTTCATCTGTATTTCTTTCTCTGGATGTGGATAGCATTCTTTCTCATAAGTCCCTCAGAATAGTCTTGGATCATTGCATTCCTGTTAGTAGAGAAGTCTATTATATTCGATTGTGCCACAATGTACCAGTCTCTATGTACAATGTTCTGGTTCTGTTCCTTTCACTCTGCATCAATTCCTAGAGGTCATTCCAGTTCACATGGAATTCCTCCAGTTCATTATTCCTTTTAGCACAATAGTATTCCATCACCAATAGATATTTGTTCAGCCATTCCCCAATTGAAGGGCATCCCCTCATCTTCCAATTTTTTGCCATCATAAAGAGCATAGCTATATTATTCATTTTTGTAATAGAGTAGTTTTTAAAAATAGAAATCCCAAATCATATACCCATACATGTGTGACAAATCATATGTTTTCTTCTAGATTTCTACTTCCACAGATCTAGTAATTTCTTTAAGAGCTCCAGGGAGAAGCAATCAACTGTGTCCTATCATTGTACTTGAGATAGTTCTAATTGCTAGGAAGTTCTTCCCCACCCCAAGCCCAAATTTGCTTCATTGCAATTTTGACCTGTTGCTCATAGTTCTATTCTCTGGGGCCAATAGGAACAAATCTAATTTCTCTTCTACGTTACAGCCTGTCAAAGTCTTGAACTTTCATGTCCCCCATAAGTTTTATTTTCATTCTTATTTTGAATATATTTTTATGCATATATGTTGTCTTCCCCTATAGAATGTATGGAGGTCAGAGATTTTTTAAAATGTTTTACTTTGCATCCTTCATACCTAAAGTAGTGCTGGTACATAGTAAACACTTAATTCTTTTTAATTTATTGATTAGTTTATAATATTTCTCCCCTACACTATCTTTTCACCATTAAGAGGACATCTTTTTATAAGACTTTCTCTGTATTTTGACTCCATGTGACTTCACATGACCATGCTATAAAGCATATAGCTTCATGTCAGCAGGTATAATGGCAAGAGAAGTCATAGATTGCTACACACTGAGACAGAACAGGATCTGTGGAGTTACTGAAGGCTTTTGAGTTAACAACCATCCCATAGCATGAAGGGGTTGGGGACCTCAAGCTCCAGGTAGATAGAGCCTGGGGAGAGTGAAGTTCCATCAGAGGCTCTCTCTGTGAGCCATACTTGCTCCCCATTACCTGGAGGCCTCTTCATTTATTAGCAGAGCAAATAACTGAGGAGTGGCTGGATGACCCTCATCCTTTTTTGTAATTTCTTGGGCCTGTTCAGCTAGTGTGAGTCAGGATTGGACTTCCCCCAGGTTGTCTAGACTCCTCTGTGTCTGAGGTAATGGGGCTGATGGAAAGCTGTGGGGAGGTACGGGAAGTCTGGAGCAGGCCCAGCTAGAAGTGGAAATGAGTCACAATAAAGGTAAATTAATAGAAGCACACCAACAGAATGTCAGCTCTCCTGTTGATGTTCAAGTTGTTTCCATCATGTTTGAACTCTTTCTGGCCCCACTTGGGGTTTTCTTGGCAAACATACTGAATTCCAGCTCATTTAACAAATGAGGAAACTGAGGCAAACAGAATTAAATGACTTGCCCAGGGTCACACAGCTAGTAAGTATCTGAAGCTAGATTTGAATTATCTAGGCCCAGCACTCTTAATCACTTAGATGGAATCGATGATTCCTTTTAGGATCCAGCAAGATATCCAGCATCTGGATGGTTTTAGCCATTACTAATCCACTGCACATCTTGGGCTTATAAGCACCCAAGGTACTGACATGCTTAATGGCTATCGGGTATGAACTCAGCTAACTCAGCTCTTGTCTTGGTGCGGCCAATGAATCCTCTAAACTGCTCTGCTTTCATTGAGGACATAACCACCCTAGTCACAGAAGACTACAACCTTCAAGTCAGACATCTGACACTTCCTAGAGCCTGGGCCTGATCACACTCCACCTTCCTTCTCAGTGAGCTCCAGGGGCACTGTTCCTCTGAGATTAAAATATGAACCCCCTCTCTGGCATTTAAATCTCTCCCCAACCCAACCCTGCCTCTCCCTTTTTGGTCTTCTACCTGGCCCTCTGCTTGGCCTTTTTCCATTTAACCATGCACCTACCTGTTGTTCAACATATAAACGAGAATTTGCCTCCTATTTCTGTGTCTTTGCACCAGAATTCCCTCCCTCCTCTTCATTGACTCTCGGAATCTCTAATTTTTTCACAAAACTTAGCTCAGGGAATGACTTCTTCATGAAGCCTCTCTCAGTTTCCCCAACTGCTAGTACACTCACTCTCCAAACTGCATTATGTATAATATATATGTATATATGTATATGTGCATGCGTATGTATGTGATTCAGCCAGGTGGCTCAGTGGATAAAGCATTGAGTCTGGAGTCAGGAAGACCTGAGTTCAAATGTGGCCTCAGATATTTCCTTGCTGTGTGACTCTGAGTCAATTGCTTAATAATTAAAAATGCTTTAATTCACTGGAGAAGGAAATGGCAAACATGCCAGAATCTTTGCCAAGAAAGCCTCATGGACAGTATGGTCCAGGGGGTCACAAAGAGTCAGATATAACTGAACAGTTGAGCAACAGTCTATGCATATGGATAGACACATGGATAAGCATATTGTCTCCTTTGTTAGAATGTTAGTTCCTTGAGGGCAGAAATTATTCCATTTTTGCCTTTGTTATAGTTCCAGGCATATATAAGGGGCTTGGTAAATGTTTATCAATTGATTGAAAGATAACTAGCATTCAATACATAATTCAAAACATAAATTCAGAGGAAAATACAAGAGTTGTTTTGTGGTGGGTTAAATTTTATGTGCTCTTTTTTTGGAGCAAACAAATGGTTTTCTTTTTCTATCTATAAATGTTTGTGCTAAGTCCATAATAAAAAAAAGACAATTATTTTAAAAATAAACAAAACACTCTTACCCTCTTTCTTAGAATCAGTACTGTGTCTTGGTTCTAAGGCAGTCCCCATAGTCAGATCAGAGCCCCAGCTCCCAACATTCTGAAGCATGTCGCAGGTACCACTGTTAGCAGATCTGTGTACTGAAATATAGGACATTTCCTTTTTGTTGAAGCAATCTATAGCCTACATGTATTTTATGCCCCAGGAAAAATACTACTAGTGCCCTCATGACTGTACCTCTGGGCAGACAGAGGACTAGGAGAAATTTGTGATATAAGTGACATCATTTATTTTATCTCTGGGAAGGACTCATGGGAGATGAGGATAAACTGTCTTTTTCTACCACACCAGGCATCATGGATTTAGGCCTCCTGAGAAAGTCCATAGCCTACTTCTCTAGCTTTTCTGTATCATATTTTGTGTTAGTACATGTTTAATTAAAAACAATTATTGTCAACTTTAACAATCATCAATAAACACAAATATTTCAATATACAAAAAACAAGACTGAATTGTTTCTGCATGTTAATTTCTCAGTGAGAAAGCAATTATGTGGATGTGTTGCCTTCATGCAAAAAGCCCCATTTGTGAAAAAGGTCTGTTTCAGTTCTGAATGATGTCTTGTTGACCATCCACAGCTGCATCCTCATGTGTTTACAAAATATTGGCATGGGCAATGACATTCATGGCATCCTCAGCTACCAATGAGGCATCATTCTTTTGCTATAGAGGACCATACCACCCTTAGTGGGTAAAAGGGAAAGCACAATCTTCCTTGTTAACAGCAAAGCAATTATAGAGGAGTGAACTTCAATAACATTCCTTATACAAGTAATTCAAGGTCATCCAGAATGTTTTTATGAAAGAGCATTGGTTTAGATTCTATATGGGAGTTTCTTCTTTCTCTGTAGCCTTTGGGCCATGTATTTTGTAAACAATTTCATAATTATCTCTTAGATAACTTGAAGCTCTCTTTCATAGGGACTATGGAAAAGGAGATGTCAAAAAGAATATGTCCTAGGAAGCCAAGAGCCTTCTGTAGCCACTCTGGCATGTTCCAGCTTATTTCGGATCATAGTTCCTTTTGTCTGTGGGAGCTATAGATTCTCCCTGACAAAGAAGAGAGGTCCATCTGAGGAGGGATTTGCGGTAATTGAGTGAACCATTTTGTAACTCAATTCTGGTGCTACCTCAGACCCCTTTCTTTTTATTCATAGATCTAGTCCAATTTCTGTCTTGTGAGAAAACTTTATTCAATTATGGGAATTGTGAGAAAACTTTGTTGCATTGTTTGAGCCTATCCCTGCGTGTCTGGGAAGTTGGACCACCTCTACCTGTTTCTTAGAGACACTTACCTAAGGACCTTGGGTATGCAGAAACCTAGTCAGATCTGAAGATTGATGCAACCTGTATATCTTATTTGAAAACTGGCCTATAATAGTCAATAAGTTTCTATTTTCTTGTTCTTTGGATTGAAGATAGACACTTGGGGATCAGCGGATGCCTCTTTTTCTTGTTTAGGTAATTTTACCCATTTGCTTTCATTCTTCCAATGCAGAAAGCCCCCAATCTTTCCTCCAATTAGAAATCAGACTACCTAATTTTGTATTCTGGTTTATATACTATTAAAATTTTTTTAATGCTTATTTTTTACCAAATACATGTAATAACAAATTTCCATGTAAGTTTTCTGAAGTTATGTTTTAGATTATCTCCCTTCCTCTTTCCTTCCCCCCTCCCAGAGCTGACAAGCAATTCAATTTGGGTTATACATGTATTATCACACAAAACATATATCCATATTGTTCATTTTTGTAAGTGATTAATCTTATAAAACCAATGGTTTATATCCTATTAACTGTTTTCTTTTCCTGCATAAAAAATCTGGCTCCCCCTGTATTCAGGGTCCAGTGCCAATGTGAAGAGGCATCGTCCAAGATTGTTATATACTTGTTATATACTTGTTATATACTTGTTATATACTTGGCATGCTTTGTATAATAAAATCATTATGCTTGGAAACTTGAACCAAGTTTTTGAGCATTGGCAGATCCTAAGTCAATGTCTGCCTCACTTTTATTGTTTCTTGAATGAAATTCAACAAAGGTAGAATGAGGCACATTCTGTCTGAGCAAGATAACAGTTTTTTAATAGAGCAAGCACCTTTGAATAAAGTCAGTCAAATGACTCCCTCAGTTAGACAAAAGACCCTGAAGAGGAGATGTAGCTCTTTTTTTTTATTAGATTAGAACAAAGAACAGAACAGGGGTAGGTTGAGGAAATAATACAATTGGTTATAGGGTAGATAGCATTGTAGGGTTGGGGACAACACAAATGGTTACACTAAGGAAAGTAGGCTCACACACATGAGAGACCTTGGACATATTCTCTGTCTTATTTTTGGGACCCATCAGCATCCTGAAACTATTGAGAGTGGACCAGAGAAAGTAGACTCACTGGTTCCTGGAAATGAGTAAGGCCACTTTTTTTTTTTTTTAACATTTATTAATATACATTTTTAACATGGTTACCTGATTCATGCTCCTCCTATCCCCTTCACCCCCCCCCCCGCACTCCCCCCACCCATGGCCGATGCGCATTTCCACTAGTTTTGTCATGTGTCCTTGATCAAGACCAATTTCCAAATTGTTGGTAGTTGCATTGGTGTGGTAGTTTCGAGTCCACACCCTCAATCATGTCCACCCCGACCCTTGCGTTCAAGCAGTTGCTTTTCTTATATGTTTCTTCTCCTGCAGTTCTTCCTCTGAATGTGGGTAGCATCTTTACCATAAATCCCTCAGAATTGTCCTGGGTCATTGTATTGCTGCTGGTACAGAGGTCCATTACATTCAATTTTACCACAGTATATCAGTCTCTGTGTACAATGTTCTTCTGGCTCTGCTCCTTTCGCTCTGCATCAGTTCCCGGAGGTCTCTCCAGTTCGCCTGGAACTCCTCCAGTTTATCATTCCTTTTAGCACAATAGTATTCCATCACCCGCATATACCAGAGTTTATTCAGCCATTCCCCAATTGAAGGACATCCCCTCCTTTTCCAATTTGTTGCCACCACAAAAAGCGCAGCTATAAATATTTTCGTACAAGTCTGTTTATCTATGATCTCTATGGGGTACACACCCAGCAATGGCATGGCTGGATCAAAGGGCAGGCATTCTTTTATAGCCCTTTGAGCATGGTTCCAAATTGCCAGCCAGAATGGCTGGATCAGTTCACAGCTCCACCAGCAATGCATTAATGAAGGCCACTTTTAATTAGGCAATGAAAGGCAAAAATGGGACTGGGTCAGCTGGTATGTCTTCAAGGATAGCAAACTGATGTCATGGAGTTTTCCAGAAACAGAAGTTATGAGGGATAACAAATTTCCTTGGCACAGAATGATTTTCAGATGGTGCTGAGATAACAGTTCCTTTAGAATTAAAGTGTTTTGTGAGAGCTTCTAAACTGATTTCAGAATTTTTTTCTCCCATTACAAGTAACCGATGGGGAAAACTATACTTTTGTATCTAACTTGAAAGAGGAAGACTGAACAATTAAACTCCTGAGCTTCTTCACTCAGAGACAAAGGAAAGGCTCAGGTTATTATTTAAAAATGCAGAATAGAGTTACAGAATAGAATCAAATCTAAAATATAGGATCAATGTTTGATTTTCACAACTGAATAAATGGGTTTAGGAGCCAACTATGCTATGCTTAAAACTCATTTTGTGAAAGAATCATTGGTTTTTGGAATTCAACACAGGATTGGAATTTCTTTCATGCATCCTTCGGAAACTTTATTTTTTACTTAACTCTAGAATTAGAATATTAGAAAAGCCCTATTTTCTTGGGCAACTTAAAAGGTGATGCCTTTACTTGCATTGGGCAAATGGGAGATTATTTTCTTCAGGAAAAATAATTTAAGGGAGAAACAAAAACCTTTCCCTGGCAAGAGGCAGGATATTGAGTTGGGGCACGCTATTCTCAAGGAAGGAGCAGCTGGATGAATATTGGTGTTGAGAGCCAAAAAACTGTCTCTAAGCCTTTCTGAAACAGGTTTTCTGGTGTTCATCCAACTACACTAACAATCGTTACAATATCTAAGATTTATATAACACTTTAAGATTTGTAAACACTTTCTATATGTTTTTTGTTTGTAAGAGAAGTGCTGTTATTAATCCCCATTTTATAGAAGAGGAAACTGAAGCTGGGAGAGACAAAATGACTTGTCCAAACACATACTCATACACACACATATGTGTATATGTATATGTGATATCCAGCCTTTCTGTCTATATGTAACATATAATAAGTATTATATATAACACACTGTGTATTATATTATTAGGATATGATTTAACATAGCATTTATAAATACACATGTGTGTATACATGTAGGTGTGTATGTGTATGTATATGTACACATACATACTCTTCCTTTCTGTTTTTGACCCAACAAAGGCATCTCTGAGTCAAAGGATATGGATAATTTAGTAACTTTTTTTTGCATGATTCCAAATTATTTTTTGAGATGATTGGACTAATTCACTGCTTTCCCAACAGTTTATTTACGTGTCTCTTGGGCTGTAGTCACTCTGACTGGCAGCTAGCTCTCGGGCCTTAGGCACTTAACTAACTCAGTAAATGTGGGCAAGTCTTTTAATCTCAGTTTCCTCATTGGTAAAAATGGAAATATTAATAGCATCTATATTCCAGGATTGTGGTGCTGTGAGAATAAAATGGGATAATATTTGTAAAGAGCTTTGCAAACCACAAAGTGCTATTTAAAAGAATTGTTGTTGTTGTACTATCTCTGGAGAAAGCTTGGTGCTACAGTGGAAAGAGTACTAGCCCTGGAGTCAGGAAGATCTGTATTCAAGTCCAGCCTTAGATACTTATTAGCAATGTAACCTGGGTAAATCACTTAATCACTGTCTGCCTTCATTTCCTCAATTGTAAAATGGGGATAATAGTAGAACTTACCTCTCAGGGTTGCAGTAAGGATCAAATAAGGCAATATTTATAAAGATCTTAGCCTAGCTAACACATAGTAGACCCTTAGTAAATGCTTGTTTCCTTTTTTCATTACTGATACATTCTGGCACTGGAATTAATATAAAAATCAAGAAAACATTGCCATCTCTGTCTGCATGGAGGAAGGGAAGGAGGAGCTACAAGAAGAGGTGACTCTGACATGTCATTTTATTGTAATTTTATTATAATAATTTTTATTGTAATAATAAAGACATTTGATGCTTTGATAAAGCCTTTGAGTTAAAAGCAATTTCTTATGGGCACACATACTAACCCTTCACTTTCAATGTAATCTGTAACTATTTGGAGGACCCCATCAGCACATAATTATTGCATCCAACCCTGTGGCTGACCCTGCCTCCATGTTATAGGTTACACTTATATGAGAAGTCTCTCCTTTAATTTGTGTGATATGTATGCATGCAGTCTTAGTGTATGAAGGGGTCTTGGACCATTTGTAATAAATGTCAAATGTGGGCATCCTTAGAAGCCTTGACTGGGAGCTCCATCTATAAAAGGAAACTGTCAAAATACCATCCAAGAAATCCCTAAGACTGTGGGATGGAGGCAGATGGGGTTTACTCTGCAATACGAGAAATGATGCATTTGCCAGATTGTTGCATACATTTGTGAAATGTATAAGCAGTAACTGAGGATTCTGGTGAAAAGTATGCTTTTACTAATCTCCCAAGGTTTTGAGTGCCAAGAGATAAATTAGAGCCATTATAAAGGTGAGGGCAAGGGAACAGTTGGGTAGTTCAGTGGATTGAGAGCCAGACCTAGAGATGGGAGGTCCTAGGTTCAAATCTGGCCTCAGACACGTCCCAGCTGTGTGATCCTGGGCAAGTCACTTAACTCCCATTGCCTACCCTTACCACTCTTCTGCCTTGGAACCAATACACAGTATTGACTCCAAGACGGAAGGTAAGGGTTTAAAAAAATAAAAATAAAAAATAAAGGTGAGGGCGAATTCTCAGGCATGTAGAACTGTGGAGCAGAGAAGTACACTTGCAATACATATCCACTCTCCCAATCATGTAGTGCCATTAGGATAGGGGATTACACTTTCATATTCTTTTGTTAGGCACAAATTACCTAGAAAATTGGAAAACATAGATTATTGTCACTTAGCACAGGCCCAGACACACAGTAGGTGATTAATACATGCTTATTGTCTGACTCAAAAGAGCACTGAATTTCAACTTAGAGGTACTGGGTTTGAATCCCATTTTTATTACTTACTAGCTCTGTGAACTTGGGCAAATCCTTTCATATCTTCATTTATAAATTAAGGGAATTGGACTAGATTACCTCTCAGATTTCTTTTAGCTCAATCTTATCTTTAGAGAAGCAGAGATGATGGGAGATCTGTTTAAGGCACACGTTTGGATGCCAGAGACATGGATTTGTGTTTGCTTAGAAGCAAACAAACCAGTTTCTAGAAGCAAAATATTCTACACTTGAATCCAAGAAGATTGATTGATCTAAAACTATTCTGTATAATAAAGCAACTTTGCTAACCTTAAGCTCTGCTGTCCAGGCATACTTGAGAGTTACAGGGCTCCCTGCTGCCCAGTTTTAATAGGATCCAGATATGGTCTCCACAAAAGGTATTGGGTTAGGTATCAATAAACAGGATGGGAATTTAGGTGGTACAATGGTTAGAGGTTGGGACCTGGAGTCAGGAAGACTCAACTTCCTGAGTTCAAATCTGCCCCTAGACACTAACTAACTGTGTGACCCTGGGAAAGTTATTTAATCTTGTTTGCCTCGGTTTCCTCATCCAGAAAATAATCTGGAGAAGGAAATGTCGAACCACTTCAGTATCTTTGACAAGAAAACCCCAAATGGGGTCACAAAGAGTTGGATGAAAATGACTGAACTACAGTAATTAGTAAATAGGAAAGGGACAAACAGGCCTTTACACATTAGTCTTACATTGATGTATACATTAGAATAAGCTAAATTCATTCTAGAAATCACTACCAAATACAGCTCTAAGAAATCAAAAGCAAGAAAATGCTACATAATTGCACCTTCCCCCATAACCCTCAGCAGACAAAACAGAATCAGACTCATGCATCCCAAACATAAGATTGTGTGTCCTTGTGCAGTTTCATTGGTTCAGCAATATAATTCACATTTATATTGCAAGGTTGGAATTTGGACATATAGCAAGTCAGTGACACTTATGGATAGCAAGTCAGTGACACTTATAGCAGGTAAGGTAGGAATTTGGATAGCAAATGCAGAATACGGATTTATGGCAGTCAGAGAACCACAAACCCCACTGGGCCCCTTCCTGGAAGGAGCTACAGCCCCCCACCCAAACTAGAGATACCCTGTTATCTATGCAAACATTTCCAAGAGCCTATATAACTGCTGTAATCCTCCTCCCAAGCAGGGTTCTATTTGGGAGCTGTCCTAGTGTGCATGCTAGTAATAAAGTGTCCTCTGTAACTTGCATTGTCTCTAGATCTCCATTCTTGGATCATGATTCCCAACCCAAACAATATAAGACTTAAAGATTTTAGGAACTACACATATCAACTCCATTTTCCAGATGAGGAAATTGAGGCTTTAAGACCTTGAGTGATTTATCCAAGGCCATACAATTAGTAAATGTCTGCTATGGGATTTGAACCCAGAGCTCCTGACTTTAATTCCAGCTGTGTGCTAACAAATCCACAAGTATTTGCATAATAATAGAATGTCTTTATTGTCCTCATTTTATCTCAGAGGAGACTTAACAGAGATATTAAGTAACTTGCCTTTGATCATTTGGCTAAGTAAGTTTTGGAATTGATATTCAAACCTCCCCATTCTAAATTCAATGTTGTTTTTTTGAATAGGTGGATGAGCCCAGCCTCATCATATGTTATTATTCTCACCACATTTCCCAAGAAAGTTAGGAAGATGATGAGATCTCTTCTTGCCTAAAGGACTTTTCAGGGACAAGTGTGTCTCTTGTAATTATCTGGATGTTGTCCTCCTGGTGCCTTTCCTCATAAGATGCCTCTGCTGGGTGAATTTGACTAGCAACTATGGAGGAGGAGGCGTGGAACACTTGGGAGTTAAATGCTTATGGGACTAATTATCACCTGTGAAGCACCATGAAGATGAAAGCTGCTAGATGGAATAAGGTCAGTAATTACTGAAGCCATAACAGTTTGAGGCTTTTTTATTTACAAACTATTTTCAGTGCTTGATGCCACAAAGAGATGGTTGCCCAAGAGCATCAGACAACAGAGGGGCATGGATTGTATGCCAAGTTTTGATATGAGTGATGGAAGGAAATCCAAGTCACTACTTTCTCTTTCATAGGATAAATTAAATTGTATGGTCAAGAAAAAGTGTGCACAGGGACATGATTTTGTCTGGTGCTGTTGCAGGTGTGCAAAGGCAAAAAAAAAATCCCTAGGTGTGATGAGTTTCCTAGGGTTTAGTAAGAGCAGCTAGATGGTGCAGTAGATAGAGTGTAGGACTTGGAATCAGGAAGACTCATCATACATGAGTTCAAATCTGGTTTCAGACTCTGCTTCCTAGCTGTGTGACTCTGGGAAAGTTGCTTGATCCTATTTGCCTCAGTTCCTCATATGTAAAATAAGCTGGAGAAGGAAATGACAAATCACCCCATTCTTGCCAAGAAAATCCCAAAATGGGATCATGTAGAGCCAGACACTGAATAGTAACATAGAAGCTACAGGATTTTTTTTAATGTTTACCTTCTGTCTTAGAATTTATATTACGTATTAATTCCAAGGCAAAAGAGGGGTCAGGGTTAGGCAAATGGGGTTCAGTGACTTGCCCAGGGTCACAAAGCTAGGAAGTAGCTGAGTTCAGATTGGAACCTAGGACCACCTGTCTCCAGGCCTGGCTCTCTGTCTACTGAGCCACCTAGCTGCCCCTAGAAATTACCGGATCTTTAAGATTTTAGAGCCAGAAGGGACCTTGGAGGCAATCTATTCCGACTCCTTCATTTTATAGATGGGGAAATTGAAACCCAGAAAGACTTATCAGTAGAATGTGGCCTCCTTTTTTGTTGTTTAAAATCTTTATTTAATTAATTAATTTTGAATATTTTCCCATGGTTACATGATTCATATTCTTTTCCTCCCCTCCTTCCAACCCCCTCCTATAGCCAATGAGCAATTCCTTTGGGTTTTACATGTATCATTGTTCAAAAACTATTTCCATATTATTAATATTTGCAATAGAGTGATCATTTAAAGTCAACATCTCCAATCATCTCCCCATTGAACCACATGATCGATCATATGTTTTTCTTCTGCGTTTCTGTTTCCACAGTTCTTTCTCTGATATGGATAGAATTCTTTGTCATGAATTCCTCTGCATTGTCCTGGATCATTGCATTGCTGCTAGTAGAGAAGTCTATTACATTAGATTGTGCCTCAGTGTATCAGTCTCTGTATACAATGTTCTCCTGGTTCTGCTCCTTTCACTCTGTATCAATTCCTGGAGGTCTTTCCAGTTCACATGGAATTCCTCCAGTTCATTAGAATGTGGCCTCCTTGAGGGAAAGAATTGTTTTGTATTTGTATATCTAGTGCCTAACTTAATAAAAGCTTTAAAAAAATTACTTTCTCTTAGCATCAATTCTAAGTATTGATGCAAGACAGAAGATTGGTAAGGGACAGGCAAATGAGGTTAAGCAACTTGCCCAGGGCCACAAAGCTAGGAATTACTAAATGCTTGTTTATAGCTTATCCAAAATCACATTCTGTAGGGACAGAACAGGATTTGAACTCAGGGTTTCAGACTTCAAATCCAGTGCTTACTTTACTACTCTGTACCCAAGATTTTCTTCCTGCTGTCCTTGAGGTAGCCTAGAAATCATCTTCCAAATGGTAGATTTTTTTAACATTTTTTTTTACAAATTATTGATGACTTTTGTTTATGTCCCATTAATTTCCAAATAAATACTCCCTTCCCTACTCATCAAGTCTTCTCTTGTAACTTTTTTTTTTAATTGAGGAAAACTGACTGGTACTTTGACTTCATTTGACATCATATGTGACAGGAACTCAACTAGAATCTAAAAATCATTTCCCCAAAATTAACAATATTTAAAGGGGAGGATAGATATAGTTCTAGCCCAAACTTCATCTTGTGGTGGATATAGGGACTCCCCAGCCAAATCTTGGAGACACAATGACTATCTTGGCCCCTGACTTCAGGAATGCAGTTTGGCCTGAAAAACCAGTTTACAAAAGAACAAAAGATGACTTGCACCTTTCACCTCCTTACATATGAAACCCCTAAATGGATATGTAAATATGTGATACCTTACCCCATCACAGATAATGTACCTTCTTTTCTGCCTATAAAGAAAGGTCCCCCCAAACCTCTTTGATATTCCTTACCCCTTCTCTGTACATCCCACTTGTCATGTGGTATTTCCTATATAAGCTCCCTACTTCTTCCTCTTCGGAGAGGCAACTTCCATTTTGCCTCCTGGTCATTTAACCTTTTCTCCTAATATTTATTTTCTAAGATTTGTTGGAGCCTTATAAATCCTTAGGTGAACCAGTCCACCCAAACCAGATCAGCCAGTCCTCCCATAATACTCTCTTTGAGGACAGAGGAGCACCCCGCCTCAAAGTCCACCTTGGAGAAAAATGAGTGGTGAAGACTGTAGAGATAATCTATTTATGCTTCCCCATAAGCCCTACATACTCACATGGACAACACACACTATCCCTTTATATACCCAATGTGTGTGTATATATATATATATATATGTACATATATATATATTGTTTGTTTGTTTGTTTGTTTTGACACAATAGTCACTTCCCTACAACCATTCAACAAAGTCCCTTAAAATAGTTAAGCAAAACTGCCCAATATTGTGATTGTGTTCTCCTAATCCTTCCTAATCTATTTGCCTTTGCACAATTTGTGTTTCATGCCTAGGATATTTTCTCTACCTCTACTAATGCCTCTCAGAATACCTAACTCTTTTTAATTTTCTTTTTTTAAAACCCTTAGGGGGCAGCTGGGTAGCTCAGTGGAGTGAGAGTCAGGCCTAGAGACAGGAGGTCCTAGGTTCAAACCCGGCCTCAGCCACTTCCCAGCTGTGTGACCCTGGGCAAGTCACTTGACCCCCATTGCCCACCCTTACCAATCTTCCATCTATAAGACAATACACCGAAGTACAAGGGTTTAAAAACAAAACAAAACAAAACAAAACAAACAAAAAAAACAACCCTTACCTTCTGTTTTAGAATCAATCCTGAGTATTGGTTCCAAGGCAACAAAGTGGTATGGACTAGGCAATAGGTGGTGAAAGGATTTGTTCAGTGTTGCACAGCTAGGAAATATCCGAGTTGATGTGAACTCAGAGCCTCCTATCTCTAGGCCTGGCTCTCTATTTACTAAACTGCCCCCCTACTTCTTTTTAAGTTCAATTCAAGCACTACCTCCTAAAAAGCCCTTTCTTAATTCTTCCAGTTAGTATTCTCCCTTTGCTTTTATTTTTTTAATTAATTTTTTTCAAAGAGCAAAAGTCAGTTTTCTCTCCTTCCCACCCTCACCACTGGGGGGAAAAAACCCCTTTGTCATAAATAAACATAATCAAGCAAAACAAATCTTATATTGACCGTGTCCAAGAAAACATATGTCATTCTGCTTCTTGAGTTTCTTATTACTTTTCTGTTGGGAGGGAAGTAGCATGATTTATCATGAATCCTCTAGAATTATTTCAGTTGTTCATTTCAATGATCAGAATTCTTAAATCTTTTAAATAGGTTGATTTTTAAATGTTGTTATTCTGTAGAAATTGTTCTCCTGGTCCTGACCACTTCACTCTGTATCAGTTCATCAATTCTACCTAGGTTTCTCTATTTTTATTTACTTATTATATTTGTTATTTTCCCTCACTAGAATATATCCTCTTCCCAGGCAGGGACTGTTTCCATCTTATAGTGATGTTTTGAACATCTAGGGCAGTGCCTGGCACCTGGTAGTACTTAGAAATGGTTACATTAAAAGGAATACTACTTTTCACTTTTGTAATTTGTCTGTTATTAATAGAAAGGGGGGATATTTGCTTATATTCAACCCTGGTTGCTTTGGTTGTCTCCTTTGTCACCAATGTGGTGATAATCATTGTTTATAATTGTCCTTTTGGGGTTCTGCTTTCTTTATTTTGTGTGCCTTCATGTTTCTCTGAATTTATTACATTTGTATTTTCTTATAGCATAAAAACATTCTACTAAATTCACACAATATGGTTACTTCAATAATTTCCCAATTGGTTAACACATTCTATGTTGAACTTTTTGTTACTACAAAAAATGTCACCCTGAATATTTTTGTCAATATCATCCCAAACCACATTCAGGTTTAAGTTCATCATCTATTTAAAAACCATAGTCACGTGCCTCCATTTTCTTTACAGAAATAATCATATGACAAATAAAGGGGACATTTATTTAAAGTAGAATGCAAAATGTTTAATACAACAAAAGGTTAGCTCAAGCAGAAAGCATTCTTACCACCCATTTCCTAAGCACCTCCTCTGACTCTTCTTGCTCAGGGATAGTATGAGTCCCTGTGACCTTCAGCTCTCCAAACTGGCAGAGCAATCATCAGCACAGCGAGTAGGAGGTTAAGGCAGTATCCATCACATCTTTGGATGGATTTCTTTGCACAGAAACTAGATGATGACTAAAGCCCAGATTGTGCTCTTATTGTCACCAGTGAGTTCTTAAAGGGATTATAGGCAGTCCAGCTCTAAAGAGAGATGTTTCTCAGGAACTTGAGGCTTGGGATGCTCTTTCTCCTCTCTTTTCTTGATTTTTTTTCTGCATTCTATTTCCTAATAGAGACTCACTTGGTGCATGACAAATGTTTTCATTTAACTAGTCTGTATTGGGATGGCATTATCATCTACCATGTTTCACAGCTTAATCAAATGATCAACAAATATAGAACTGTGTTCTAGGTACTGTCCTAAGTACTGAGGATAGAAAGAAAGGCAAAAATAGTTCTTGCCCTAAGGTGCTTCCATTCTAATGAAGGAGACAACATGTAAATAGATATATACAAAGTATGCTATTTCTGTAGTCCTTAATATTCGTAGTCAGCACAGTTTATTCCAGTCTTCAGAATTCCTAATGTTTCTTATAGGACTGTGCCAGTCTTTTGCCATCATCCTACTTTATCTTCCCTCCATTTTTTACACATCTGTTTTTAAAATCTGAGCTGACCACTGAGCTCCCTACATATCCATATAGATTTTTCTTTAGACAGCTAGCCCCTCTCTTTTATTCCCCACTAGAGTCATTTGCACTTGTTTTGTCAGAATTTCATTTTTCCTAGATGTGGTTAGAAACAGAAGCTATGCTACACTGATATCATGGAATAATTTGAACAACTATACCAAAGAATCCTTTGTACCTATCCTTAATAGGATAGAATAATTTTGAATAAGCAGATGCTGTACTTCAACTATATTTAGGAAGTTCATAAAGGCTCATTACTCAAATAGAATTAAATGGAAAGGTAACTGAGATAGAAGAAAAAATTAAATATCCCTGGATAGGCCTAAAATGTGAAACAGTCACCTAGAGAGTTTTTCGACCCTTTTATCCCCTCAACTCTACCCATTACTATCTGGGAAGATCTAGATATATACATATATAAATTTCTTTCTTGATGTATTAACAGCAATGCTAGTTATTCAACTTTCTGGTTTATAGTTCCACTAGAGAGATCACTGGGTCAAAAGATTAAAAATAATTTAGCTTTTTTGTATAAATTCAAATTGTTTCCTAGAATGGTTGAATCAATTCATAATTACACGAGCAGGGAATTAGTGGGCATCCTTTCCCACAGCATTTCATCTTCTTTTGCCTGGTTTCATGCCTGTAATTATAGTTTGAGTCATCTCTGTGCCAGGCCACCTGTTTTCCTGCTTCCACCTGCCTTCAGAACTAAAGGTCCACTCCTGTGACTGGTGAGCATTGCACCTTATCTTGTTCAGCCTTAGACTTACCTTGCTAAATCTCATTCATCTCCATACCATTTTTTATTATTTTTTATTTTTTTAAACCCTTAACTTCTGTGTATTGGCTCATAGGTGGAAGAGTGGTAAGGGTGGGCAATGGGGGTCAAGTGACTTGCCCAGGGTCACACAGCTAGGAAGTGTCAGGCCAGCTTTGAACCTAGGACCTCCTGTCTCTAGGTCTGACTCTCAATCCACTGAGTTACCCAGCTGCCCCATCTCCATACCATTTTGACTCTGGCTCAATTCAAAACTACTATTCCTGGCCCCATCATCTCATTCAATTACCCTATTCTTCCAGTCATCACTCTCTTACTTCTCTGTCCAAACACTTCTCCCTCACCATTAGTCCCATATTTATGTTGCCTTCCTTATTAGAATTTAAGCTCCTTGCCAGCAGGGACTGCTTGCTTATTTGTATCTTTAGTGCCTGGCACAGAGTAAGCATTTAACAAATGCTTTTTAATCCATTCATTCACTGATTGCCCTGCCAGTGATGAGTTTTTTTTCTTTTTTATCATTTTTCTAATCTGATGAGTTTTGGGATTGCTTCAATCTGCATTTCTCTGATTATCAGGAATTTTTAAGTTGTTGAGTTTTTTTTGAGATGGTTGTTAATGTTTCTGATTTTGAAAACTTTATACACACATTATACTCCTGCACTAATCTGACTCTGTGATTGAGTAAAAAGGCCTGAAAACAGGGTCAGACTTCTGAAAATGGAGCTGGAGTCTGAATGGTTGGCAACTTGTAAATGTTTCTCTGCACTCCTATGCCCACTACTATTCTTCTAAGTGTGAGGAAGAAAAATCCACTCCAAGCCCATCAAAGATAGGATCAAAGGCAAACAGACTGTTTTGCACAGTGTCCACAGGATTATTTCGGGCAGGACTGGGAGGTTATAAACCTTAGGCTATGTGAGGACAGGTTGAATGCTAAACCATTGGTTTTGTTAGACTCCTGTAGAGCTGGCAATAGAAACTGTCTTCTAAATGAGGTGCTGGGCATTTAAAAATACATTTGGAAGTGTTCAGAGAGCACATATAATGCTGAAGATGTTGCAAGAATTATTGTATTTTCATTTCTTTTTCTGGCTTATCATGAATTTCAGGCTAGAGATGTATTAGCGAAACACTCCATCGGCTGTAGCAATGGAAAATCCTTTTTCTCTCTGATCATTAATTCTAGGTCAGGTATAGCCCAACTATAAAACATGATTCAATCTCTCCATCTCCTCTGCAAAGCAAGCCAGGAAAATTCCCCAGAGTTCTAGGCCTTTAGACAAAGTTCACCCAAACAAGAGACCCTGCATATCTCTCCTCCCCAACCACATAGAAACGTGTACCATCTTTGGGGTACCAATGGGCCCTAGGACAAATGACCAGTTTGCCTCTGTTAGAATAGTCTACCACCTTCTCTTCTGTGACCTACAGATGAAAAGGAGACATAGCATGCGCTTAATAAATACTTCTTCCGGGGGCAGCTGGGTAGCTCAGTGGAGTGAGAGTCAGGCCTAGAGACAGGAGGTCCTAGGTTCAAACCTGGCCTCAGCCACTTCCCAGCTGTGTGACCCTGGGCAAGTCACTTGACCCCCATTGCCCACCCTTACCAATCTTCCACCTATGAGACAATACACCAAAGTACAAGGGCTTAAAAAAAATAAATAAATACTTCTTCCTTACTTTTTCTTAGATCACACCAGGGAACACTTAGTTCTTTTTAAGATTAATTAGTTTGTTACATTAAAATTCCTTATTTCAAAGCAAAGGCATACAAGTAAGTTCATTACTTTACAGGCGAGCTTCCCCAAACCTTTTCCTTTACAAATTAGGAAACTAAGGGCCATAAAGGCAAAGGGATTTGTCCAGGGTCACAGAGGTAGTAAATGGCTGTACTGGGATTTGAACCTATGGCCTACAACTTCAAATCTAGTTCTCTTTCTACAGTACCACATTGCAAGAAACTCTGTCACATCCTCAGGGGCACGTGTTCCTGTTTCCCCAAGTCGCTGGTTGGAAAGGACTCATAAAGAGATCAGAAAACTTATGTTCTTGAGGTTATGAGCCTGCAGGAACATCCCAACCCCTCTGACTGTGCTACCGCTGTTTCCCCACAGGAATGCTGAAGTCATCTCTAGGGCTGCTTTGAGATGAGACTGACACTGTCACCTGCTGGTTATCCCCTGAACTGCGGCCTCTTCTCAGCAAAGAGGAGTTCATGTTCATGGGCGTAGCTTGTTACTGAAAATCTGTTTGGGTTCTTTGCGAGCCATCCCCAACCAGAACTGTCAAACAGTCAAATCTGGCTTTTTAAAAAACCCTTACCTTCCATCTTAGAATTAATATTGCATATTGGTTCCAAGGCAGAAGAGCAGTAAGAGCTAGACAATGGGGGTTATGTGACTTACCCAGAGTCACATAGCTAGGAAATGTCTGAGGTCATATTTGAACTCAGGACCTCCCATCTCTGGGCCTGACTCCCCATCCACTGAACTACCTAGCTGCCCCCCAAGTCTGTCTTTTAAATGACTTTATATTCCACTATGAGAGATGGCATAGGTCACAGCAGGACATGCTCTGAGTCAGGGTACAAATCCTGCCACAAGGACATATTAATAATTGTGTGATCATGGACAGACCTTCAGTGTTCCAGGAAACTCATTGAGATATAAATTGAAGATAAATTGTTGATTGCTGTTGGTAGAGGAAGTTCCTGACTGGTTACTCTCTACTTCAATGAAATCACCAAGTTTGATTAAAAAAAATTTTTTTTTCCCCCAAGTTTAGGGGAAAGGTAGGTGACTGGTAACTTCTCTGAGGCCTTGGGCTCCTTCAAACTACATTTCCCAAGAGCCATCAGGCTTCCTCTCTTGTGTAATCACTTAGGCAAGAAGCATAATCACGTAGATAGAAGGATAAATAGTGAGAGACTAGATTGATACTTCCTCTTTGGTGATTTGGAGCAGAGCCAGGATGGGAGGAGGAGGTAATGGTGGGTCCTTTCAAACTAACTCTTAATATGGCATATGGCTTCATTTTTCAAATGGGTACCAATAAATCCCTTAAAGCCCTAATATTTTAAAATCTATTCTTTTATACTCGTTTTATTTCTTACATTTATAATAAAATTTTCTGGAGACCATATCTCAAGAATTTATTTATTTATTTCATTTATTATTTGTTAAATAATAAAAAGTGGGCCAGAGAAAGAGAAGACAACAGCAGCTTCCTTAGCCACTTTCTCCCCACCCCCACCCTAGCACTCAGTTCAGGATTCCAAGGAAAGAATGCCCCACTTCTTCCCCATACTCCAAATTATGCTCTTCCTGATGTCCCTTTCCCAAGCCCATTTGATTGGAGTACTTGGACCTCATTCTGGACAAGAGGCCAGTCTTCCTGACACCAGGAATCATGAGATATTTAGAATGTCCTCATAGTCACAGCATGAATATCTACTTCTCTCTCCCAGATTTTGCCTAGTTTATAGTGGCTTCACTATTTTACGAGACTTGTTTGATGATAAACAATGACTTTGTCTCCATACTCATTCAGCAAGGGGAAAGAAGGGTTTTATTGCTTTAATCTTAAAATTAAACTTTTTCCCTCTTAAAATATTGTTGTCTTGGGGTGCTCGAAAAAAGGGGGTACAGGCCAGTGTTAAATTTCCACACTGGATACTCTCCTTGATGTCAGTGACATCAATCTCTCTTTTTCTCCCACTCTTATCTAACCACTTCTTCTCTGTCTCTTCTGCCAGATCATCATAGATCTCCCATCCATTTAGTTTGGATGTTTCCAAGGTTCAGTACTAGATCCTTTTCTCATTTTGGAGTCTCAGTGATCTCATCAGCTTTGATGGTTTCAATTATCATCTTAATGTGGATTATTTCCAATCCTACATATCTAATTTCCTGAACCTCCTGAACTTCAGTCCTGTACCGCATATGTCTACTGCATGTCTCCACCTGGTTGTTTCATTAATATCTCAAACACATGTCCATAAAAGGAACTCACATTTCCCACAAAACTTATCTTTCAGGTGGATTTCCTATTGCTATCATGGTGACCACCATCCTTATAATTTGCAGCCTCTTCTTTTTTCCTTCAAATCCCAAAGCCAATCACTTGCCAAGCCTTGTCACTTCTACCTCTATTATCATCATTATACCTGTCCCCCCTCTCTCTATGCACCCAGTCACCATTTATTTCAGCCCTTTATTGCTTCTTACTGGATTATTGGAAGAGCTCCCTAACTGATATCCTTATTTCCAGAATATGACAACTCATTGTAACTGCCTTGCATCCAAGAGATCAGGAAGTGGCATTAATAGCCTAAACCTTCAGTCCCCTGAGCCAACCTAGACACTTGATGATAGTCTCAATATCTTTTTTTTGGGGGGGGGTTTAAAGTGTCTCAGTCCTTTATTGCCTCTATCCCTGTGTGCCCTGACCCCCACCAAGCCCCAAAGCTCCGGAGCAACCAGCTCACCTCCCTTTTCTCTACCCCTGCCCCCCAACAACAAAGGTGCTAGTTCTTCCCCCCCCAAAGCCCAAAGGAGGGGCTTTAGGCAGTGTCCCAGCCTTTTCTTTCAGCCCAGAGATAGTATGGACTGGGGAATGGACAGGACCTGATGGATGGAGGGGGCAAACTGTGATAGGAAAGGACATAAGATGTTTGAGGGGGTGAAGAAAAGGGAAAGAATTCCGGGTCGTCAACAGAATTGAGTTGGGGTCTCTATTTTGGCTCTAACTTACTGAATGACCTTGGGTAATTTCTTCTCCTCGAGCATGTTTATTTCTCACCAAAATTAGGGGGTTAAACTGTGATCTGAAAGGTCCTTCCAATTCTAAGATTCTGTGACAAATGGACTGTCCCCAGGGCTCCAGCCAGGCTCCAACTACAAAGGGAGCCTCCTTCTCACTGTCTCTCTCCCTCTGGGAAGCCGTGGCAGTATCACTCCACAAGGCCTAATAAATTCCACAAGGGTTCTAATAAAATTTTCGAGACTCAGTTTTGACTTTTTTCTTTCTTTCTTTCTGGTTTAAAATCTTGATTGCTTGTAAAGGTGGAAATAGGGCAGCTAGGTGGCACAGTGGATAGATCTCATTAGTTCCTGGACTCAGGAAGACCTAAGTTCAAATACAGCCTCAGACACTTCCTAGTTGTGTGACCCAGAGCAGATCACTTAACCCTGTTTGCCTCAGTTTCCTCATCTGCAAAATGAGCTGGAAAAGGATAACCACTCCATTATCTTTGCAAAAAAAATTTCAAAAAGGATTATAAAGAATCAGTCATGACTGGAAAAAAATTGACTAAACAAAGGATGACAGACCATTGGGCAGTCCCCAAAGTAGGGAACAGCTAGTTTGTATGGCTCTGGGACTTGGGTCTGAGGATACCTACGACCCCCCCAAGGTGAAGGCTTATCTATTTTGATTTCCTTATGTGGACTCCATTTGGGATGGAGTTTGGGGAAGCAGGTAATGAATGGATTGGGGGAAGAGCGCCCAATCCAAGTTCTTCATACGTTGTACCAGGTGAGTAGTGTCCCTGGGGTAGAACCCCTGGAATTAGGAGATACCAGATCCAAGGGATGAGTGACCCACACATCATAGATGCTCTTGTTAGGTGGCACTGCCTGGAAGAGAGCATCCAGGTCCCCTAAGGAACCAGTGGGACCTGTGGCCTTGGGTGTTAGCCCCCAGTAGGAAGGACCTGAAGAGGGAAGACACTGAGGGCAAGTTTGGGGTGAGAGCTGTGCCAAGGGCATCACCACATTTGGGGTGTATATAGGAGAGTATGATGTGGGCAGCTGCCCCCAAAGGGGAACCCTGGTACCTCCTGATAGCTGTACCTGGCTTGAAGTACCCTGAATCATAGGAAGAGGAAGGAGAGGCCAGGAGCCCTGCTCAGATGAAAGGGGAGGAGGGCACTGGGATCCCCCAGAGGTTCCCAACAGCCCTGCCTGGGTTGAAGTACCCTGCAGGAGAGAGATAGCCCAAAGGGGCCAGAGTCCCCCCTCTGAGGGAGAGGAAAAGGACAAAGGAGAGATCGGTGCCCCATGGCCCCAATAAGGCCCCTCTTGTGACTTGGAGAGGGTGCCCCGGGGCCAAGACACCAGCTCTGAAGTGGAAGAGGAAGAAGAGGAAGAGGAGGAAGAGGAGGAAGGTCGTGGTGGTTGGGGCCCTTCTGGAATATCCCCAAGCAAGGAATCAATACTGAAGGAGTCGATGGCTAGGCTGGGGCTCGGGGGCCGGTAGGGCCAGCCATGGAGAACATAGGGGGTCAGGTCTTTGGCAAAGGCTTTGCCCTGACCACCCCTCTCCCCTCGACGGGCCACAGCTGTGTTTTGCAATCGAAGGGCCTCAGTAGGGATCTGGTTCACATCCACTGCCCAAAAATTCCCTTTGGCCTGTGGCTTTTCTGGGTCCTTGGGCACCTGGAGAGAGAGCCCAAGGGGTTAAAGGAACTCCTGATACTTGGTATGATCTGGCCCAGTCCTATTCAGAGGATTGATCTCTTCCCTCCTCCCCTCAAGTTCTCCAAGTGGCAGGCTTCCCCCTTTCAGCAATGCATCCCACCCCCAAGCTTCCCCACAGTTGTCCTGACCTTATGGAAGCATCTGTTGGAGGAGAGGTTGTGCCGGATAGAATCCTTCCACCCTTCATAGTCATCCTTGAAGAAGGGGAACAGGGCTTGAACCTGGTGAATGATCTGGGCCAGTTTGAGTCTCCGAGCTGGGGCAGCTTGGATCACCAGGGCTATCATGGCCAGGTAGGTGTAGGGAGGCTTGTCATGACGAAGGTATTTCTTCTTCCTCTTCTTCTTGGGGGGATCTGGGTCCGGCTCTGGCTCTGGCCCTGGCTGGGGGGGGCCAGGGCTTGAGCCCCCTTGGGGCACTGTGGAAGGGAAGGACCCAGTACTGGGCATGGAGTTTCTTTGGTGCAGTTGATCAAGGACAGTCTCAATATCTTTTAAGGAAAATCTAGCCCAACTTGAATGGGGAAAGGGGTTAAGATAAAGTTAAGATTAAGGTTCTATAAATGTGAAATTGTGTCTTTTCTCTATTCTGCCTTGATTCCTTTGCCTCCCTTCCTTTATTCCTTCAATCTTGATCCTTGGGGGAAAAAGTCTTGGACATACTGCTATTGCCACCATCCCAGTCTTTCTTTGGAGTATTCCTATTGCTGAGGTCCTGTCTAAGCCCCTTGATTTCATTAAGAGGCATAACCTTGCTGAACTCCTGGAATAGGCCAACAAGCTTCTGAATTGTTCATTTCTTTTTTTTTTTTAACCCTTACCTTCCATCTTAGAATCAATATGATATATTGGTTCTAAGGCAGAAGAGTGATAAGGACTAGGCAATGGGGGGTCAAATGACTTGCCCAGGGTCACACAGCTACGAAATGCCTGAGGCCAGATTTGAACCCAGGACCTCTGAGATGGGAATCTCTGGGCCTGGCTCTCAATACACTGAGCCACCCAGCTGCCCCCCAAATTTTTCATTTCTAACCTTGAATGTTATCCTGATCAGTGACCATTTCCATTAAACAGATCCAACTTTTGGTGTCACAAGGAAATAATAAAAGAACATTTTGGTTCTACCCATTTGATTCCAATCTGAGGAAGGATGTTAGCCAGGTCTTCCTCTAAGTCAGAAGTGAAACTGAACAAATGAGCTCAATGACCTGATCATTAAAAAATGGAGTCCAGATAAGCTCCAAATAGTTGTCCCCTTATTCTAACTCCTCCTGCCAATCCCCATCATGCTGGTCTCCCATCTGGCCCTAGGGTCTACATGGGAATTGCTCTCATGTTTCCTATACTGCCAACCCTGGGGTGTCTGCCCATGCCAGGTGGTCTTAAGCACATGAGCTTTGGACACGACTTCCTTTGCACAACTGTCCTGTTGGCATCTACATTTAATCTGCACAGGCAAGTTCACTGTCCTACAAGGTTCCAAATGAACAGCTGAAGCCCTGAAGCAATTTATCCAGCTCCCTTCTACTTGGTCAATCCTGCTAAGATACCTAGAGAGGGGACTGGCCAAAATCACCATGCCTGTCTCTATAGCTGTTTCTGATCTTGTTGATGTGTAGACTCAGACCTAGGCACAGGGTGAGTGGTTTAAGGTTATCAATCTTGATAATGCTTTTTCCCTCTATTTCTGGGAATGAAATTAGTAAGGAATGTCGTTTTGCTTGGTTATCCAATGTTCCATCCACTAAAAGAGAGGCATTTTCAATCAGACTTCAATAGCCACTATTTTGTTAACGGGAAATACTCTATGAAGTAGGGTTATTGGTAAATCCTTCCAGTTGTCTGAGCTCCAGACTGCAAGTGAGTCTTAAGGAATAAATCTGAGAAACTCTCCATCAAAACAAGTTCCTTAGCAATGGCCATTGGTTTGACCAAATGGTCTGGGGTCTGGAAAACCTAGAACTTGACATTCAAAAGCTTCCCCTTTTGGGATCAGGATCAATGGAGGAATTTTGTTGATGCCTCCCACTGAATATAGTTGTTTATAGAGCAAGTTAGTATCCATCAAAAACATGTGCTAAAAAAACAAGATAAAACAACAACAACAAACATGTTAGAGCTGTTCTCCAAAGTAATAGCTTTGTTACAGCAAAGGTTAGCAAGTGGGTCCAGTGTCAATTTGGACATTCAGGTGGTGATAACATGCTGTGTCAGGAAAGAACCTTATGATTCCTCTCAGTAAGGTCAGGATAGCTGTTCTTCACACAAGTAGTCCTCAGTCTATCCTTAACTGGAAAATAGAACTCTCCCATCTCAGAGCAAGACGGTTACTCCTACTGATGATTATATTAAAAGGCATCTATGCCAAGTGTCCTGCGTCTCTGAAGCCATGTCTGTGACAAAGCAATGCTACCCTGGGAAAGGGAAGGGCTCCCTTTTCTAGTGGTTTCTTGGATCCAAATTCCAGGAAGACTTATCTGATGAGAATGGACTGCTACTAGACATAGTGCTGATTGATCCTATCCAGTCCCTCTTTATATCTTCCCTGAGCATAGAATTGCTTTGACTACAAGGTCTTTGCCCCTTCATAGTACTCCATGGAGCTCCAGAGGGTTCCTGGAGAAGTAGCTCAGAACCTCCTCAATTGGTAGACTTCTATTCCTTTAGGTCTATTAAGGGAGCTTCTTCCCTCAAAAGGCTTAGGGGCAAAGGGGTCATATTGTTGGGATTTTGTTGGGACCTTGCTCTCCAATAACATGAGGGAGATGAAACTGTTGTTATATAACTGTTACCTGGAAGAAAAGTTTATTTGTCAGTGAAAATCTAAGGCACAGAAATCTTTCCTGGGGCAGTGGGGTAAGAGGGTAGGCAGTAGAAGGGTTGTGGGGGGCAGTGGTTCAAATAGTAGTCTAACTCTTCAATGTATTTTAGAGAGAAGTGACTATTTCCCTGTTGACTTAGTGGTAATTCTGAGTCACCTAATGAAGGTGAGGGAAAGTCTTTAGCTCCTATTTTAGTCACTGTAGAAGAAAGGAGCAGCCCTTCTACAGAGGCCTCTGAGAAGGCAAGATTATATATTTTTCCCCTAGTATAGCTCTTAGGGAGGGGGAGGTTTTCACAGGTGGGCCTGGGAATAATACTGAGGGGGTGGCAGTACAAGGAGAGGCTTGATATCAAATTAGATCCAGGAATAAGTTGTATGCAAAAGGCTTACGACCTCTTAATGACTTTACTACAAATATTCAGTGATCTTTGAGTGACTCATTTTGTCCTCACATAAAATATAAAAAAAGAGGGACTTGACTGTAGAGTTGCACCTTCAACAACTCTCTAAGCGGACATGGCACCTGTTCTTAAGGGTTGGTCTTCAACTGCCACATCCCTTCCCCTTTCAATACATTCAGGTGGTTCTCTATTACCTTATCAAATACAAATTATTTTGTTTGGCATTTAAAGCCCTTCACAACCTGGCTCCCTCCTACCTTTCCAATTTTACACTTTACTCCCTGTCATATTTTTTGTGATCCAGCGACACGGGCCTCCTTGGTCTTGAACAAGAAACTTCATCATCTCCAGACTCTGGATATTTCCACTGGCTGTATCCCTAAGACTTAGAATAGTGTCTGATGGACAGTAGGTGTTAGTAAATACCTGCTTGCTTGATAACCTAGAAGAAATATAGCATAAGCATGGCACTAACCCCCATTTCTCTCCAGACTCCTCTCCTCTCTCTCTCTCTCTCTCTCTCTCTCTCTCTCTCTCTCTCTCTCTCTCTCTCTCCTCAGTGTCTGTTGCTGTCTGTCTCTTACTTCCTCCTCCCTCCTCCCTCTTTCTCTCCCCTCTCTCCCCCCTCTCCCCTCCCTCCTCCCCTCTCTCCTTGTACTAGCTCATCTACTTATATGCATTTCGACAGGTATGGGTGCTTCTCAAGAGTTGTGATGACAAGTTATGTATGAAGTATGCAAATTTCTGGATTTATAGTCCCTCACATATCTAAAAAAAGAAAGGGAAATACATTTCTTCATCTTTTCCCCAGGGCCAGGATTGGTTATTACAATTACAAAGCATTACGATTCATTTTCCTTTTTTTCTTTTTAAATTTACATAGTTGCAGTCATTGGATCTTCTCTCTTTTTTCTAGCTGTTTACTTCATTCTGTATGCATTTATATAAGCCTTTCCATGTTTTTCCTGAATTCTTTGTATTTGTCATTTTCCCATCACATTCATATACCACAGTTGATAGACACACCTATTTCCAATTCTTTGTAACCACAAAAGTACTCTCGTGAATATTTTGGTATATTCGGGACCTTTCTTTCAATATTTGACCTTGTAGGGATGGATATGTGCCAGCAGTGGACTCTTTGGGTCAAAGGTTTCTGATTATTTTTTGACCTACCTCCAAATCGTTTTCTATAATAGTTAGACCAATTTATAGCTTCACCAATAGCATATTAGTATGCCTGTCTTTCTAGAACTCTTCTTATATGAACAATTTCTGTTTTTTGTCTTCTTTGCCAATATATTGGGTGTAAGGTAAAACCTCTGAATTGTTTTAATTTCTATTTTTCTTATTAAAGATAGAACCTCTTTCATGAGATTATTACTTGTAGCCCCAAGTAGTGAGAGTGGGGATCAAGTGACTTGCCCAGGGTCACACAGCTGGGAAGTGTCTGAGGTCAGGCTTGAACCCTCCCATCTAGGCCTGACTCTGAAACCACTTAGCCACCCAGCTTCCTCTAACTGATTGTTCTTGATAAACCCACTGAAGCAAATATTTTCCTGAGAATCTGGACTAGATGGTTACATATTTACCTGTGATTTGTTATCTGATTGAAAACTCTTTCTAAGCTTCAGTGAGGTAAACTAAGTCATTGTACTAAGATTGTAAATCATTACTAACCATTGTCTATATAAAAAAAGATTACCTAAGCCTTTAGCTTATGTAATGTTGCACTATAAAATGCTAGCTGTGATGAAATAAACTTTGCCATGATGCAAAGTGCCTTGTGCTGCCCTCCTGATGTAAGGATAAGGGATAAGGGATAGGAAAAAATGCATAGATTGTTTTTAAGAGGAAAGGAGGAGAATTTAGACACAAATCCTGGGAAAAGATTCTGGATGGAGAAACTTGGGAGAGGAGGATCTTGGGAATTAACCGAGATCAAGGGACACTCTTGAATTGGCTTCTCTCTGAGCTCATAGGGAGGATTTTTGCTCTGTCATCTCCTGGGAAGAGACTAATCTTGTGGAAAGATTAGGAAATTCCTGGGGGTGGAGAACTGCCTGGGAGGACATCTGTCTTTCCCTGCAGTGGCGAGATCAACCTGAGACAACTCAATTAAGGTAAATCCAAAAGTTTCACCTGGGACTTTGGGTTTACCTAGGAAGCCAACCCCAGGCTTTGGACTCAGTACATCTGTGAGTCCTGTATCATCAGCCTTTTAGAGACAATCTGCAATATTTAGGTAGTCAGATAGTTTTGGGGTCTAGATAAGATCAGGGAGCTGGTAAGAAGGGCTTGAGAAGACAAGAAGGGCATCCCTGTGAGGGGAGTATAGAAAGGTGGGAGGAGTTAGAGCTGTATAGATTTAGGACCTTATCTACCATTTCCCTAAACTCAATAAACTTGGTTTTTCTATAATTTCAAGGGTTGTGCTTTACTGGCCCTGGGAGGTTCCTAGTTGGGGTTTTTCCCATCACCAATCTATCTAGGTCCTTCCCAATAAATCTATCTCCACTTGGAGGTAGATTTCTTTTTCATCTCTCTCGTCCCATCTTGGACCCGCAGTAACACTGTAAGGCCTGGCCCTTACAATGACTAGTTTTCAGTTTTTCTCCTGAAAACATATAATTTAGTCATATATTTATGTTAATTCAAGAAGTGTTGTTTTTCTTTTTAACTCTTAACCTTTTGTCCTAGAATTGATGTCAAGTATTGGTATCAAGGCAGAAGAATGGTAAAAGCTGGGAAATTGGGGTTAAGTGACTTGTCCAGGATCACACAGCTGTTTTCTTGTTTTTTTTGTTTTTAAGAAAAAATGAAACAGATTCTGACATACACAGAGAAACATAGTATGTTCTTACTAGTTTAGTGGCTGTAAAAAACCCACAGTAAATAACAGGCACATAGGCTCTTGTTTACAATAAAAGGGGAGTTTCTAGTTAAGTTTTTAAATGTCAGCTCCTGTCTACATTCATCTGAACTAGGGTGCCAGCTGAATATGACTTAGGCAGGTCTGGAAATATTTTTTTTCCAATTCAAAGATATTTTATTTTCCTAATTGTATGTAATTAATGTAAAAATTGCATGTATATTACCATGCAAAACACACTTCCATATTGGTTATTGTTGTAAAAACACAGTCATACAAGACCTCAAAATAAAACCATAAATAAATTGATGTGAAAGGCAATATGCTTTGATCTGCATCCAACTCCAAAAGTTCTTTCTCTGGAGGTGGATAGCATTTTCCATCATTGGTCCTTTAGAATTGTCCCAGATCATTGCATTGCTAAGAGAAGTTAAGTCTTTCACAGTTGTGCATTGTACAATATTGCTGTTACTATGTTCAATGTTCTCCTGGTTCTGCTCGTTTTGCTTTGCATCAATTCATGTGGATCATCTGGAAATATTTCATATATGATCTGGTAAAGAAAATTACAGGAAAAAAACTAATGAAGTAGGTATTCTGTGTAAGATCAGGAACTGAGATGCAGGATTTCTTGACCTTGGATCAGCCTGTCTTTTTTGGGTTCTTAGAGATAGGGTCAGGGACTGTACTTGGGATTTCATTGGTATAGAGAATTCCTAGGTGAAGGACATCTCCCAAAATAGAGAAGCATGAATTTAGCAAAAAACATGCCCTAACAAAAAGAATTCCAACTCATTTGTTAATTAATTTCTGCAGCTATGACCCTCTGCCACCTGCTAGTTTCACTATGTATCCATTCCACTGCATTTCAAAAATAATTAAAGTTAACGAGCTGCTCTTTTTGATAGGGCCATGAAAACTTAATAGCCGTAATCAGTATGAAGTGGCAAGTGTGGATAGTAGCACTATGCAGTATTTCCAAAATAAATCAAGCACCTCTATCAATATTAATAAGGATAGCCTACCTCTAAACAAAAATTTTGAAATATTGATTTGGATATGTTGTGTAATGAATGATACAGAGTAAAAAAAGTAGACTGTTGAACAAATGATCATATTGAAAAAACACTTCTGTTATATAAGTTAGAATCAAGTGTTGCCCCATAAATTTCTGGAGTTGTCCTAGGCAAAAGTTGATTGCCAAGCCTTTCATGAACAGTGTAGTGGAAAGAATGTTGGATTTAGAATGAGAAGACCTAGGTTTGGATTCTCATTCAGTAATTAGCTGTGTGACCTTGGAGAAGTCACTTAAACTTCTTGCATCTCAGGTTCCTCATTTGTAAATGATGGAATTGGACTGGATCAGTACTTATCAAAATCAGAAGCTGGGCCACCAAACCTTACATAAGGATCCCTGAGGACTGTATATTAACATTATCTATGTTCCATTGTATTTTCATTTATTTTGTCAAATATTTTCCAATTACCTTTTATCTGGCCACACTGACACTGAGAATGTTGTGGGCTCACATGGTCCACTGGCTGCATGTTTGATACCTCTAGGCTAGATGATTTCTAAGGTCTTTGATTGTTCTAAATCTAGATCCCGTGTAGTACATAAGCCTTTTGAAAGGAAGCAGTTGGTGGAAAGAGGGTACAGCAGAGGGAAATTTCATCTCTGGCAAAACTAGTTAAAAAAAGATCAAATAAGAATTTAGTAACCTTATAGGTAACTTTTATAATTACTGGGTTTAAAGAGTGAGGAACAGGAGGGCAGATTGGGTCAGGGATAACAGACTGGAAACCAACAAAACGCAGACCGCACCAAGATACAGGGTATGGGAAATCTTGGAATGGCAGTTGGTACCAATTGCCACTTAAGATCCACCTAGGCTGGGAGTCTGTGAAACCTGCAAACAACAGTGAGTGAGACTGGGACTAAAGAATTATAAAACACAGGTTTAATAAAGACTAGAGGGGTAAGAGATAATGGGGAGAGGTCACCCTAAACCCAGGACACTAAAAACAAACACAGGGGCTGAGAGATGGGTCAAAGACTACACTAGTCTAACACAGGCTGTTAGCCTGGCTGCCTGGAAGGGAATTGGATCTCTCACCGACTTTGTCCACTTCTGCTCCTCTTGATGGTTACAGGAAAAGTTCACGGCAAGGTAAATCCAAGATAGTAAAATCAAGTAGCTTGACTCAGACTGAGATGTCCACCACCTCAGTTTGATCTTCTTGCTCACTTGATCCTCCACTGGCAGGTCTTTCTTCTCTGTGTTGAATCCACACTCCTTGGGCTCTCCACTGGGAGAGGTAAAGCAGCCACACTCTCCCTGTCTCAGCCTTAACTAGAGTCTCTCAAGGAAGGAGTTCCCTTCTCTTCATTCCATGGTTGGAACTCTCAGGTCTTTAGAGACAGCCTGGGTGTTATCTTACTCAAATCTCTAATTTCCTAATTGCCTCATAACAGTAACTATACACCTACTTATGTGCTAGGCATGAGGCTAGTTTCTAAGGAAATAAATATGGAAATGAAACAGTGGGAGGGAAAAAAGAATGAGATAGATTTTTGGACATAACTAATGTGATAAGCATATTTATTGTAATTTTTACATATTTATAACAAATCGTAGGTTTCATATAATTTTGACATTACATATTATGTTATGCATAAAAATTAATGGTAAAATGGTAAATTTTTAATGGTAAAAATGAAGAAATGAAAGAAATGAAAATTCTCATATATATGAGAATCACTGTTGCTGGCAAAGATTCAGATAGTGGCAGCAACTGAGTAAACCATGTGTCACCAAGCAGAGGGAGACACTAGAAAAAATAGTACAAAATAATCTCAGCTTTAAATCTACAATCTTATGAATCTCTATGTCTACTCAAGTATATGAAGACTTCCTGGATGGAATGGGTGGATGAGAACAACTTGTTTCAATAGCCATGAAGGTGCCTGAAGCAGGCACTGGGGAGAACTTAGAGCTTGGTCAGCCACTGGGTCCCAGCCCATTGCCTGGGATTGCCATCATCCTGACTTTTGTATTAGAGTACTGGACCTTGACTGGAAGAGAGAGTGAGATTGACATGAAACTCTGCATCACTTAAATCCAGTTTATGAGCAAATCAAGACACAGAGAAGACGGCCTCAGCCACTTCCCCGCTGTGTGACCCTGGGCAAGTCACTTGACCCCCATTGCCCACCCTTACCACTCTTCCACCTATGAGCCAATACACAGAAGTTAAGGGTTTAAAAAAAAAAAAGACAGAGAAGAAAGACCTGCCAGTGGAGGATCAAGTGAGCAAGAAGATCAAACTGAGTTTAATTTGGAATAACTGCCTGAGACCAAATTTAAATCCAGGATCTCCCATCTCTAGGCCTGACTCTCTATCCACTGAGCCACCTAGCTGGCCCTCCTTTCCAGTCTTCTTATACTTTACCTTCTGCCACTTTCTCTTTGATCCAGGGACACAGACCTCCTGACTGTTGCCAGAACAAGACACAAATCTCTTGACTCTGAGCATTTTTTCTGACTGTTCCCCTTCCCTGGAATGTTTTCTCCTCTATTCTGACTAATGACCTTCCCAGACTTCCTTCAAGTCTCACCTAAAATCCCACCTGATTCCAGAAGCCTTTCTTAATTCTAGTGCCTTTTCCTTTGTTGGTTTTCTAATTTATCTTGCATATAGCTCATTTGCATCCAGTTGTTTGCATGTTTGCCTCCCCATTAGACTGTGAATTCCTTAAGGCTTTTTCTTACATTTTTTTGTATCCTCAGCATGTGGCACAGTAAGTAGATGCCCTTAACAGGTGTTTAATAAATATTGGTTGATGAGGTAAGATTGCACCTGGGCCTCTGGATGCCTTTTCGGTTTTGTGTATCTTTTTGGCTATAGAAAATCAGACATCATTCTCAAGGTGGATTATGTCCAGGCTTGGAGTTGACTTTAAGTCAGTTTGTGAGTTTAAGAAGTCTGAGGAACTACTTGCTGGTAGGAGAAGCCTGAAGAGAAAAGGATAGCTACTGATTAAAGGATTGACTGGAGCCTGGCCATTTCATTAGTACAAATGTAGTGGGGGGTTGTTTGGACAGTGTACAGTGTAGAATCTACCAAATCCTAAAAACTGCATTAGGTTCTGTATTAATCTCCCAAGGGAGTATAACTTAGTTATAAAATGTTACTGAATCCTGCTATATGATACTGTCAGTACATACTTGTGAGAAGATTTTTTGTGTGTTTTTTTCCATTTCTTTCATGTAGAGAAAATAAGTACCTGTCTTTTGTCTGATTTATTGAATACTTGTCTACGCCTCCTTTTTGCTGAAAGCCTAAATCTAAAGTATAAGTAGATTTTCCTCCAGGATGCTAGGTTCTGAATTAAACTGAAGATCATGAGAAAAAGCAGCCTAGCCACCCTCAATTTAAAGGTCAGACTTCTCAGGACTAAATCTGGCCATAACTAATAAGAATAATAATATTTATATACCATTTACTATGTGCCAGGCAATGAATGTGCTAAGTGGTTTTCAGGTATCTCTTAGTTCTCAAAACAATTCTGGGAAGTAGATGCTATTATTACCTTTTATAAATGAGGAAACTGAGGCAAACAGAGGTTAAGTGACAGCTAAGTCTCCCTGACTCCAGACTTTCTCTCTCTGTTGCACCAGGGTCTAGAGTATACTGCTACCTTAGGGAGAAGGAGTGTGTGCGTTTGCCTCAGTCTCTGTGGGTCCAGAAACAATTCTTCAATGTCAGGTGCATCTTGTGTCCTAACAGTCCTGTCAGGCAGGCAGGGGAGGTGTTACTGCCATTTTGCTGATGAGGAAATTGAGAGGTTCCATGGAGAGGCTTAAATGATGGTCCCACAACTGATAAGAGACAGAGCTAATACTTGAACTCAGCCCTTTTGATGCTGGGGACAGTGGTTTTTCCTTTACATCATGTGAGGCTCCCTATAAAATCAGCCCTGAGATAACACTTGAAATTGAATGAGCTGGCCCAGTGAATCAGTGAAATGATTCCTTGGAATTAGGCAGGCTGTGGTAAATACTGGGTCTGGGAAGTTAATTAAACTAAGGAATAAGATTTAACAAAAAGAAGAAGAGAGAGAATTGCTCATTAGCTGTTAATCAGCTGTAAAGGAAAAAGCAGAGAGCCAAGAGAAACCATAAAGTGTCTTTGCCCTGTAAGCACATTGGCCTGACCTGTGACCCCCATACGTGAATTATTTCACAACTAAAGAGGAATTCAGCTCCAGCAAGATTATTCTCTGTGTATCTCTGCTCTGAGTAAATGAGTTTTCTCTACAGAAAATGGATTTTCTTGAGCTGAATGGCTGATTTATTTTAGGTATTACTGAAGCCCTGACAGAATGGGGTCATGGGAAGAGCCCTGAACTAGGGGTCAGATAACTTGGGATTTAGTCTAAGTTACACCACTAAGGAGCTATGTGACCTTAGGCAAGACACTTTCCTTTTCTGATGCAAAGTTTTCTCTGTAAAATGAAGGGATTGAATTAAAGGAACTCCAATGCCTTTTCCACTTTGTCATTCTAGGATTCTATAGAACAAGTTATTCACCCATATGTCCAATGGAAATGATGCCTAAACAGTAAAAAATAGAATTTGTTGAAGATCAGTGATGGTGGCTAGACATTTAATCAACAATTGTCTTTCTATACTCCTCTCCTCCCCCATTGATGCCTTTATAAAGCCCTTCTCTGCAGCCTAATAGAGCCTTTGGATCTTTCTGTTCATATATATATTCTCTATCATAACAATCAACTCTCATGCACTTACCTAGAGGACTGCCTGAGTTGTTTCATTAACTCCAGCCCATCAACTCCTCTCTTCTTCTATCAAACGTAGAAGATCAGTATCTGGCTTCTTTTACATTCTCTCTTCCTCCTATAGAGGGTTGTTAAGGGATTTGGAGGTGAGAATAAATATAGAAATCCTCTGAATCCAGAGGACTGACTGATTGTTGGTATGTCCGTAGACCTCGATGGATGTAAGCCATCCACTCCCACTTCATTTGTAAGAGATGCTGCTTGTGGAAATGAGGCTAGTTGGGGGCAAATGCCCTTAATTGGGTCCCCTGGACCTTCAAAGAATCACAGAAATCTAGAGTTGGATGGGGAATGAAGAGGGCATCTAGTCCAACTCACCTTTGGATAAGAATCCCCCTACCACATATCTGATGAGCACATGTCCAGCTTCTGCTTGAAGGTCTCCAATGAGGGGGAAACCTAGTGGCTCATGGAGCATTCTACCACACTCTTGGATAGCTCTAATTATTAGGAAATTTTCCTGACATCAAGCTTAATTTTTAATGCTTTTCCACTTCCACCCATTGCTTATAGTTCTACCCTCTGAGGCCAAGCAGTACAAGGTTAATTCGTCATCTGTATGACAACTTGTGAAATGTTTGAAGACACCCATCATATTTCCCCAGAGTTTTTTTCTTTAGGCCCTAAATCCCCAGTTGCTTCAGTTAATCAGTCCTTATATTATCTTTCTCCTTTTTGTCTTTTTAAAACTGGTACCTGAAACTGAACATGGTAGCCCAGATGTGGCGGGAGCAAAGCTTGGTCAATAGGGGCAATAACTCTGTCATTGATGAAGCTACTTAAGCTCTCTGTTTTTCCATACTGACACATAAAATAAAGTTGTTTGGTTTTTTTAAGGAGTCTAAATATGTAGTGGTAGAAATGGGGCTTAAATTTTATTTGTGACCAACCAAATCCATTATTTCATTTGTATAGGGAATTCCCAGGGAGGAAACTTTATTTACCAATGCAAATTAGTCTTTCTGACCCTGAAGCCAATTCTCTATCCACTATACCATACTGTTTTTCCATCTTAAAATATACAAAAATATGGCCCAAACAGCTGCTGCCCTTGAAAAGAGACCATGTGGGCAAAAGTTACAGGCACCATATGGAGGGAGTATTTTTCTATCTCATCTTAAATAAGTCTAGGAAAAAAAAGACAATTTCTGAAATGTTTTCTTGAGTCAGAATTTAAGCATATGCTATTGCCTTTGATGAAGAAAGAATAAAAAATATTAAGCTAATTAAATATTTTCCCCCTTTCTTGTGACTATTTGCTTATTCTTCTGACACTTTTGTAGCTACATTAATGAAACAGTTTCTTTTTCTTTTCTTTTCTTTTTTACCAATTACATGTACTAACAAATTTCCACATAAATTTTCCAAAGTTATGTGATCCAAATTGTCTCCTTCCCTTTCTTCCCTCCTTCTCCTTTAGCTGGGAAGCAATTCAATCTGGGTTATACATGTATTAATTTGCAAAACGTATTGACAAAACAGTTTCTAATCTATACCAGATTGTGGTTCTGCTGGCTTTAGTCTTTTGTAGTCCATACTGTAAAGGAATGTCACTGTCCTCCCCAAAAGGCAAGATAGACTTAAAATTAATCTTATAATGATAAACATTTTCTCTGTAGGGAGGGTCATTGAACTAAAAGGATCATAAGCCTTAGAGCTGCAAAAATCCTAGAGGCCATCTAGTCCAAATTGTTCATTTTACAGATGAGGAAAATGAGGCCTGGAGGGGTGGCATGATTTGCTCAGAGTCATAGAGGCTTAGAGATTGAGAACTGGAAAGGACCTCATATATCAGCTAGTCCAGTGATGGGCAAACTACAGCTCGAGGGCCAGATGTGGGGAAGGGGGGGGGGGCCTGAAATGTTCTATCCAGCCCAGCTACATTATTCCTAATCTGACGAATACAATGAGTAGGATACAATACAATGAAACTTTGAAAGAGTTGCCTTGGAAACAGACTGACAGATGAGCATTTCCTTTCCTTTGGCCCCCTCTTTAAAAAGTTTGCCCATCACTGCTCTAGTCCAACTTCATCTTATTAGATAAGGAAACTATGAGCCATTGATGGAGGTAAAGTGACCTATCCACTGTTGCACAGGTAGTAATAAGCAGAGGAAGGATTTAAAACCAGACTTTCTGCCTCCAGAGCCAAGGATTTCTGCACTGTCCCTTAATGTTTCCCCTAGTCAAACAATTAAGCTATTTGTGAAAGATGAATAGATTGAAATTCCCATTTCCTGTCTCTTAGTCCAACAGGGTTCCCTCATTACCACATGACTATGTGAAGAGTAAAACTTTATCCAGGGACTAATATTATTTTAAGGGGGTCTGACTGCAAGTGCACCTGTTGAAATCCTTGTTCTTTCAGAAAATGGGTCAAGAGAAGGAGAACTGAGCCTTTGGGTGGGCATTCCTAGAGCATTGAAAAAAGCTTGAGTTAATCAGCCATGACAGCTGAGACAACTTGGATTTTCACAATTGGCAGGTGGAGCTATGTCCTAAAAACACCAAACGATCAACTACAGCCTTGTTTGTGTTGTCAGTTATAGCTTTCCTGGAAAAAAGCTCCAAAGTGAGAAGAGAGATGCCAGAGTTGATTAAATAAACCTGACAGTCAGAAGGCACCCAAGCTGAAGAATCATTAGTTAGCAACTGAGTGGGACTGATTAATAGATGGGCTAAGGTCAATTGAAAGAAAAAAGTAATTAGAGATTCTTGCTCATATATGCTCTCCTGCATTCCTGTGCATCAATTCTCCATAAAGTTATCGTGATAACATCATGGAAGCTATCGGCTGCCATAGCTTTTGTATTCAAGTGTTAATCTTGATTCTATTTTTATATGTTTGCATATTTGACATATGTGTTCCTCTAAAGCCTATTCTGTACAGAGCCGGGATGTGGGCTGAAATGTCCCACAAACCCTGCCAGTTAGCTGTAAATAATGAAAAGAACACAGTAAATAATGAAAATACCTAGTTGATTAGTATGGGGGCAACTTTTCAGATAAAGCATATGGGTTACTTAGATTCACAGTTATGAGAAAACTCCTCACATCAGTCTTTAGATATAACTGAAGTCCTTGGTGGTGATGGTGGTGGTGAGGTGCTGGGTCTGTGAACAGCAAGTACAGGTGGTCCAATTTCCCACTAGGATTAGGTTCAAACAACACTCAACTTGTACAACCACAACCTTCCTTAAAGTCAACACAGAAATGAACAAAATTGACCAAAACTTTCCCAGGAGTATTTAACATATCATTAGCATCCCATGACACAGGGCAACAACTGCCCAAACAAATAACCCCTTCCTTAGTAACTAATGAGTTACCCACACATGACACATTTCTGTGTTGACTTTAAGGAAGGTTGTGGTTGTCCAAGTTGGACTTAAGTGAGGCAGAGTTGCACAAAGTCCAACTCATTCAAACTGATCTTCTTCAAAATCAAAGAATAACAACAACTAGTTATCAAAATGAATGACCTTTTCCAAATCATTAGCTCTGATATCTCTGATGTCTCTGACACTATTACTTTCTCTTCTTGGATATTGTAATAATTAGATATTAGATATTATATAGAAATATATTTAAGGTGTGGTCACTGGGAATCAATAATTTAGATTGATTCCATAATTAAAATAGACCCAAGTCAGGATGGGTTTTATGGTAGTTTATTTACAATTAGGAAAGGTAGAGAGAGGGGGAGAGGCTAGTCTGAGCCTGCAGAGGCCCGGATGGAGAGAGGATTAAAAACTAGGCTATACACCACAAGGCCTTAGCAATCAGAGAGGCGAGAGGCCTACTTAAGATAGAGAGTCTGGAAACACCAAGGTAGGCCAAGGAAGTCAGCCTAACTTACCCACGTGACAATTCAGGAGGGAAGCTGCTTGAGGTCTCAGCCAAGATCCTTCAGCACCAAGTTCAAAGCGGGAATTCCCCAACAGGAAGTAACCAACATACTTGAAGAGATAGTGTCTCTTGTCACTTCCCGTGGGTCCACCTCTAATTCAAGTGGACAAATGGCAGCCTCTACACTGATTTGGACTGCCCAAAGGGCAATCCCTTGTTCTTGATTTGTTACTTATTGTCATGTGTGGGTAACTCATTCCCCCCTCCCCACTAAGGGAGGTGGGGATGACATCATCTCTGGTGGCTAGAGTTTTAACTATGAATGGGCTTGAGCTAATTCTATTTACACAATCCCCCTGATGATCATATTGGGTGCCTAGTCACCTCAAGTCATCATTTTACATAATCATCTTATACCCACAAAGGTCTTCTAACTACAATAGTTAGAGATAAGAGGGGAATGGAAGAGAGAGAAAGCAAAACCAATGTTTGCTAAGCACATTGACAAGAAACCAATTGGGTGCAGTCCCCTATTGGTATAAAATGTACATTTAAAGTAACTGTTCAAACCCCATCAGTTCAATCAATTGTAACCCAAAGTTCATTCTGGATCTCTTGATTCAATGTGGATTCTTCAGGCATCTTTCTGCAAACAGTTCATTCTCTGGATTAAGGAATCAGCAAGCTTCTTTTCCTGAGAATTTTCTCGAACAAAATCAAAAAATTAAATCTTGGATTTAATGAAAATACAATCCCCCCTGATGTGGGTATTTAAAAAAGAAATACCCAGATCAGCTCAAGATATATGGTTGAGTTATGGGGCTGTATGAGCAAATTCAAAAGAAAAAAAAAGTATAAAAAGGAAAATCAAATAGAAGAAAATTGAAACTTTGGGGAAAAGGAAAACATTAAAATAAGAATCAAAATATCAAAAGCTATGTATATAAAATTTTTGAATGAAAATAAATTCATAACAAGCCCTTGTATTAGGGTCCAGTTAATATAATTTCCATCCTACTAGTCTGTAGGACACAATGCAGTAATACCGTACTTACCTAATTACAGCCAAGACTACAGGAAGTTGCCATTCTATAAGAGAGAAAAAAGGACCAGATTTACATGCAAGGGAAGTGCCTGTCATTCCCTTCACTCTCAGGAATATATGGGTGAGCCAGATGATGGCCAACCTGCGGTACCTGACTGGCAGTGTAGTTCGAAGAATCCTACATCTTAACATATGTTAAGTGTCGCAACTTCAATTCTTACACTGAGTTCAAGTCCTTAGTGTTGGCGTGGGAGTACCTCAATCCCACCTGTATTTGTATGATCTTTCTGACCTTGTGCTCCTTGGCACTGTGCAGATTTTCTCATCAATCCCATTGGGATTGTGGTCGCCATCAATGTTACAATTAATAATGATAAAGGCTGAAGATATGAGGGAAATTAATAGTTTTTAGCCACGGCCATGTTGGTAAAATATATATGACCGCGCCTGACTATTTTTAAAAATGCCGCCCATCTGTATCTCCACCCATTTTCTTAGTCTCACACGCCAGAGAGAGAGCGTCTCAAGCCCAACCTCTGAATTTAAGTCGAGCTCAATGTTGGTTCCCATTCTCTGACGTAATCACGTCAGAAACAGGAAACCCATTGGCTCATGGGAAATGTAGTCTCAAAGTTCCCCACATGTCCACAGGAAGTTTGTAAATACTTTTAAATGACACCTCCCTGAATTCCAAACACAAAATATTTTATCCTCTCTAGCATTTTTGACAGTGTACTTCTGGCTCTCCTGTCTGATTGTTCCTTCCCAGTCTTCTTTCCTATATCTTCATTCATATCTTGCCCACTAACTGAGAGTGTCCTTAAATATTCTGTATTTGTCCTTCTTATCTTCTCCTTCTCTATTAGGTGTTTTAACCTGGTGTCTTCATTTTTAAAAAAAGCATATTTTGCAAATGTTTCAAGATAATTGATATCCTTTGTATTTTATGCATTTAAAAACATTACTTTTCTGAGGAGCCCATAGGCTTCATTAGATTACCAAAGCAGTCCATAACACAAAAAGATTAAGTGCTCTATACTATCTTCTTTTTTTTTTTAAACCCTTGTACTTCGGTGTATTGTCTCATAGGTGGAAGAGTGGTAAGGGTGGGCAATGGGGGTCAAGTGACTTGCCCAGGGTCACACAGCTGGGAAGTGGCTGAGGCCGGGTTTGAACCTAGGACCTCCTGTCTCTAGGCCTGACTCTCACTCCACTGAGCTACCCAGCTGCCCCCCCCCTATACTATCTTGTTTGATGATCTCATTAACTACCATAAGTTCAATTTTCATCCCAATGCAGATTGTTCCTAGATTTATATATCTCTCCCCTGTGGTCTAGTCCTGCATCACCAAATGAATTTTGGATATCTCAAATTGGATGTTCCATAGACATTTTGAATTCAGCATGTCCTTCTTTCCCCCAAATTCTCCCTTCTTTCCAATTTTGCTGTTACTATATAGGGTTCTATTATTTTCCCAGACACCCATATTTGTAACCTCAGTGTCATCTTTGGCTCTTCACTTGCACTCACCTCACTGGCATAACTCTTATTTAATCAATTCTCAAGTCTTATCTTTTGTATTTTCATAAAACTTCTCATTCCCATTTTCCTACTCACACAATTGATATAAACCCATATATTGCTATTGCAATAGCCTTCTAATTGGTTCCCATCAATTGCATTGTCTTTCTCCACTTGGTTGCCAAAGAGATTTTCTTAAAATGCAGATCTAATCATATTACTCCCTTACTCATCAAACTCCAGAGGCTCCCTGTTATCAAACAAACAAATAAAAAACTCCCTCTCTTCTTGCACTTAGAACCTTTCTTACCTATACTGTCTTCTTATACTGTACTCCCTTCCACATATTCCATAGCTGCATTCTCCTAGTTGCTGTTCCTGGTATGTAATACTCGACCTCCATGCCTTTGTGCTGGCTATACCTCATGCCTGGTATGCTCTCTTTTTTCACCCTCCCCTCAACTTTCTTGGCTTCCTTCAAGAATAAGTTTCAATTCCAACTTTCTATTGCTTATTCATGTACACCATGTTCTCCTACCTCTCTTCTCTCACTCTCATTATCCTTTAGGTCAGTGATGGTGAACCTTTTGGAGATGGGGTGTTGGACTCCACCCCCTTTCACCAAATGCCAGGCATGCCCTGCCTTCCCCCTTTACCCCACACAGGGGAGGGAGAAAGTACTCCCATTGGTTTGCTGGGCAGAGGAGTGGGTGAAGTGAGGAATGTCTTTAGAAAGTGTAGAGAGGTGGAGGGTGGTGGCCTGAGCACTCTGCTCACTTCCAGTTCTGCCACCTTATCCCCTGTGTGCTCCCATTGGGCTTCGGGGCAGAGGATTGGTTGATATGAAACAATGTCATCAGGTATGGTGGAGAGGGGGAAGGGAACATCTCTGCCCAACTCCCTCTGCCTTTCTAGTTATGAACTGGGGGGGGCATGGAGGGCAGCTGAGTGCCCACAGAGAGTACTCTGTGTGCCATCTTTGGTACTTGTGCCAGAGGTTGGACATCACTGCTTTAGGTGATTTACAATTCTAATTTTTTAGAGACCTCGATCTTGCATTATTACTGGTCATAAAATATCACTTGAAAATGCTTTTGATTTAAAATATGTGCCTCAACTTAATAAAGAAGTTTTAGGTTATTAAAATCACTATGAATTTCCCAAAGGCAAATCCAGCTTATTTTTTCTCTACTTCTCAATTCTGTATCCAGAACATTAACCAATTTCAATGGCTGTCCAATACATATGTATTGATGGACCCCTTTTATAGGCTGGCTATACCATAGATATCTGGTCAATAGAAATTTTTCATCTAGTTGGACAGACTAATAACCAGTAGACTGGCCACTTGATGGTAAATTCTTTGATCATGGCAATACATGAAACAAAGAAAAATACAAAATATCTCTCAACTCTGTTCATATAATTTTAAAGAAATATAGAAGGTCCTTGTGTATTCGTTAGACCTTTGGAGGATTTATAAAAGATGTAGAAAAGAGTCAAAGATGAAGATGATGAGAAAATATGGATGAGTTATGCTCTGCACTATCAGAAAGCTCTTCTCATATTGGTGACATCATAGTTTCATCCAAACATTCCAGCAGGACTTGGGCTAATGTTCTAAGCTATCAAAATCTTTTTGGCCCTTAACTTTGTCATTCAATGTGATAGCCATTTCTCATAACAGTATCATCTGAAAATTTGATATACACACTACCCTTTATCTAAGTCACCAATAAAAATATTGAAAAGCACAGAGCCAAGCACAAATCTCAGGACAGGATATACCCATTTTATGCCACTGTTCCTACAAGAAAAGCATGAGAAATTCTGACAACTGCCTTATTAAAAATTTGGCAAAGTAGAACTACAGCATTCTCTGTATATAGTAGACTTATGGCAAAGAAAATTATATTAGTCTTGCTTGGCTTTTTAAAGTTTTATTGATATCTTCTGGTTTTATGTCACAGTCATTTCCAAATATAACCTCCATTTCCCTTCCCTCTCCCTAACCCAGTGAAACTTTACTTTGTAACGAAGGACATCATGCACTTAGATTTTTACATTTTTTTCTTATATGTTTTGTGTGATATCCCATATCAAATTGCTTACCTTCTCAGAGAGGAGAAAGGAGAAGGAAGGAGGGAGAAAAAGTTAGTGTTTAAAGTTGTTTTTACATGAAATTGGGAAAAATAAGATATTAAAAGATGAGAAAGAAATAAAAAAGAAGGAAGGAAAGAAGGAATAGGAAGGAAGAAAAGAAGATTTATTTGGGAAAAAATATTTTTTATTCTGAATTTATTAAATGCCCTCAAATCTATGGATCTCTCCATGTACCACATATTGTTTTAGAACAGAAAAGAAGGCTTATAATTCAAATTATGGGCCTCTATTAAAGAGAGCATGCTTTAAAAAAAGTCTATAGTAAGTTCAACCTGCAGCTTTCAAGCTGCCCAGCCCTAGTATTGGCATATTCATATACTGTGTGACCTTGGATGAAAATGTTGGTTTATATCTCTAGAACATCCCCAGTGTGATTATGGAATTTATCCAGAGGTAAATCTAGCTCAGTAACCTTTTTTACCATTCCAGCCTCATTCTGAGCCAATCACAAAGCCCCCTGTCAGCACAATGAGTTTGAGTAGAATGGTAGATAGAGAACTAACCTTGGAGTCAATTGTGAATTGACTCCAAATTGGATTATCAATTGTGAATGACTTAACTATTATCAGCAATGCAAGAATCCAAGACAATTCTAAGGGATTCAAGATGAAAAAGGCTATTCAATGCCACAGAAGGAACTGAAAGAATCTGAATACAGATTGAAGCAAACCATTTTTCACTTTATTTCCTTCATGATTTTTTCTTATATAAGCAATCTTTTACAACACGATGAGCATGGAAATTTATATTACATGATAGAACATGTACAATCTATATTATATTACCTGCCCTCTTCAGGATGGGAGGAAGAGGAGAAAACAGGCATCACAGAATGTCAGAAAATGATTATTAAAAATTATATTTATATGTAATTGGGAAAAAATATAATAAATAAATACATACCTGGGTTTAGGTTCTGCCTTTAACATATACTGATTGCTAGACTTTGAGGAAGTCACTTGCTTTCTCAGAGCTCTAGGCAATTCTCTAAGAGTCTAAGTTGCAGAGAAGCTGCTGTCATGCATTGATAGAGGAAGTTGTCCAGTAATGCCATCACTAGTCATCTTGACTTTTATCCTGCCACTGGACTTTGATCACTCTGGAAGAGAGAGAGGGTGACCACTTTGTGAAACTTTGCCTCATTTAAATCCAATTTATGCATAAGTCAAAAGACATCATAAATGATATCATCAGTCCTCTTTGATTACAAATGACAAGAACCAACCAACCACATCAATAAAAACATAGGGCCAATCCCTTTATCTCTCTTCCAACATTCTTTTTACTGTACAATGTTTACTTAACCCCAAGTCTTCCTTATTCTAAGAACTCTAGCTACCAATTATGACAAACTAAAATGTAAATGGGGAACATTAATCCATACCTAATGTGGATTAGAAATTAGAAATTAATTAGAAAACTGTACATGCCATCTGATTCTTAGGTATTGGGAATACAAAACAAAACTCTCTATCTTCAGGATCTGACATTTTGCTGGAAGAATACAACATGGACTTAGACAAATACAAAGTAACTTGAAGAAGGAGAATGCACTGACAACTATAATCAATGCAAAGATCAATCATAACTCTTTAAAACTGTTAATGAACCATGTTTCTTACCTCTTGGCAAAGAGATGGCAGACCAGAGCTGTGGAACAAGACATATGCTTTCAGATACAAGCAATATCAGGATTTATTTTGTATGATCATACTCATTTGTTATAAGAGAAAATTTTGGGGGGGATGGAGAATTTGAGTGAATATGGAAGTGGTAGTGATACTGATATTAAAAAAAACCCTCAAAAAAACAGAAGGAAATTTATAAAGGGATGCAGTCAAACAGGTCACTGTTGGAACCACCACATTAAATGCAAAAATTCCAGGCTAAATATAGTGGAGATTCATAGTTTTGTATGCAGTCCTTTTTTTCATTCTTTTTATAGGGGATTTTTTTGACATTTGTCAAGTTTGTAATAATAAAAAAGAAAAAATTTAAATGACCTTTATTAACTATGTATAGAGCACTGTATTAGGCATTGGAGGAGATATAACACTTAAGTAAACACAGGACTATTTTTAAGGAACCTAGAGTCCAGGAGGAGGATGAGACACCAAAAACAGATTGATATAATGAACAATGCTACAGTATAAATGAATTTAATAGTTTTCTTTTTAAATTTAATTTAAATTTTCCCCAAATTACATGTAAAAAGTTTCTAACATTTTTCTTTTTTTAATTGTTTATATATTTTAAGCATTTTTTCCCTGGCTACTTGATTCATGTTCTTTTCCTCCCCTTTTCTCTTCCCAGTCCATGCAATTCCACTGGGTTAGTTATGTATTTTCACTCAATACCTATTTCCATATTATTCATTTTTGTAGTAATCTTTTAAAAACCAAACCCCCAAATCCTATACCCATATAAACAAGTGATGTCATATGTTTTTCTTCTGCATTTCTACTCTCATAGTTCTCTCAATGTGGATAGCATTCTTTCTCATAAGTCCCTTGGGACTGTCCTGGATTGTTGCATTGCTATTAGTAGCAAAGCTAATTACATTTGATCGTCCCACAATGTTTCACTTTCTGTGTACAGTATTCTCCTGGTTCTGCTCATTTTGCTCTGTATCAGAGGTCTTTTCAGTTGGTATAGAAATCAAGCAGTTCATCATTTCTTATAGCACAATAGTATTCCATCACCATCATATGCCACTAACATTTTTCAAAGAATACTGAATCTTGAATTCCCTCCCTCCCTCCCTCTCCCCACGACTACCATGCCTTGAGATGGTTTGCAGTCTCATATAAACTTTACATGTGCAATCATATAAAACATTTTTCCATATTACTCCTTTTGTGGAAGGAAACTCAAATAGAAAAGAAATTAAAAAAGCGAAAAAAGTTTGCTTCAGTCTGGATTCAGATTCAGTTCTTTTTTCTTTGGAAAAGTAGATGACATTTTTTTTATCACGAGTCCTTTGGGATAGTTTTGAGTCATTGTATTGCTAAGAATAGCTGTTACCCAGTTTTTCGTTATAAAGTATTCCTGTAACTGCACAATGTTCTCTGGGTCTGCTTATTTCCCTCTGCTTCAGTTCATGTAAGTCTTTCCAGGTTTTTCTGAGTTCTTTGTGCTTGTCATTTCTTACAGCACAATAGTATTTCATTATAATCATATACTCAGCCATGCCCAACTATTCAATACTTTTCAATACAAAGTGCTATGTGAGATCTGAGGTGAAGATTATCATCAACTGGGGCTGTCCAGGAGGGCTTCCTGATGGAAGTGACATTGGGTTAGGTTTTTAAAAGATAGTTCAGATTTCAAAAAATGAAGATAGGATAGAAAATATTCCAGATAAAGGGAAGAGCCACATTCTAGGCATAGAGAGGTAAGAGAATAGTGAATGTTGGGGGAAAACATAGTGTTGTCTGGTTTAACTGAGGCATAGTGCAAGTAGATCCTAGACAATAGGCAATGTTAGTGATCCCATACCATGAACTCATGTCCCAATGGGCACTGATGAGATAGTGTGCTACTCTTTCTAAGAAACAGGTTGGCTGGAGAAAATATCTTCCCTTAAGTAAATAGCAGAGGGAATTTCAGGCAGGTGACATGGTTATCTTTGCTGGAGTTGGGGAAAGGGAGACTTGAGTTCTCTTCAAATTTTGTTATCTACTCAGCATACACATGAAATCAACCTTTTCTAGAAGTCTGAGATTTTTTCCCTCACCTGGATTTTTTGTATCTATTTTTTACCAGATAGAAACTGCCTTTCAATACAATCTAATCAACTCAATCTATCCATTTTCCTGTGTGTATTCTTACAACATTGACATTAGGTTAAAATCTATTTGTATAGTAGAATATTTGAAGAATTCAAAAATACCTTATCCATTTAATCCTCATTTCATAGTTGAGGGAAGTTAAATGACATCCAAGGTCATTTAATGAGATGGGAGCAAAATTGGGGACTCCTGCCCCTGACTTCAGAAGGATCTTCATTTATGGAAAATAGGAGGAAACAAGAATTTATTAAGAACATACTTTGCTAACTACTTTACAAATATTATCTCTTTTTATCTTTACAAATAGTATCTCATTTATACTGTGTTCTACAGCCAATTCACATTAGCTAGTAAGATCCAATTGTAAAATGTTTAGTGTGAACCTTTATAACTCAGACATTGACAAATTCTACAAATTAGGGCTTGAAATACTGTTTTGTTAATTATCTGGATTTAAGAAAGCAGTAGAGAAAATGTTAATAATTAAAATTAACTTAATGTGGTCTTGTGTTTTCACAGATCCAGTTAAATATTTACTAGCACAGCACACTTCCAGGTATGTTGTTCCTTTTGTCTTTCTTCCAATAGACACCAATTTTTTTGTATGTGGAAATCTTATGCAATGAAAATAAAATATCTCTCTGCTCTTCTAGAAAGGAATGAGAATTTTCCCTCCTCAAATTTTGAAGTATATTAGACCCAATTTTTTAAGGTCTCAAGAAAGGACTCATGAAGTATTTTATGGGATGTTCTTTAGACTGTTAAGTTAAATAGCTTAGTAATAGAACAGTTGGAGTTAATCAGTTGCATAAAAAATAAGGAAGCTGTTTTTGTCAGTTAATTAATGACAAATAGAAACTGCATGATTATTAGAACCAAGAATTTTATGTAATCAGAAGACATTCTAGAAAGGATTTCTGGCAAACTTATGATAATATGAAATAATAGCTATTTGGGAAAATGAGGACAGTAAAGATTAAATCATAATATTACCAGCATGGCTGTTTTCAGGCAACGGCTTTCTTTTTAAAAAATCAGTGAAGCAGGAAGACCTTATTAGCAAGAGTAATTAGTTACTATAATCTGGGTACACATTGTGTTCCTTTCCTCAACTTCCTGAGTGATGCGTGAAATGCCTTTAACTATGGGCAAAAATATTTAGTTCTACTGTTAGAGGTAAGGATAATCCATTAATGGACCTGGGAAAGATAACTGAGTTGAAAGATATAGAAATTAACATTATGGTATAATTTGAGAGTAAGTTTTATTAAATGGGGGCCTTGGACCCTAAATGGAGAAGGGACAAAGAATGCCCAAGTGGAATACTACTGAACAGTTATTCTGAGAGTTTATTTTAATAAATCTATAAGCAAGCTTGTATCTTACCTGTCACTGATAATAGAAGAGTTCCTATTTTAGATATCTTTGAATCCTAAGCTAGATATCTTGGTAAAACAAGTCTTCTCGTATATTTTCTATAAGTTTGTGTTCAATACACTTTGTTTCCCATTTCCTTCCCTTCCCAGGACCGTTCCTAATTATAATCTTCTTTTCCTGAACCAGAAATGTGTGGCAAAATTATTATTATTAAAATCATTTTTGTTAATATCTTTTGTTTTAATGCAACCTCTGTTTCCTAGTGTATGCCTCCCTCTCCTCCTTCAAGGGAGCCATCTCTTATAAAAAGAATGAAAGAGAGGAAAAAACTCAATTCAGAAAAACTAAATAACATATGAAAAAAAATCTGTCATTATATGCATATTTCCATATCCTATTCCCAACCTGTGCAAAGATGGTGGTGGAAGGTATTGTTCTGCTTTGAGACCAAATGGTCATTTTAATTTTTTTTATCTTTAGTTTTATTGTTATTTTTGTTCTTCCCATTTACATATTAAAGTTATTGAGTATACTGTTTTCCTAATTTTGCCTATTTCACTTTAAATCAGCTCACATGTTTTCCCATGCTTTTTTGTATTCTTCATATTCATCATTCTTATCCTAATCCAGTGGTATTTTATTACATTAATGTACCACAACTTATTTAGCCATTAGACAACTGATGGGCATCTTACAGTGTTCTGAGTTCTTTTCTTATACCAAAAGTAGAACTATAGATTTTTTATATACCTAGGTTTTTTATTTCTAAGTTTGTCTTCCTGGGCAGATATGCTAGCAGTAGGATTTTTGTGAATGTTTTAGCAAGTTTCTTTGCACAATTTCTACTTATTTTTCTAGAACGGTTAGTCTGTGTGCTTGTCTTACTCCAGCCTTTTTAACATTAACCATTTCTGTTTTCTGGTATTTGGGGCCATTTTTCAAAATGAAGAGAAACCTCAGAGCTGTTTTGATGTACCCTTCACTCATTTTCAGTGACCTGCATCTGGAGCATTCTTTCATATGGGTATTGATAGTCTGCAGTTCTGCCAGATTTGATGATATATATCTGTGCTCTCTGCTGAGACTGGTGGATTGTTTGAACTTTGGAATTCTGAGTGGGTAAAGGCTTCTTTAGCTATCATAAGAGACATTAAGCCTATAAATGGTTGCTGTACTTTTTAGCCTGGAGAACCAGCCTCAAAATTTTTTTTGTGATTTTTTTGAAAACTGTTTAAATAATTTGACCACTTACCTACTGGGGAATAGTTTTTGGTCTTATGTATTTCTGTTAATTGCCTACATATGTTGTATGTCTTATAAGAGAGTTTTGATTCAAACATTTTCCATAGGCTGCTTTCCTTTTTAATTTAGTTACAATAATTTTGTTCATGTAAAAAATTTTCAATTTTATGTACTGAAAATGAACTGTTTTTATCCTTTGTGATTCTCTATTTCTTAATTGTCTCATTTTTTAATGGTCCATTCTTAAATCATCTGTTTTGAGTCCATTATGGCATATGATATAAAATGTAAGATGCTAGCAAGGAACAAATTAATAAAAACTTCAGGAAGAACTTTCTTTTTTTTTCTTCCCAACTTTTAAATGTTAGCAACTTAATAATTAAAATCTACTGCAAAAGCCAAAAAATAAAAAGCACTTGGTTACATTCTTCAAGCAGTTCACAAAATTTTCATAGAAGTAGATATAAAGGAATATTAGTGACTTTTCACTCCCACTAAGTTGACAGAGATCCTGGGTTCCAGGATTCATTGATGGGGTCCATGAAATGAATGAATGCTCCATGAATGGTCCAATGAAAACTTGACTGATATGAAGTCTCCAAAGTGGTAGAATGAAGTTGCCTGGAAATTTTATTCATTAGCATTTGTATATGGGCAAGAAACTCCAGGTATCAAAAAAGAAATTCTAATGTATTGGCATCAAGTTCTGCCACACTGCTTTCCATTTTTCTGAATTATTCCTCTAATAAGTAGTATAGTATAGAGAGAGGGGGTCATATAGTTTTTTCAAGCTTTGGCTGAGTTCCAAAAAGCAGTTAGGGGTTTGGAATCTTGAGGAAAAGACAGTTGATTAGGGTCTCCCGTGGAGGGAGGTTGTCTGATCAGCCGAGCTGCCTCCTTACCTAGCTGTAGTATTGAAATTTAGCTGAGCTTTGATATATTTATTTAAGAAATTGTTATTTTGGATAAACCCTTTATATCTTCCTTCCCTAATATTATTTCCTACCTTCCCTCCCTTACCTTATATGTCTGTGGAGTTAATAAGGAGAGTAATTAGAGAGGAGTTCAAAATCTGTGAAGGGTTAATTGTTATTTAAACAAAATTAGATATAGAGAAACTAGTCAATCATCATTTATTCCCTTTAGATAGCAATAGCATTTTGTAAGTTGAGTTAAAGGCTGGTCCTTACTCAGACTCCATCTTTGCCTCCCTTCCCCCACCTGAGGTTCCTGAGACAACTGTTAGGGCTTTCCTTTGATCCATTTTCCTGACAAATCATCCTTTAAATATAATAAACCCTTTTGTGTTTCAACAGACCTATTAGTATAATTTGTCTATTAGTTATTAAGAGAGGGAAGAAGAGGGAAAGAACCAACATACCCTGGGCTTGAAGGGAAGCTGGGCATCCATCTTGAAGGAAGGTGTAACTTCAAAACAAGTCCCTTCCTGTGAAATTAACTAAACCCTGTTTGTTAATTTCAGTTTAGTCTATTTCCCTCAGCCTGTGTTTGAGTCTAAGTCCCAGTCTCTAAAGCCTGCTGTTTGTTTGTTTAGTTTAATTTCTCCTCTCCCTGAAGATCTGTGTTATACTCCTGACTTCAGCCCTATTATATCCTGAATCTCCTTAATCCCAGCCTACCTGTAACCTAGATTACCCACTTAGCAAGTCTCTAACAACCTCCTTCCAAATTCCCTTATCCCACACACCTTTCCTCAAATTATCCCCATTACATTTGGGGTTATTTTTTCAGGTAATTTACACTTTCTTGCTTATCTAAAACTGAATCTTCATTTCGATGATTTCTCATTTCTTTTCTCAACTATTCTGTTCCATTGATCTATTTAAATATGTATATTGTTACAAATAAAAGTGATATAGATGGATATATTCAAAAATATTAATGGTTTATTTAAAGCCATATTGGTAATTAAGAAGGCCACGTGCCTGCAAAGATCCAATTCAAAATGCCAGTCATACCTTCACTCTCGCTGCTTTGTAGGAAAGAGCAAGTACCAATCCCAATCTCCCTATTTAAGCTTCTGGTTATGTTGTCTTACTTCACCATGTAAGGGCAGGAAAACCGTTGAATAATGGGAAATGTAGTTTGTAAGAGATGTAAAATGTCCACAGGAAGTTTAGACCAGGGACCTCAAAAAGGCTCAAGGAACCCCAAAGAACCCCAAATTTCCAATATCACAGTATATATAATATATATATAAGATATATATATATGCATATATATATAAATATAAAGGGTATTGTTAAGATTTAAAATGATAAAGACTGATATAATAAGAGAAATTAGTAGTTTAATTAAAGCCATGATCATGTTGGTAAAATATATATGACCGCGCCTGACTAACTTTTAAATTTACCACCGGAGCCCATCCTCTCTCTCTCATCCATCAGCCAGCCACTCAGGAAAACTAAGAGGCCTTCTCTAGGCCCTCCTCCGAATTTAAACTGCCCCATACGTGGGGGACGTCTGAAGTCCCCCCAGCCAAAACCGGAAACCGGAAAACCCATTGGATCATGGGAAATGTAGTCTCATAGTCCCCATGTGTCCATAGGAAATCTGCAACATACTTTTAAATGGCATCTCCCTGAATTAGAGGTGGACCCACAGGAAGTGACAAGAGACATTATCTCTTCAAGTATGTGGTTACTTCCTGGTGAGGCAGTTCCGGCTTTGAACTTGGTGCTGAAGGTTCTCGGCTGAGACCTCAGACTGCTTCTACTCTGAATTGTCACGTGGGTAAGTTAGGCTGACTTCCTTGGCCTACCTTGGCGTTTCCAAACTCTGCCTTAAGGAGGCTTATAGCCTCTCTGATTTCTAAGGTCTTGTAGCTTGTAACCTAGTTTAATTAGCCTTTTAACTCTCTCTCTCCGTCCAGGCCTCTCCAGACCTGGACTAGCCTCTCCCTCTCTATTTCCCTACCTTTTACCTTCCTAATTGTAAATAAACTACCTTAAACCCAATCCTGACTTGGGTCTATTTTAATTATGGAATCAATCTGAATTGTTGATTCCTGGTGGCCACACTTTAAATATATATTTATAAAATACCTAAAATCTCCCTCTTACAGTATATATAAATATAAAGGTATATATACATATATGTGTACATATATGTATATAACATTTACCTTCTTTCTTAGAATGGATATCCATTCTAAGACAATTGGGTTTAAGAGACTTTCCCAGGGTCATACTTTTATATGTTTTAAATAGTACCAAATAATTTTGATAATTGGTTGGTAATATAATTTGAGGTGTTGAAGTGTCTTTGGAAAAATTTATTGCATTTTAATAATGAATATATGAGAAATGCTTGAGTGAATTTTATTCAGAGAAAATAAAGGATTTATTGGATGTCATGATAAGAAATATTAATCTGAGGGAGAAATGGTTGAAGGGAAACAAAGACAGTGGGTTTTGAGAGGAGAAGGAAATGAGTTTGCAAACAGATGGGTTTGCAAATAGAAACTGGTCACATGCACAGAACTTTTTAGACCCCATTCTGGAATGTGGGGACTTCTTAAAAGGTGACACAGGGAGACAGTTGAGATCCATCGTTCCTGTCCTTTAGGAGAAGTGGAGAGAGAGAGAGAGAGCTTCCTGTGGACTGATCTGTCTTTGCCTAAGGAAGTTTACTTACCTGTCCCTGAGATCTGGAGCTTCCTGTGTTCCAGCTATCTGAAGATTCAGAGATCCTGTCCATCCCTGTCTCCAATCCCCATTTCCCTGTGTTCCTGTAAGATCCTGTTTCTTGACAGTTTCCTGACTGCTGTGTATGAGAGAACTGCCAGTATCTAATGAAACCTGTCTGTGAAGAAAATGCTTGCAGCTATCTTGGACCTCTGCCTAAGATGCTGAGTTCATCAAGAGTTCAAGATCCTTTCTACTCTGACGAACTTTTGCCATGTCTACCATTAATTTTGAGGATCAGTAGGTTAGGGTAGATTAGTTAGTGTGGGTTTATTGTAAGTCAGTGTAGTGAAAGTATAGCCGGAAGATCTATAAAGATGGCCCCGTGAGGAGTCTGTAGTGATTTTGGGTGGAGAATCTAGCTTAAGCTTAGGGACTCCTTTTCCCTGGTCCTCCTCTTTCCTCTTTCCTTGGATATAAATAAACCTCAGTTACTGTTTTTAACCAAGTTGTCAATTAGTCAGATAGTGTTTTGGCCTACAAGCTGCACTCAGGCCTACACAGACCTGTAGAGCCTATTCACTTAGTGACACACCAATAACAAGTCTACAGACCTTTCCATCTATATTATCGACATATTTCAGTTTAGACTTACACATAAATAACTTGAGTTTTAAAGGAAAAAATAAAGTTAAGGAGTAGTATGAAGGGGAGCCTCATTAGACTGATGTACAAGTCAATTGGTCCTTGGGTTTGAATTAATAAGTACAAGAAGTAACTATATGGGAGGCTCAGATTTTTGTAGTAAAGTTTATTGAAAGGATACATAAGAGCAGATATTATTCAAAAGCCTCTATCACTAACAGATGTGGCTACAGGCCCTGAATCATTAAAAAAATTAGCAGTCCAATCAGTTACATATACCCTGAACCCCAGATTTACAATTCCCAATGGCATGATGAGCCCCATCAATAAAAATTAGAGGAAATGTGCAAGCAGAAGTTTGTACTGATGGGGGCAGCTGGGTGGCTCAGTGGATTGAGAGGTAGGCCCAGAGATGGGATGTCCTGGGTTCAAATCTGGCCTCAGATACTTCCTTGCTTTGTGACCTTGGACAAGTCACTTAACCCTCATTTCCTAGCCCTTACCACTATTCTGCCTTAGAACCAAATATATAGTATTGATTCTAAGACAGAAGGTAAAGGTTGTAAGAAAATATATGGCAGCCATGTTGAGTCAAGGGTGATGGACATTTACCTGCTTAGAATACAGAATGGACTAAGCTTGGCATGAGGCTGGCATAAGCCAAGGTAATTAGGGTTGGGTATAAAAAGAACAGATCTAAACTCATCTTGGTCTCAGTTGGAGATATTTGAGTGAAGGTGGATAGGGTTTAGGCAATAGTTTATACTCTCTTTACTCGGCAACCAGCTTTAGCTATCAGACTGATACAACTGTGCTCCATCAATCTCTGTTTCATGTTTTATAATCATTAAGAATATCAGCAAAGATCACTATCATTCAGCAGGGTCAAATCTTGAGTCAGGCCTGAGGCCTGTCAGCCAACCAAGATCCTTGATCAACAATATTCAAGTGAAGATTCATCATCAATTTATCCATCTAGATTTATTTAGGATTCCTAATTCCCACTTTCCATCAATTACCCAGTTCCCCTTTTCCTAATCTCATCAACTATTGAATCATCTTATAAGAAATCACTTACCTGAGAGACTCAAAGATCTAGTGGAGCTTCAGTTGACTGTGTCCTGTGTCAACTTAGGAAAGAAGTTTACTTCAATATTCCTTTAATCAACTTCTTAAGAACAAATCCACAGCAAGACAGATCAAACTAATTAATTAATCTTTATAGATCAAATAACCAGATCTATAGTGAATTAAGTAAAGGGATATAGCCATCAACATCAAACTTATAGGGCTTCAGTTGGACAAGAGTTAGCTGAATTCCATTATCAGCTGATTCCTAGCTTAGGCTGTTAGCCCTGGTTTACTGTTAGCCATCTGGGGATTAGAGTAAGCAGATTCTACATATTCTTCTTTTAACATCAGCTGCATTGGGATTGACCTTTGGGTTCGCTACCATATCTAGGTGTCCCATTAGGACTCAACGCTCCCAATTAACCCAGTCCCTAGATGGACCATAACAGGGTTTAAAAAAAAAGAAGTTTGTACTGACAACCCACTAGCTGGTGGCTCAATCCCGTCAAGGGCAGAAGGAGTTTTATATCTCAAGGAGGGCTAGATGGAAAAATGTCTTCATGAAATCTCTTGGGACCATCTTGCAAAAGGCATATCAAAGTATGTCAGGAATCAAAGGATGAAAAACTCATGACAGGAGGAAAATGACATGATGGGGAGGTGACTGAAGAAACCAAAAAATTGGTAAATGTTAACTTATGTAGAAAAACAGATGCTCAGTGAATGGGTACCACACTATCATTGGATCATTAGTGAACTTAGTGTAATAATATGACTGCTATCCATCACAGGAACTGAGATAGAATAATGAAGTTCTGAGAACATCAAATAGAACTGATATGCTTAAATGTAGAAGAGGAAAAACCAGAAAATAGACCTTTTAATTTCACTTATGGTTCTTTTAATGCCAGGAATAAGTATCTATCTAATTAGGTAAACCTATATAGGCAGGTGTTCCATTAGGAAAACAAAAATCAATGAATGTTGTGTTAATTTCCCCCCTAGACAATATTAGTCTATTGTATAGAACAATTATATAGTCAGGTTGTTATCCTTTATGTTGGATCTTTTTTTTTTCTTAATGGAAACATCAAGTATAATTACCAATTAATCTTTAGGGCTTAAAAAAATCTTCATTCACTTATATAGCAATGACAGTCATTAGCGTACCACCTAAAAACAATTGAATAGTTATTTGTACCTTCCAAGATGCCCACCCCATCTTGAATATGACAAATAACATAAATATTATTGAGACTATATGGTAACTTTAGTCATAATTACAATACAATAGGTAGAACATGAATAACTGAATTGTATCACGTATACAGTCTATTTACAGGGTACTTATAGTTATTTATGATGTGCACAATAAAGCAAAACCCCAATTGAAAGTTAATCTTAAAATTCATTATATAACCCATTTTCATTTGAATTGATGCCATCTATTTAAAGTACTAGCAAAGTAAATAAAAACTTCAGGAAGGCTTCCGGGTTAAGATGGCAGCAGAGTAAAAAGCAGCTCTTAACCTCTCCTGACCAAAACACACAAAACTCCTCAAGGGGACATAAAAACAAGACCAGACGAGTGGAGGAACTCCACAACAGGGCACAGCGTGGAAGGTACATGGAATTGGGGCATTTCCATGCTATAAAGGGGTGAAACAGCTCTCACTAAATCGTGGGCTGAGCAGCCACACCACCCCCACCCCCTCCACACACACCACCTATAGCGCGAAGCCAGCTAAAAAGAAATAGAGCAAGTTTGGGGCACCCATCGAGTCATTGGCAGCTCTGGGGCCTGTTCCTGAGAGCAGCAAGATTTAGGACCCCAAAAAGCTAAAGAACGCGCACGGACTCTGAGCGCGGGTACAGAGCACTTGCGCAGGCAGAGGCATGGGTGGAGGCAGACACAGGCACGCGCATGAGCGTGAGCAAAGGCTCTGAAACACTGAGTGGGGAACCAGCGCAGACAGGTATACAACTGTGGAAGCAGCGCCCTGAGACTTGTAAAGGAACCTCCAGCAGAGGACCAAGCAAGGGGGTCCACCAGGGGGCTTGACCTTGAGAAAAACCAGAACTCAGACCTCAGGACCCAAAAGACTACAGACAGACCCTGAGCACGAGGATGAAGCTGAGAAGTTGCTGGGATAACAATGGCTACCCAGAATCAGGAAGCTCAGACGAGACAGATTAACAAGAAAAAGAAATCTTTAACACTCGACAACTTTTACACAGAGAAAACCCAGACAACCGAGCAAATAGAGGGGGAGAACAAACAAGCATCCGGACCCTCCCAAAATAATAATGAAAACTGGTCACAAGCTCTTGAAAAGTTCAAAACTGAGATGACGAGAAAGATGGAAAAGATTTGGTTAGAGAAATGAGAAATAGCTCAAAAGGAAATCAGGCAAGAAAATAACAGTTTAAAAGGCAGAATTTTGCAATTGGAAAGTGAGGCTCAGAAATCAAATGAACTGATAAGCAAAGTGAACACCAGAAATGACCAGATTGAAAAGGAAAACCAAAAGATCATAGCCGAAAACCAAAAGATTATAGCCGAAAACCAATCCCTAAAGGCTAGAATTGAGCAATTAGAAGCTAATAATCTCTCAAGACAACAAGAACAAATAAAACAAAGTCAAAAGACTGAAAAAATAGAAGGAAACATGAAATATCTCAATGAGAAAGTGACAGACCAAGAAAACTGGTCTAGAAGAGACAACTTGAGAATCATTGGTCTTCCAGAAAAACTCAGAAATTAATAGAAACCTGGACTCCATACTAAAAGAAATTATTCAGCAAAATTGTCCTGAAGTCCTACAACAAGAGGGCAATATAAACATTGAAAGGATCCATAGATCACCCTCTACACTTGATCCAGATAAGACAATGCCCAGAAATATAATTGCCAAATTTAAGAGCTTCCAAGTAAAAGAAAAAAATCTTACAAGAAGCCAGAAAGAGGCAATTCAAATATCAAGGAGCACCAATCAGGATCACACAGGATCTGGCAGCCTCCACACTAAAAGACTGCAAGGCTTGGAATATGATATTCAGAAAGGCAAGAGAGCTGGGCCTGCAACCACGGATCAACTACCCATCAAAATTGACTATGTACTTCCAGGGGAAAGTATGGGCATTCAACAAAATTGAAGATTTCCAAGTATTTGCACAGAAAAGACCAGGGCTAAATGGAAAGTTTGATATCCAACCACAAAAATCAAGAGAAACATGATAAGGTAAATAAGAAACAGAGGGGAAAGAAAGAAAACTCAGAATTTTTTAAATTTGACTCTTTAAGGGCTTCAATAAGATCTAATTATCTGTATTCCTATGTGGAGAAATGCTATGTATAATTCTCGGTAGTGAACTCTATTCACTATTATAGTATTCACTATTATAGTAATCAGAAGAATAATTCACAGGGAGAGGGTGGAACACTAAATAATATAAGATGACATGGGGGGTGGAAAAGAGGGGGGTGAATAGTAGGGGACACCAAGAGAAACTTGAGTGAATAAGAAAAATAGGATATTATATTACACACAAAGAGGGCATGGGAAGGAGAGGGGACAAATACTATTATAAGAAGGAGAGGAAGAGAGCATTAAGAGGTAATATTTAAACCTTACTCTCAGTGTAATCAACCGGGAGAGGGAAGAGTAGCTATATTATCCATTGGGATATAAAACTCTTATCTAACCCTACTGAGAAAGTCAGAAGGGATAAACCAAGGGGAGCATGGGAGTGGGGAGGTCAAAAAAAGGGAGGGGAGAAGAAGGGGGAGGGAATTCATTAGGCCTTTAAAAACAAAAAGAGGGGAATAATAAGGGAGGGGGTAGAAAGAGAAGTTAGTCTAGGGAGGGGATAAGGGATAGGGTCTTAATAGCAAACCACTGGTTTAAAAGGAAATAGTTTAAGGAGAAGGGGTAGGAATCGGGGAGGATACGAAAATGTCAGTGAATGCACAACTGATAATTATAACTCTGAATGTGAATGGGATGAACTTGCTCATAAAACGGAAGCAAATAGCAGAGTGGATTAGAAACCAAAATCCTACCATAGGTTGTCTACAAGAAACACATATGAGGCGGGTGGACATACACAAGTTTAAGGTTAAGGGCTTGAGCTAAATCTTTTGGGCATCAAATGAGAAAAAGAAGGCAGGAGTGGCTATTATGATTTCTGACAAAGCCAAAGTAAATATATATATGATTAAAAAAGACAGGGAAGGTCATTACATCCTGATTAAAGGCAGTATAAACAATGAGGAAATAACACTACTCAATATATATGCACTAAATGGTATAGCATCCAAATTCATAAAGGAGAAACTGGCAGAGCTCAAGAGGGAAATAGATAGTAAAACCATACTAGTGGGAGATCTAAATATTCCTCTTTCAGATCTAGATAAATCAAACCAAAAAATAAATAAGAAAGAGGTAAGAGAGGTGAATGAAGTCCTAGAAAAATTAGACTTAATTATTATGTGGAGAAAAATAAATAGGGAGAAAAAGGAATACACCTTTTCAGCTGCACATGGTACATTCACAAAGATTGACCATGTAATAGGGCATAGAATCATTGCAAACAAATGCAAAAGAGCAGAAATAATAAATGCAACCTTCTCAGATCATAATGCAATAAAAATAATAATTAGTAAGGGCACCTGGACAGGCAAATCAAAAAGTAATTGGAAATTAAACAATATGATTCTCCAAAATCAATTTGTCAAAGAAGAAATCATAGAAACAATCAACAATTTCATTGAAGAGAATGACAATGATGAGATATCCTACCAAACTCTGTGGGATATGGCCAAGGCAGTTCTCAGGAGGAAATTTATATCCTTGAGTGCATATATTAACAAATTAAGGAGGGCAGAGATTAATGAATTGGGTATGCAACTCAAAAAATTAGAAAGTGAGCAAATTAAAAACCCCCAGATGAAAACTAAATTAGAAATACTAAAAATTAAGGGAGAAATTAATAAAATCGAAAGTAAAAGAACTATTGAATTAATAAATAAGACTAGAAGCTGGTATTTTGAAAAAAACAGATAAAATAGACAAAGTACTGGTCAATCTAATAAGAAAAAGGAAAGAAGAAAACCGAATTGACAGTATTAAAGATGAAAAGGGAGACCTCACCTGTAATGAAGGGGAAATCAAGGCAATCATTAAGAACTATTTCGCCCAATTATACGGCAACAAATGTAACAATTTAGGAGATATGGATGAATATTTACAAAAATATAAATTGCCTAGATTAATAGCAGAAGAAATAGAATACCTAAATAATCCCATATCAGAAATAGAAATTGAACAAGCCATCAAAGAACTCCCTAAGAAAAAATCACCAGGACCTGATGGATTCACAAGTGAATTCTTTAAGACATTCAAAGAGCAACTAATCCCAATACTATACAAATTATTTGATATGATAAGCAAAGAAGGAGTCCTACCAAATTCCTTCTGTGACACAAATATGGTACTGATCCCAAAGCCAGGTAGACCAAAAACAGAGAAAGAAAACTATAGACCAATCTCCCTAATGAACATAGATGCAAAAATCTTAAATAGAATATTAACAAAGAGATTCCAGCAAGTAATTAAGAAGATCATCCACCATGATCAAGTGGGATTTATACCAGGAATGTAAGGGTGGTTCAACATTAGGAAAACCATCCACATAACTGACTATATTAACAAGCTGACAAACAAAAATCACATGATTATCTCAATAGATGCTGAAAAAGCCTTTGACAAGATACAACACCAATTCCTATTAAAAACACAAGAAAGTATAGGAATAGAAGGACCTTTCCTAAAAATAATAAACAGTATATATCTAAAACCATCCACAAGCATCATATGCAATGGGGATAAATTAGAAACCTTCCCAATAAGATCAGGCGTGAAACAAGGATGAACATTATCACCTCTATTATTTAACATTGTACTAGAAACACTAGCAGTAGCAATTAGAGAAGAAAAAGAAATTGAAGGTTTTAAAATAGGCAATGAGGAGACTAAGTTATCACTCTTTGCAGATGATATGATGGTCTATTTAAAAAATCCTAGAGAATCAACTCAAAAGCAAGTAGAAATAATCAACAACTTTAGCAAAGTTGCAGGATACAAAATAAATGCACATAAATCATCAACCTTTCTATATATTTCCAACACATCACAGCAGCAAGAGGTAGAAAGAGAAACACCATTTAAAATCACCCTAGACAATATAAAATACTTGGGAATCTACCAAAACAAACACGGCAATTATACGAAAACAACTACAAAGCACTTACCAAACAAATAAAACTGGAGCTCAACAATTGGAAAGCCATTAACTGTTCATGGGTAGGATGAGCTAACATAATAAAAATGAACATTCTACCCAAAGTAATTTACCTATTTAGCGCCATACCTATCAAATTACCAAAAAACTTCTCTACCGAATTAGGAAAAACTATAACAAATTTCATTTGGAATAACAAAAGATCAAGAATATCAAGGGAAATAATGAAAAAAAAATGTGAAGGAAGGGGGCCTAGCAGTACCAGATATTAAACTATACTATAAAGCAGCAGTAATCAAAACAATATGGTACTGGCTAAGAAACAGAAGGGAGGATCAGTGGAATAGACTTGGGGTTAATGATGTCAGCAAGACAGTGTATGATAAACCCAAAGAGCCCAACTTTGGGGACATGAATACACTATTTGACAAAAACTGCTGGGAAATTTGGAAAACAATATGGGAGAGATTAGGTTTAGATCAACATCTCACACCCTACACCAAGATAAATTCAGAATGGGTGAATGACTTTAATATAAGGAGGGAAACTATAAATAAGTTAAGTGAACACAGAATAGTATACCTGTCAGATCTCTGGGAAAGGAAAGATTTTAAAACCAAGTAAGAGAGAAAATTACAAAATGTAAATTAAATGGTTTTGATTACATTAAGCTAAAAAGCTTTTGTACAAACAAAATCAATGTAGTCAAAATCAGAAGGGAAACAACAAATTGGGAAAAAATCTTTATAATAAAAAACTCTGACAGGGGTCTAATTACTCAAATATACAAGGAGTTAAATCTATTGTATAAAAAAATCAAGCTATTCCCCAATTGAAAAATGGGCAAGAGACATGAATAGGCAATTTTCAGGTAAAGAAATCAAAACTATCAATAAGTACATGAGAAAGTGTTCTAAATCTCTAATAATTAGAGAAATGCAAATCAAAACAACTCTGAGGTATCACCTCACACCTAGCAGATTGGCTAAAATGAAAGAAGGGGAGAGTGATGAATGTTGGAGGGGATGTGGCAAAATTGGGACATTATTACATTGCTGGTGGAGTTGTGAAATGATACAACCATTCTGGCTGGCAATTTAGAACTATGCTCAAAGGGCTATAAAAGATTGCCTACCCTTTGATCCAGCCATACCATTGTTGGGTTTGTACCCCAAAGAGATCATAGATAAACAGACTTGTATGAAAATATTTATAGCTGTGCTTTTTGTGGTGGCAAAAAACTGGAAAAGGAGGGTATGTCCTTCAATTGGGGAATGGCTGAACAAATTGTGGTATATGCTGGTGATGGAATACTATTGTGCTAAAAGGAATAATAAACTGGAGGAGTTCCAGGTGAACTGGAAAGACCTCCAAGAACTGATGCAGAGCGAAAGGAGCAGAGTCAGAAGAACATTGTACACAGAGACTGATATACTGTGGTAAAATCGAATGTAATGGACTTCTGTACCAGCAACAATGCAATGACACAAGACAGCTCTGAGGGATTTATGGTAAAGAACGCTACCCACATTCAGAGGAAGGACTGCAGGAGAGGAAACATAGAAGATAAACAATTGCTTGAACGCATGGGTTGCGGTGGACATGATTGGGGATGTGGTCTCGAAACTACCACACCAATCCAACTATCAACAATTTGGAAATAGGTCTTGATTGATGACATATGTTACAACCAGTGGAAATGCGCGGCGGCCATGGGTGGGGGGATAGTGGGGGGTGAAGGGGAAAGTATGGGCATGAAGCATGTAAATATGTTAAAAATGAATATTAAAAAATGTTTAAAAAACATAAATAAGAGAGCAAAAGAAAATGTAGAGTGAGACCTAGATAAGCAAAGCAGTGATGGAACTACCATGGAAAATTTGAAATATGTAATTTTTAAAAATATGTATGAAATAGAGATTTACAATTTCAAAAAAAATTGTGTTGTGAATGTTAAAGCTCAGAATAAGCTGAAGCAAGTGAGAGATGCTAAGGAGGAAAGTATTTTGGATTTTTTAAAAAGATATATTGGGTAAAAAAAAGGAAGACTAACAAGAGATAGGGAATTTACTTGAATAGATAGTAACAAGTGTACAAAGTCAATCTGAGTGATCACATATTCAAAACCTTGCTCAAACTTTGGGCATAAGTGTAGCCAGTCTGCAGGAGATGGTAGTCAGGGTCCAGAAATACTCTTGTGCATGCTCACTTAGACAGGGGAGGAGCTAAGGAGGTACAAATCCCATCTCCTTGTTAAATGTTTACCAGTGGACATATTTTTGCCTTTATATGCAAGTTGTTTACTCCAATTTATAAAAGCAGAGTGTAGTTTGAAATCTGTGCTAGCCTCACTCCAAATGCTTGCTGCCTTAGTGGGCTAATAAATGTCTTTTGTCTTAAAAAAAAACTTTCTTCTTATGTCTTCCCAACTTTTCAGTGTCAGCAACTCAATAATTAAAATCTACTGCAGAAGCCAAAAAACATAAAGCACTTGGTTACATTCTTCAGGCAGTTCACAAAATTTTCAGTAGAGGTAGGTAAAGAAATATTGGGGATTTTTCACTCCTCCTAAGTTGATAGAAACCCTGAGTTCCAGGATTCATTGATGGGGTCCATGAAATGAATGAATGCTCCAATGAAAGTCTAATGAAAACTTGCCTGATAAAAAGTTTCCAAAGCAACAGAGCAAGGTTAATTATTATTAGCATTTGTATATGGATGATAAACTCCAGGCATCAAAGAAGAAATTCTACTGTATTTGGCATCATTGAATCTTTTTACATTCTTCCTTCTCACTTATCCCTCACATTGATTTTTCTTATCTGTGACCATTTTCACTTATCTGTCCATGGTGCTGAAATGGAAGCTTACCTTTTATATAGCCCATAGGGGTTGAAATAGTATTCTCCTTCAGAAACTGATGATGATGGCACCTGTGGCACTCTTAGGTTCACTCTGGGAATTTTTCTAAAGCCTCTAAGAGGATACTGGGATTTTGCTTCACTGGTTGAGTGGTTAAACAAATTTTTGTTATTGCTGCTACTCCTGTTCTTCCTCCTACATTATTTCCTTTTTATCTCTCCTTCCCTCCTCCCCCAACTTAATGAGCAAGAATTCCTTTACTTTTAAATCCAAGTTCAATAATATATATATATATATATATACATATTCCTCATGTCTGGAAATTGGATGATCTCTGGAGATACCACACTGAAGTGGAGAACATTCAGAAAAGGAATCAACCAATAATTCAATCAATCAATTATTAACTCCCTACTATATGCTAAGTACTGTCACTAGAGATAATATAATAGAAAAAGATGGTGTCCTAAAGTAGTATCATACTGATGATAAAAATACAAATATGAAACAGTCCTTACAATTCATCAGGGGAATTAGCATGAACATAAATAAGTATGTACAAAGTAAATTTATGTTGTTGTTTTTGAGAGGGTAACTAGCACCTGAGAGGATCAGTAAAAGCTTTATATAGGTGTCATTTGAGCAGAATTTTGAAGGAAACAAGGGATTCTAAGGTGAATAAGCCCCATTCTTGGGGCCCATGAAATGAATGAATGCTCCGTTGAAAACTTAACCAGCATGAAGTCTCCAAATTAGTTAAAGAAGTTTATTCATTAGCTTCTGATGTGGACGGGAAATTCTAGGCATCAAAAAAGAGATTCTACTGTTTTAGCATTATTGCACCTTTTTATATTCTTCTCCCTCACTCATCCCTCACATCTAATCAATTGCCAAGCACTATTACTTCTGCTTCTGCAATAGCTCTCAAGTCCCTCCCATCCTTTCTAAATGTTTTATTGTTGTATTTTGTTTTGATGTTATGGATGTATTTGTTGCAGAAGAAGATGTATTTGACACATCCAGGTGATATGAGATGAGGAGAGGAGAAGAGGAAACTTTTGAGGAAGTGCCTACTTCTTTTTGTGAAATATGAGACAAGTTTATCAACTGAGTGGATTAGGGGAGGAGGAGATAAAATAGTTTTGAAGAAAAGGTTTGGAAAAGCTATCTTATCTTTTCTACAAAAAAGGGGAAGCAAAAAAATCTGATTTAGTGTTTGTGGCTGATAGAATATGTGACATCCTGACTTTATGGTTTATCATTTCTTAGCAGAGGAGAAAAAAGTATTTTAAAGTTAATCCTTTAAAGTCAACATTGGTCATTGCATTTGAACTGAATTCTGTTGATTTTACTTTGTCTGATGTTCCTTGTTCATATTCCTCTGTTCTATTCTCTTAAGTTTAGACTCCTTATCTCTTGCTTGCATAATTGCAAAAGTCTTCTATTTTCCCTTATTTCCCCTTATTTTAGGCCTCCCCTTCTTTAATTTGTCCTTTGAATTGTTGCTTAAGTTATCTAATACTTAAATCTGATCACATTTACTTCCCCACTCAAAAATTATCATTGGCTCCTAATTGCAAGGTTCTCAAATGCAGAAATGGATCTGTAGTCTTATAGCTGTGAATGTTCCCTCTGATGATATTAATCTCAACTCATCCATGCCTTCCCATTCCTGGTCATTCTTTTCCATGTCCTTCCATATGTTTACCACAGGGAATTCATGCTTCGGTCCTTCCTAACCTTCTCCTGACATTCCAAGGGTGCTAATTGGGCACTTTGCTCTCTGTCACTTATCTCTTGCTCCTGCCATATGACTTGTCCATATTTTCCATTCAGGAATTTTTTTTGAACTCTTTACTGCATTTAATATTTATAGTTGTTACAAATTGTACCCCACTTACACCCACCATATACCATTCCTTTGTTGACCTCTGGGGGTTACTCATTTTAAATTCTTAGTAGATTGTACTAGTGTTCCATAAATCTCATTGCCACATAATGTTGCTCTGCAAAGCAATGTTTTGCTTTGGAGTTGGTTTTTTTTTTTTTTTTTTTTTGCATTGCAGAATAAAATAAAATTTCTCCTTCTGGCTTTCGAAACCATTGTAATCTGGCTCCCACTAATCTTTCTAGCCTGATGGAGGAAACATGACTGTGTTTGCAGGCAGTAGGGAAACAGCCAGTAGACAAGGAGAGGTTAAAGATTAGTGAGAAAGAAGGGACGCTAGATGGGGGCAACCTGCTAGAAAAATGGGAGAGAATAAGATCTTTGGCATATGTAGAGGGTTTTACTTTGACAAGGAGCGGGGCAACTTCTTCATGTGGTGAGGTGGTTTGAAATAGGATAAAAAGGTTTGGAAAAGCTATCATGTTGAATGGGATAGTGGATTGATTATGGAGATATAAAAGGATTGCTTTACCACACTGACGGCTCAGTTGAATTTTTATAGCAGAAATATGACCCAGTCAGCATAGTTGTATGATTTTTTCTAGTTTCATTTAGTAGCATATGAATATGAGTGAAGGCAGCAGATGCTGGGTAAGATCTTAAATAGGATAAAGGAGCAAGAGACTCAAGAGGAGAGGACAGTGTAGAGTTGAACTGTTTCACCAAAAGATCAAGATGGGATGATAGGAGAGTGTAGCTAATGTAGGGGTGATAGCCTGGGAAAGAATTAAAGAACAAAGGGATTAGAAGTCATGGCAAAGTTGAAGAACAGGGTTAGGGGCTTTGAGGCAGAGAGAAAGGGGGTAACGACAAAATATTGTGATCAGATAAAGGAAATTCAGAGTTCATGAATATGGAAGTGGACCATTTGTGGCTTTGGCAAGATCAAAAGTATAACCTTCTCTGGGTGCAGCAGAGGTGGGGTGTGTAATAGGCAAATTTAGATTAAGTTAGGCACCAGGCTTATCAAGGAAGGCTGGAGAATTCTAAATGGAATGAGGAAGGAGGAAGCTCTTGGGTTTGGACTCCATGTTGGGAACTGAGTGCAGTTAGAGACTGGATCAACTGCCTCAGTGGAGAACTCAGAGAAAAGTGGATTTGTCTCCTTCAAGAAATTGTCTATCCTGAGAGGAAGTGCAGGTTGAGCATTGGCATAGCTCTGGAGAGTGGACCTCAGACTGCTCCAGCTCCTTGCCTTCTTCACTCTGTGGATTTATTTTGCTGAGGGCCTGTGTTCCCAGAAACTCTTGATCATCGTTGGAACAGAAGAGGACCCAGTGGTGAGGCATTTACTTTCTTCCAAGTGACCCAGCTGAACCCTGATAGCCTGTGGTAGTTGAGAATAGATTGACCCATTTTCCCAATCCCTGAAGTCTGTCCATAGTATCCTAGTGTAGAGAGACCTTTCCCTTTTTTCCTAATCTCCAATCTACCTTTTTAATAAACTATATTTGTTTACTTCCTGTTTTCATTCTTTAACCCCAATAAGAACCCAGCGAGTATATAATTTACCCATGTCTTTTCTCCAGCTTGTGGGATGACCAGTAACCAGTAACTGCCCAACTGTCATTCCTCCATTTAGAGTTGTTATCCACCTCTAGGTTGTTACCTTACTTTAAGGGTTGGGTTAATGAATGATAGTTGGTGAATACCTACTGGTCTCCCCATAGATCTAATTTCCCTTACAGTTGGAAGTTAAAGGCTTATTATTTCAGACATAGTGAATAGACAGTGCAAAAGCATAGATGAGAAATGGAGAGAGAAGACTAGCTTAGTTGTATCTTAGAGTGTGTGAGAAGTAATGTATAATGCAGTGGTTCCCAAACATTTTTGGCCAACCGCCCCCTTTCCAGAAAAAGTATTACTTAGCACCCCCCTGGAAATTATGAAACTATTTATTGAACTCAGAATAGAATGTAATACAAAAAAAAAGTGTGGCCATCACTGCCATCCTGGATAGCTGCAGCACCCACCAGGGGGCGGTAGTGCCCACTTTGGGAATGACTGGTATAATGAGTCATAAAATTTGGGGCCAAATTGTGAAGGGATCTAAAAGCTAAACAGGGCATTTTAATTTAATTTTAGATAAAATAGGGAGCCACTGAAGTTTTGTTGAGTAAGGAAATGACATTGTCAGATTTGAGCTTTAGGAAAATCATTTTGGTACTAGTTTGTTATATAAACTGGAATGATAAGACATTTTGAAGTAAGCAGACCAATAGAGAAACTATTGCAATAATCTAGGTGAGAGGAAACAAGGGCCTGAGTGACAGTGGGAATAGAGAGAAGAATGTAGGTGAGATTAAATATGAAGAGAGAACAACAAGATTTGCCAACTGGCTTGACACGTGAGGTGAAGAAGAATGAGGTATTCAAAGTACTTCTGAGGTTAAAGAATTGAGAGACTGAAAAAATGATAGCATTTTTGACAGAGATAGGGATGTTTAGAAGAGAGGTGCATTTTGGGGGAAAGCTATTTTGGATATGTTGAGTTTGAGATGTCTCTGGGACATTCAGTTTGAGCAAGACTGACACTTAGTGGAGAGCCTGGGATTGGATAAATAGACCTATGAGTCATCTGCAGAGGAATGATAATTAAACCTGTGGGAGTTTATAAAGGGTATTAGTGGGGGGAGGAGAGAAGAGAAGGAGAAGACAGAACCTTAGAAGAGCATCCAGTTAGAAGTGTGATATACACTCTTAATTAGAGAAATGAAAATTAAAACAACTCTGAAGCACCACTTTGCACCTATCAGATTGACTAATATGACAGAAAGGAAAATGATAAATGTTGGAGGAGGCATTGAAAAATTGGGACATTAATATACTGTTGGTGAAGACACAATCTGATCCAACCATTCTGGAGAGCAATTTGAAACTGTGCATACCTTTTGATCCATCAATACTATGACTAGGTTTATATCCCAAAGAGATTTTTAAAAGGAAACCGTTTGTACAAAAATATTTATTGCAACTCTTTCTGAGATAGCAAAGAACTGGAAAATTGAGGGGTTGTCTGTCAACTGGGGAATGGCTGAACAAATTGTGGTATATGCTAGTATAATGCAAAAGTTGCAAGAGGGGTTTTTGCTCTTGCAGGGGCCAACTGAAAATTTCTGGCAGTTAAGCCTTAGAATTCTGAGAGAAAGTTCAGTTGGTCCCTGACGTTTGAACAGAGTGGAAGGATCAACCAGAACTCTTTTTTGGTTTTGGGTTTGCTTTGGCCTGTGCCTTGTCTTTGGACAATTTGTACCTAGCTAATTTCTCTGGACCTCTCCCTGACCTTCTCCATATTATTTCCCTGTTTTCCCTGCCTGTTTTCCTGGGGCTCTGGGAGGCAGGGTAGCTTTTGGGTTTTTAGTGAAAAGACTTTGTGGGTTTAGTTTCCCCAATAGGCAAGTAGGACATCCTTGAATTCAAACTATCCCTTTAGTATATCCTCTACCTTAAAGCAGCCAAATCTTCCCAGGCTGAGAGAGCAGATTCTCTCAGTCTAAACCATTCCTGAGACCCTCCCCCATCTTGAGTTTCTCCCTAGCAGTTGTCAGAAACCCCAATCCCCTCTCTCCTTCCAGACCAGCCCTGAAACATTAATAAAACCCTTTGGTTACCTAATCAAACCCTCTGGAGAATCTTTGTGTTGAAGAAATTAGGCAAGGGTGAAGGGGAAGGAATGATTCCCTTTATTTCCTGAGGGAAAGTAGAGGCATCCATCTTGGGAAGAAGTAGTTGCCCAACACTTCCTCCTGAAATCCCTTCAATTTCATTGACAGGGAGGAGCCTTGTGATTCCTCCTTTGAGGACTTGAGAAATTGACAAGAAAGTCCTCAAGTCAGATTCAAACCACTTCTGACTGGTCCTATTCCTTGTGTCTGAAAAGGTACCTTTCCTGCTTGGAAGGTTTCAGCCTATTACCCCTCAGTTTCCTCTGTCTCTGGCTTGGGTGTCTAGTCTGTGTTAGCTGCCTCTCCTGAACACCTCACCTGTACCCTTACCATCCAAATACCGCTCTGTCCATTCCTCCCAAACTTAGTCATCCCTTTCATTCCTCTTCTATTACCTCAATCACCTTTTTACCCCTACGTCACTCAGCAAGGGAAGATCACCTCCTGAACTTTAGTGTACCCCCCTTTTTATCCATAACACTAGTTATGGAACATTATTGTGCTATAAGAAATGGCAAGCAGAATAGTTTCCAAAACATCTGGACTTACATGAACAGATGCAAAGTTAAGTGAGCAGAACCACAAGAATGTTGCACGTTGTACACATAGCAATAGCAAAATTTCTTGATGAATCACAGTTATTCTCAACAATGTAGTGATCTAAGAAAGGCCCAGAGATCAGGATAAAAAATATGAATGAAGACTAAAACATATTATATTTCATTTTCTTCTTTTTTTTAAATTTGAGACCTCTTCCACAAAATGACTAATGTGGAAAAATGTTTTACATGATTACATATATAAAATTTATATCAGATTTCTTATCATCTCAAGGAGGGGTGAGGGCAAGGAGGGAGATAATTTGGAATTCAAATCTTTAAAAAATGTTAAAAATTGTTTTTATATGTAATGGGGGAAAATAAAATATTATTTAAAATAAAAATAAAAAAGAAGTGTAATATGGATGGGGAGACATCAGGCTAGATTGAAGAAACGTCAGATAGGTAGAAAAAGAACCTAAAGACAGTAGTATCAAGAAAACTCAAAGAGAAGAGAATATCCAGAATGACAGGGTATAAGGAAGTATAAACATAAAAGTGCATGATGAAATTACAACTCATCCCAAACCAGGAGAGTAAGTAAGGCTTCTGATTCAGGTCAAGAAATGTAAAAGGCTTATGAAAACAAGTATAGTCTTCTAAGGAACAGGTCAGGAGAGAAGCATGGTGGTTGGACAGAGGCAGATGAGAGTAGCCTTTTAGAATTAGGAAGGGGATTCAAAATGAAGTGAGGCGGGCAGGCTTTGGTGGGGGAATAGCTTAACTGTCTCCCAGAATCTAAGAATTAAAGTGTTGGAAGGGACCTCAGTGGCCCTCTGGTTCAATTGATGCACAAAAGAAAATATACATCTGACAAATGGTCATCCAGACTTTGCTTGAAGACTTTTAAGGAGGAAAACTCCATTAAATCTCAAGGTAGCTTTAATTTTTAGGAAGACATTATATTTATATATACCCTTATCTTCCATCTTTGAATTAATACTGGGTATTGGTTCCAAGGCAGAAGAGCAGTAAGCGCTAGGCAATTGGGTTAAGTGCTTTGCCCAGGGTCACACAGTAAGAAGTGTCTGGGGTCATATTTGAACCCAGGATCTCCCATCTCGAGGCCTGGCTCTCAATCTACTGAGCCACCAACCTGCTCCAGGAAGTAATATTTTTTATTTTCTTATTTATTATTTTTCTTTATTTTATTCCAGTTATAAATTTACATATGTTTTCCAAGGTTACAGGATTCATATTATCCCTCTCCCCTCCTCCCTTACCCCTCCCAGAGTTGACAAGCAATTCTACTGGGTTATACATGTATTATCACTCAAAACCTGTTTCCATATTATTCCTTTTTGTAAGAGAGTAATCTCATAAGACCAAAACCCCAAATCATATGCCCAAATAAACAATTGATAAATCATGTTTTTTTCTGCATTTCTATTCCAATAGTTTTGTCTAGATGTGGATAGCATTCCTTTTCATAAGTCCCTCAGAATTGTCCTGGATCATTTTGTTGGTGTAGTAAACAAAGTCTGTTACATTTGATCGTCCCACAATGTTTCAGTAACTGTGTATGATGTTCTCCTGGTTCTGCTTATTTCACCCCACATCATTTCATGTAAGTCTTTCTAGTTATTAAAGAAATCATTCTGTTCATCATTCTTTAAAGCACAATAGCATTCCATAACCATCATATATCACAATTTGTTCAGCCATTCCTCGATCGAGGGACATCCCCTCAGTTTCCAATTTTTTTGCCACCACAAAAAACACAACTAAAAATATTTTTGCACAAACAGGTCCATCCCCATTTTTTTTTTCATCTCTTTAAGATACAGACTTAGTAGTGGTATTGCTGGATCAAAATGTATGCATCCTTTTAAAGCCCTTTGGGCATAATCAGGAATTATTATTGTAATAGAGCAGAGAAGACTAAAAAGTAACAGAGCCCTTCATGGGCCCCTCACAGGAGCTGAGCTACCCAACCTCTTATCTCACTTCCCTTCTGTCCACTTGCCTGACCCTCCCTGGTTGCTAACAGCACCACATTTGCTTCTGAGAAACTGCTTGCTTGCTTGCTTGCTTGCTTAAGGAATGTATATTTTTGAACACACCAATCCTATCCTTTGAAATGCGCACCAAAGAAAGTTCCCGCCAACTTATTTTCCTATCTATGTTCTGTGCTTACTTATGGGTGGCAGGATTCTTTCTCATGTGAGGAGGATGCCCCGGTCGGCTGGTTATTAAAGGTCCCTAAAACTTCTAAACCTGAGTGTTTGGAATTTCTCAGGAGGTGTCCCACTTCACTAGTTTAACAAACAAGAAATTAATAGTTACTGATGCAGGAATCATTTGTGATACCAATTGTCTGTATATAGTCAGACCACCAACTATATAGGGCAAAGATAAAGATCAATACCAAACCATAGAAAGAATAAAATGAGAAGAATATGACATTTGATTGAGACAACTGATATATGTGAGACAAACTGTCCTCCTCCATTAGATGTATGCCAGTTTATATTCCAAACTGGCATTGCCTTTGACTGCCACATTTCTCCATCTGTTAAGAAGATGAAGTGTTGCTTCTTCTCATCTCATAACAAAAGAGAAAGTATCAGTGTCAGAGGTGGAGTCTGAGAACTTTGTCAAAACAATATCTGTATTAAGTCTCAAAGCCTAGCATTTTCTCTCTGGGGAAATCAGAAATGGTTCACCTCTGAACCAGTACAAACATCAGGCAAGAAAACCAGGTTATTCTTCCCTTTTGAACCCGGAACTGCTGTCTTACTAGTTTTATCTGGTATTAAACTGGCATGGAGCTTCCCTGGCCAAAGAATATCACATATCTGCATTTCCTTAAAAAATTTCCTTAACTTGTATCTTATCTCTATTACATCTGTTTGTCCCTAAGGTCTCACAACCAAGATAGCAAGGAACTTTTTTTTTTTAAGTATTTTTTTCCCTGTTCTTAGAGTTACCCTGGGGAGAAGAAAGAAATGAGAAGAAATTCTCTTTAACACTGTCTAAGCATAATTTATTTACCAGAATTATATATGGACATTTTGTTGTTCTCCAGAGCTCATTATAATACATTCTGGAAGTAAGAGATTATGGGAACTTGCTTCCCACAACAACAATAATAATAGAGATCATAACACTGATAAGAAAAATTATATCCAAAGAGCCCAAAGTTCTTTCCATTTTAAAAGTGCTTAGAGGATCCTTAGTTTCCCTTAACTGGGAAAAAAGATGTTAGGATTCTTCTTTAATTCCTTTATACCTTTTAATAAGGGGATTCAAAGTAAACAATCAATAAATGAATGAAAAAAAGATTTATTAAGCACCTGCTATGTAAATATAAAAAGGAAGACAGTTCTTGCCCACAAGGTACTTACATTCTAACAAGAGAAAATAACATAAGAAAGAATACTTTGGACTGGAATGTTGCAGTGATGGTTAGTAAAGCTGTAGGACAATTAGTTTCTTGGGCAGTTTTTGCATATGAAACTGAACTAGGAATTCTCGTGATGCCTAGAGGAAATTAGAATGGGAGGGGGCAGTGGGAAGATAGAGACTGGGGAGAAACTTTAGACTTTAGGCACAATACCCTATAGTACAGTGATAGAGACCCTAAGATACTTCTACTGGGAAGGTCACCAGGGGAAGGAGATGGGTAGGGCTAGGCTAAAGAAAACTTGCCTGGAGTTCAGAAAGACCTTCCATCATATATCATAAGACCATAGATCTAGAGCTAGGAAACATATTAGAAGTCATCTAGTCTGTCCTTCTTATTTGACTGATGAAAAAAATTAAGTCTAGAATGGTTTGCTGACTTGCTCTAGGTCACATAGGTGGTAAATGACAGAACTGGGATTTGAACTCATGTTGTATGAGTTCTTCACTATTTCTATCATATCATGCTGGTTGGCATGTGTTAACATTGTTATTGAGCCAAGAAGACTAACAATGAAAGAAAGTGTGCCCTCCCAATGTTGTCACCCTTGGTCAAAGACCTGGTCACCTTACATTCATTATGGCCCCTCTCCCTGTTCCTGAAATTCCCAGTGATTCTGGGATTCATAGCTACATTCTGGGTCTATGAGTGACTCTAGGAAGATTTACCAGAGACTCAATTATAAGATTAACCCATGGCAATATTGTAAAGCCAAGTTTACTGGCACAAGTTTACTCCCCTCATCCCCCTTTGGGTGCATCTCCCTTTTTCCTTGTCTACTTTATGTTGGAGTTTCTTCTTGCTACACTCTCTTCCTCACTCCCTCCAAATTGCCCATTACCTTCATTCTACGAAGAGAAGGGGGGTGTGGAGGAAGGAGAAGAAGGAAGAGGAATATGGGGTCATCACTTTCTTCCTGATGAAGATCTTTTCTTTTTAATGAAGAGTATGGATTCCTAAAATGTTTGTAGAGAACTATTTTTGAAGGTGTTTAATTTTATTGAAAAGTTAAAACTGCATTGCTTATTATCATTATCCTAACAAGTTTTCTAATAAGTTGAAAATCTGTTTTCTGAATTTCACTTTTTTTTTTGCCCTGAATCCATTATTTTAAAATTCTGAGCTTTCCTCAGATAATTTATTTTACAATGAAGAAACAGAGGAAAAGATGTAAGTTGATATCCAATCATGAAGCTGTATTTGGACCCAGATCTTTCTGATTTCAAATGTAGTGCCAAGTCCACTATACAATGCTGCCTCTTACAAAAGGGAATTACTTACTTTGCTGCACTGCATGCAAATATCCAATATCCGACTGGCTTTGGAATTCTGCGGTAAAATAAATTAAAAATCTGTTTTTTTTAAATCCTCCTGAGCAACACCTTATTCATCATTTTTCTGGACTCCTTCACAATTATGTCATTATTTCCTGGGCAGGTTACATAAGCAAATTAGAACCACCCAATCCAAATGGATAAGACATTTGTTTTATTTTGCACTTCTGGCTTTCAAAGAAGCACCATAAAATGAAGCTTCAAACTAAAGAAGAAAATGGGATAAGAAGGCAACACTTTTTGAAAACATTGAAATCAACAAATTTTAATGACTGCTCACAATAAAATTTTGTAGCTCCTGGATGGTTCTGGGACTTTGGTTTGACCCTGAAAAGAGACCCAGCCTAATCATGAGGGTGAAATATGGGCAATTAGCCATATAGTCAGTCAGCTAATGGGAACTGAATGAGCTGCAGGTGTCCCAGGTGAGTGCAATTGGAAACATCTTTCTCAATTAAAAAGACAAACTGCTCTGTTCAAGTTCTCCAAGGAGAAAATTTTTTATTTATTCATTTTTCTCACGTATACTCTAAAATGTTCTTTCTGCAAAACAGCAGTGAGCATGGTTGATGCTCCCCTTGAATCCATAAGGATCTTCAGAAATGTTGCCATAGAATTTAGCTAAGCTAATCACAGAGCTTGGTCCTGAACTACTACAAAGGTACAAGGGCCTGGTTATCAGCCAGGAGTTACTAGAAAAGCATTCAGAAGACTGGACACACAGCAAACACTGAGGGTAACAAAGGTGCAGATTCTATTGAAGTTAAGGGACTTTTATATACTCAACTCTATGTACAATATCAGAATTCCTTTTATAGACAGGAAAATGATCCTTAAGTGATTATTTTTAAGGGCACTCTAATATAAATGCAAGTTTCACTAATTTTTACTCTTTTCTCTTTGGCTCACAAATACACTAAAATACCATAAACATTGTTTCAAACTTACTTCAGTAATATATAAATAAGATACATTACAAATGGAAGAAAATACAAGACACCTCCCAACATGGTAAATCTTTGCATATAAATAAAGCAAATATTTCATATACCTATAATTGAACAGTTATTGAAACCATTACGTATGCTCATTTTTTTCTCCACAAAGTCATTTAACAATAATGTACACAATCTACACAAAGTCATCTCTAAAAATACAGCAAGAATATACCTGTTAACAAGGACTGTGCTACTACTGTCCTGTACTATGACACTAATGGAGAGGGTATGACTATTTGGACAGCAGAAGGTGCCTTTTCCAGAGCTGTAACTAGCAGTTCTGGAGCTTGGGGCAAGCACCACAAGATGCCTGAACCTGGAGCAAGCAGTAGGACAAATTTTAACTGGGGCAGGTAGGGTGGGTGGGAGGAAGAGACCTTGGGGAAAGACTTTAGATCTCAAAGATACAAGATCCCTTGGAAGGAGACACCCCAAGACACCTAGAAGCTGCTGCTGGTGAAGTCATCACCTGGGAATGGAGCATAATGTGGCTTGAAAGATGCTCACCTGGAATTCAGGTCGACAGGGGAGGGGTGGGTGGGGAGTGGGGCAGGGAGCTACTGTCATTTGACAGCTTCCTATTTTGACTAATTATTCTTCCTAAGTAGGTGTTAAGCTCAGTTGTTTCTACCTGCTGAAGGAATACAAGTACTGTTGATGCCCTCTAAATTTTAGCATTCTGGGACAAAGTCTCTCTTGTTCTTCCCTAATAACAGCTCTAGCTTTTCCTAATTCATTATGTCAGACAGAAGAGATTAACTGAGGCTAAGATTAAGTCCTGCTAATAGCATTTTTCTTTGTATCTACAGAACTACAGTTTTGAAAAAGCTTTCCTGTTTTCATTTGGCAAGTTTATTTGCAGCATGTTACCTCCTCCTCGGTTTCCATTGAAGGAAGAATTGGCTCTCTGAAAGTGGAAAAAATGCTGCTTATTACTAAGGTCCTACTCACTATACATATATATATATATAGTTATATATAACTGTACATATATACTGTAAAGAGTTTTTCATCTCTAACTTCTTTTAAGACATATTAATTTCCTGCTAACTACAATAAACAGGTTTAAATAAGGTTTAGCAGTACATGTCACAATAATATATTATTTCCCCTTAGTAAAATGGCCTATATGTTTTCAGCAATTTTTAGGGATTTCTTCTAGAGTGCCATAGGATAATGGAACATTTAGAAAGGGAACTTCCATGGAGTGTGTTCTGCAGAACCGGGTATAAAGTAGCCAGTTCTGGAGAACAGCTCATGAAAGCAAGGAAGGGTTTGCTAACTGTAATTACAGATCCTGCCCCAATCTTTCTATTTCCTCAATAAGGAAGTCAATGTCAGACTTGGTGGCTGCTGGATTTGAGATAACCATTCGGAAGAAGTTGGCTTTGTCTCCCTGAGGCTGATATCCAACCATGGTTGTACCAGATTCCATCATCAGAGCTTTGATCTTCGGTGCCACCTTGTAATTAGAACATAAAACAATAGATCAACTTTAAACACTTTTTTTTTGTTTATGAATTTTTTTGTATTCTTAACTTGAAAGACCACAGAACCTAGAGCCTGAGCTATAAACACTTGGATACTTTAGGAGCTGACTAAACACTGGAAATATCTCAAGAGTTTGGGGTCATTTCTCTGGAACATTTTTGTTTGGCTCTTCCTGGGCCTTTATATTATATCATGAACTCTGTAGGAGTGGATGCTGTGCCTCTCTTCAGAAATCAAACTGAATGAGTGCATGGAATGTGTGGGGTCAGAAAGAAGAAAAGAGTCTTTTCATCTAAACATTATCTAGTTTTCATGAACCTAAATTTAATTCTTTTGGTGAATATTCATTCCACAAAAATTTATTAAGCACATACATAATTCTAGGCACTAAAAGATGATACAGAATCTAGATAAGATAGTTTTATATTCTATACCTGTATAAATTCCTTTCCAAATACTGCTAGCAGTAAATAGATTAGCTGGACTAAGCAGAGAGAACCCTAATCTCCAGGACAGGAAGATAAAAAATTCTTTTTGTTCTTGTTATTGCTATTGTTGTCATATCCAACTCTTCATGATCCCATTTGGGATTTTCTTGGTAAAGATCCTAGAGTGGTTTGCCATGTCCTTCTCCAGATCATTTTATAGATGAGGAACTGAGATAAACAGGATGAAATAACTTGCCCAGTGTCATGTCTGAGGTCAGATTTGAACTCAAAGATGAGACTCTCTGAGTTTAGGTCTGATACACTACCTACTAAGTCTTCTAGCTGCCCCATTTTAGGTTAGACGACTTTTAAGAAGAGAATAAACACCAAATTGCAAACTTACCAAATTGATCTGACTATCCTGTTATTTTTGTTTCTCTACCGGGAATTAAAAATCTTCATTGTCTAAGCACATTTCTGAATTATATTCCTGGTTGGCCAATTGGAAAGAATAAGAGCATGAATTGAAGTTCATTATCATGAAAGATTTGCCAGTGGCACCCCACTGTTTTCCAACATGAAGACTTCGTTCTTTTCTTTTTTCTTCCTCTCAGCCCTTCCTTCTGCTCTCTTACTCTGTTTCTTTTTCAATCTCACATTATTCTTTTCTATATTTTATTTCTTCCCTGGACAAAGGTCTCACTGGAGATTCTTTACCCCTGCAGTGACACTGAGGGCTAATTTATGATCTGCTTTATTCAAATACTAAAGGAGTCCAGACCTGGAGACTGACTTTCCCTACCCATGCCTACCTTAAGATACTTATGACCCATGAACAATCTTGGTATAAAATTTCTAGACTTAAAGGGCCACACTATGGCATTTTAAATTTAACAGACGCAGACTTTGCTGCCCTCCAAAGTCTTTACATTCTGATATGTTTATCATATGCCAAATAATGGATTCAGAAGCAAAAAATTCGGTTATTCTTAATATCTGATTTTGTTTTCTTTTCAATGCCAATGGTTGGTTTTATGGAATACCTCATTGAACTGAATACTAGTTATGACACCATGCAGAAAAGGGGTGAGAATTTATGTGAGGTCTTGGGTTCAAATTTGACCTCAGACACTTCCTAGCTATGTGACCCTCAGCAAGTCACTTAACCCCTATCGCCTAGTTCTTACCAGTCTTCTGCCTTGAAACCAATACTTAATATTGATTTTAAGATGGAAATTAGAAGCAAATGAGAAAGAGAAAAAGAGATGGAGGGAAAGGAAGGGGCGTAAAAATATATAGATATAGGTATAAGGAGAAAGCATAGAAGCAAATGAGGGAGAGAGGGAGAAAGGGAAAAGAAGGGGCAGACAAATACAGAGAGAAATATGTATAGAAGAAAGAGACAAAGTAGAAGAAGGGAAGGGAAAGAAGGCAGGGAAGGGGTAAGGAAAACATGTAGGAAGAGACATTGCCAGGGATCAGGAGATTTTGAGATGAAGGTAAAAATGCTGTAGTTTGTTTGGGCTCTGGGATTTAGATACCTCTTTTGAAATATTAATGAGCTAGTTCACTACAGGTTTTACTTTTTCAACTGCTCTACTTCTTAAAACTTGTTACACTACTCTGTATCTGATAACCAAAGTGAAATGACTCTCTATTAATATAGAAGGCATAAGTGGAACAATATCACCTTGAGAAGTAAATTCAATCCAACTAAAAGATGAATTTGGTTCCTTCACTGCTAAAGCAACTGAATAGATGGCCAGATTGTTTGCTCTACATTGTAGAGCAACTGGCTCAAGTTTAGGCAATATTCTCATTTAGATATGCAAATCTTTTTTAATAAGTAACTGAAAGTTTAACTACTGAGTCAAGTTTCCATCAAACTATTCATCCTATTCCCTACTTTCTTTTAAATGGATATTCTTCTTAGATATACAGGAGCCAGTTGGTTATCAATTTGTTATAAAGAGCCCTGGCCTTTACTCTGCTCTTGTCTAAGAAAATTCATCAGACTATAAATCTTAGCTATGTTCCAAATGGAACCTCCATGAATACTGAGACTGATGCTTTAGTAAGGCTACAGAGTTGAGCTGATCTTAAAGATTAAGTTCCTTAGTGTCAAGGATAACTCAAAGTTGAAAACTTTAAGTTATTTTTTAAAATCCTCTCTTTAGATGAGCAGAACCATCTTATGAGAACAAGCTAACTCTGGGCTGCCAAAGAGAATGCAGAAGGGTAGATGATAGACTTATGTACTCCATACCTTGTGAAGTTTTTCTCGTCTCTCATCACTGTCCGGGATGCCCCTGAGGCTTTGTGGAATGTACCAGAAGCAAACATTTGTGTGTTCAGGCTGTGGAGACAAAAACAATAATGCAGAAAAGAATATGAAAAGGAAAGGCTTGCCTCAATCCAAAGTACTTAAAGTCATACATGAAGTGGGAGGATCAACTTTATCAAAGATAAAGCTTTCAGATTTCCAGTGGTATAGCATGTTTGGATACATGTTGCTATTGTATACAAAGTAGAGTAACACTTGATATTATTCTTCATCATCCCAGAATGAGAAATTATATATAAGAGAATTTTCCAGATGACTGAAAACTATTCTTTCAAGCATGATGTGAAGCACACATTTCATGAAAATAGTTTTTAAAAGTATGATACACTTCCCTACTCTCTAGTTCCCTATACATAGTAGGTGCACGATAAATATTTGTAGACTTCATCTTATTCATAATTAACATAATTGAATCTTTTCTTAATGACTCAAAACATGATCTGGATAATAAATGTTAAACAATTGAAGAGAGAGAGAAACAGAGAAAGAGGAGTATACGAAACTCACTTTTAAGTTCAACCTGCATTATTTACATTTTTCCCATCACTTTCTTAAGTCTAGTCAACAAAATAATACATTGAGCCCTGATTTGTAGAGTTTGTCCATTTCTGAGCTGTGAATGTTCACACTGAAAATTTAACAACCGACTACCTTGGCAATTCAAGCTGACTCTAGCACACCTCTGATTCCAAGTCCTCTTTTAGATCATGAACTTTTATGTTGTGCTTTAAGATAGTGATGTCCTAAGGGACCACTGAAGTATTTGAAGTTTTTTATCCTTCACTGCATGATCTCATGACTGCTGTTTTTTTTTTAGATCACATCTTTCTGTTTATCAGAGATTTTCTGTCTTCTCCTATACTGTTAATTGTCAGTATGCTATCTTCCTGCTTTCAGTATGATTGCCTCCTAAAGTTTTCCTCTTCCTTCTAAGCTGCAGTGGCCTAAGAAACCAGAAAACTTATTAAACTGTGAGAAAATAAATAGTCTTTGAGTGATGTTCTGAGGGATTATCTTATGTGTAAAATATAGGAACTAAGAGTAATTCTCCAATAAATAAGTGGCCAAAAAATAAGAATAGTTTTCAGAAGAAGAAATACAAACTATTAACCACTATTCAAAATAATACTCCAAATAACTCATAATGAGACAAACACAATTACAATAATTTTGAGTTTTTACCTCATATTCATCAAAATGGAAAAGAAGCTAAAAAAACAGAGACTGTTTAAAACCTTGTTTCAAAAGGGATTTCTGTTAACTGTCTCTATAAAATTAGAAAAGTTATGAATTACAGTTATATATACTCTATGTACATTTATATATACATATACACAGTTATGCATGTATATATAATTATAGTTATAACTATAATTCAGTGAGGGGCCTCAGTCTATAGAATCAGGGAAAATGTGTGTTTAACTTTGATCTGTGAGAAATTGTGCTGAAGAGTAAGAGAAAGAAGGGGAAGAGAAACTTCTTTCTCGGGAAGATTGTCCCAACTGTTATTTCTAATACAATTTCAAATTGATTTTCATAATCAAGAAAAGTGTATTTATTAGTATGACTACTTTGCCAGAGTTCCTCTAATGCTGACAATGGAACATGGGTACCGTAGATCACTAACCTAGCTTATAGGTTTACAAAATGTAAAATAAATAATTTTGATTACACTAAATTAAAAAGGTTTGTACAAAACAACCCAATGCAATAAAAGTTAGACAGGAAGCAAAAACATTGGTGGGGGGAATCTTAGCAGAATCCTCTGACAAAGGTCTAATTACTCAAATTTATAAGGAGCTAAATCAACTATACAAAAAAACAAGCCATTCCCCAACTGATAAATGGGCTAGGCACATGAATGGGCAATTTTCAGATGAAGAAATCAGAACTATCAATAAGCACATACTCGACTACTTCACTGATTTCTATATTTTATCTTATCATCCCAAAACGTAGGGTAACCTGGAAGCACATTTTATTTTCTCATGAATTAATAAAATTTCAGCCTATTTCCTAATTAATCAACTTTCGTAGAGCCTTCAACCAGGTTTATCAAATATTATTTGTTTAATAAACTGTAGAAAACTATTTTTTATAATAATTACTTAAAGCTGTCTCTCTATATAAAATTCTATAATCCTCTAGAATTAAATAAATATTAAAGTTACTTAATATTTATAATTAATATAATACTTTGTTAACAGTGAAGTCAATTATAAAACAAAGAAGTGGATAAATATTTACAGAATTTAGCTGCGAGAAAGGCCATGGTCTGAGTCACATTAAATCTCACTATGATGACAAATGACTTCACTTCTGAGACCCCAGTCCCATCCCATGTAGTTTATTTAGAATAGCAAATCTCTTCAAAAGAATCCTTTTCATCCTCTTACTATGTTTATAATAGTTTTTTTTAAAGAAAGGTTATCTTCATCTTGTTTCTCTTTGGACTCCCTAAGTCTCGCTCCAGGCAAAAAAACGGCATTTTAATCTTTTATCAAGTCCTCATTCTTTTTTTTTTTTTTTAGATAGAATATTTTTTTAAACCCTTGTACTTCGGTGTATAGTCTCATAGGTGGAAGAGTGGTAAGGGTGGGCAATGGGGGTCAAGTGACTTGCCCAGGGTCACACAGCTGGGAAGTGGCTGAGGCCGGGTTTGAACCTAGGACCTCCTGTCTCTAGGCCTGACTCTCACTCCACTGAGCCACCCAGCTGCCCCCTCAAGTCCTCATTCTTAACAGCATCCCTCCATGCTGACTCTTCGTATAGTTTTTAAAATTAATGTTTCCTCATGAAAAAACAGAGTTCTGGAGAGTAAGTGGTTGGGAAATGACTATGGTATATAAAAATGCAAATAATTAATAAAACATTTTAAAATGCAAGAACTTAAGAGTATATGTTTTGTTCTCTCCTTTGGATGTTCAGAGTTTTAGAAGTTCTTCGACATTTTATAGTTAAGGTTTTTGATTATCTTCTGATAAACACTTATTTCTTAATTGCATTTGGTTGCAAAATTTTCATTTACTAGAAACTGATTCCGTTTCACTCTGATTCATATACATTTCCCATTTTTAATCCACACAACACTGATCTGTTCAGGTCAGATTTAACTTTTATCATATCCTCTTCATAAGGCCAAAAAGATTTTGCTATTGTAAAACTTCATTTTAAAGTTGATAACAAAGGACACATAGGGCATCACCAATAAGCATTCTGAATGAATGTGCAATGTACTATAATGTTAGGGGCACAACTTGATCAGTAACAAAACATAATTAAAGGTATAGTATGGTGAGAGACTATACACACATATATGCATATCTACATATGGGTATATGTACACAAACATGTGCTAATCTACATATGTTTGTATTTTATATATTGGAATTTTTGACAAGACCCCAATCAACCCAATGACAAATTGGATTAATGAAGAATAACTATTACATTCTGCATTTTCCTGGATTAGCCAAGACATATTTATTATTTATGTATAAAGGAGAAGAATTGGATCATGGACACAGGAGCAAATCTCATAGCCAAGTCCATCTCCTCCCCATTGGAGGATACAAATTATAGCTTTACAACTGGGCTGAAAAGACAAAGGATAAATTAGAGGTAGACCAGAGTTAAAGATGAATAGGTGGTGGTAGTATAATGCTGGGAGAGAGAAGTGCAAAGTTGGGAGACTGATGAGGGTACAGTCAATGGGACATAATGACCAAGTTCTGATTAGAACATTCTAAGAACAAGTGCTACAAGCTGAGTATGTACCTCTCAGGGTCCTGTCTAAGGGCAACATTCCTTCCCATGAGAATATATTTCCCAATAATTTCTTTAGGATAGCAACACTTAGTCTTCTCCCAAGCTTTGGCAGAGATGCCAAAAACTCTAGCAGCACAGCAAAATAAGAGGAGCCTGAGGTCCTAATCTACAAGAGGCTAGGCTAGATCAGTGATGGGCAAACTTTTTAAAGAGGGGGGGACTAAGGAAAGGAAATGCTCATCTGTTGGTCTGTTTCAAAGGCAACTATTTTGAAGTTTCATTGTATTGTATCCTACTCGTTGTATTCGTCAGATTAGGAATAACGTCCTTGGCAGGATAGAATATTTAGGGGGCCCACATCTGGCCCACTGGCCATAGTTTGCCCATCACTGAGCTAGATGGAGAACTCATAGAATCAACAGTGGAAGTATTACAAAGAGATCTTGTGTAATTATCTTTAAAATATTTTATGGAGAGGGTAGACAGCTCTTTGGATAAAGAACATTGAATCCAATACAGTCTGGAGGTGAAGGGCGAGAGGAGGTGACCTTTTGGGGGTCTTTCCATTCCAATGGCTCTATAATGAGTATTCAACAATCCTTTTGATTAGTCCATGCTTGTTCTATGCTATTCTACAACCTAGATGAGATTTGAACAGATTTTTTTTCTCTAATTCCTCTCACAGATTCTACTATAGTCAGACTTTATGCTAGTTATTTTGTTGTTAGTACCTTGTTGGGGAAACTGCTTTGAGCTCATTTTAACAAGTGTTAAGAATGGTGTTTGGCAGCTGAACTTCATTCCTATCACGTCTGTGGTGGCTTGACATGTACTTTTCCTCTGGAAGAGGGGTTAAATGATAGTTAAACAGTTATCTCTCTGGGAATTTGTTTTGGAGAGAGACAGAGCTCACATTTATATCCTGGATTATTTGAAGGCATAGTAAGAATGCTATTAATTATAATAACCAAGATTTGCACCCCCCAAAAAGAACAGAAAATGTACTTTTCTCCTTTCTTTGCAGAGGGAATAAGGGTGTAGAACATTGCATGTACTGACAAACTCATTCACTATGTTTGTTTTGCTAGATTATGATTCTTTTTTTAGTTTTTGTTATTTTTTGGGTAGGAGAGTAATATATTTATAAATAAAGGCATATATCAGAGGAAAAAGATAGTCATAAAATTTTTAAAAGAGTTATAAAGGGCTAATTTCAAAGAATAATCTCCTAAGGAAAGAAAGGGAAAAATAGATTTATACTGCAGGAGTATGAATTTTGGTTAGAGATGAATTACGGATTGTAGAAATTAGAGCAGAGAGTTCCTAACTAGCAAGGGAGGATATCAGCTACCTTTTCTCGGAACCCTGAAAGAATAAGGAACTAGGTCAGTTTCACAACTGTCCTAGATGGTTTCTGAGCACTCTTTCTCAAAGATAGACAAGCCAGGCTAGGTAATCACTGAACCCACCCCTAAGAAGAAGCACTCTTTGTGAATGTGTTAATGTGTCTAATGATACCAGTTCCAATCTGAATTCTGGGTCAAACAAAATATACCATTGAAAATACATTCAAGATATCTTGGACAATAGTTTTCATGGATGGGCCAGAAACCAATGATGAGAACTTAAGACTATTCAGAGTATAATACCTGGCACACTGGACAAATATGGCTTCACACTGAAACACTCAATGAAACAAAAGTCCTCAACATATACTATTTATTGTTAGGATAGACTCTGACAACTTACCTCACCATCAAAAACCATTTCAAATTCTTCTCTGTTTTTAATTTTGGCATAGAGATACTCTGCCAAATCCAGGCACTTGTTGACCTGATTTTCAAATCCCACTGTGCCCTGTTTTCAAAGGAAGAGAGATATTAATAGGAGAAATCATTATATATTAAGATAATGGAATATAAGGGTTGGGAGGAACTACACAGTCAGTCCAATGTCTCACTGATAGTATCTCTATTACAGTTGAAGTCTTTGAAATAAAAATATTGGAAGATGGACTTAAAAATTGTGTGGTTGTCTTCATTTATCAGAAAGAAAATATTATTTTCTGAAATTCTTAGGCAGTAGAGGAGAACTTCCAATAAAAGAGTCCTAGGACAAGGATGTACATAGCCCAGAATGAAGCAAAGGGGCTTTCTTTCTAGAAGACATTCTGGCTATTTACAGCACAGATTTTATCTTTCAAAAAGTTTTATTGTCCAGTTCTTTTGGCCTGAAGTCTTGTTTTCTTTGGAACATGCCACATATTCCTCTACCTTGCACTTGAAAGTGTTAAGTGAACCCTGGCCAAATATCCCTTGCTCCCACCCTATGTAAGCAGCTTTTCTTAATATTGTCATACCTCTCCCTTGACCAGCAGGCAGGTGTGGGGAGAGCCACTGGTCTTTGTGCATTCTCTGGCTTAACAGGAGTCTATGACATTTCACTGGGTTCAAGTACTGATAAACTGGGGCAGCTGGGTGGCTCAGTGGATACAGTGCTGGACCTGAGGTCAAGAAGATTCCTCTTCCTGAGTTCAAATCTGGCCTCAGACACTTCCTAGCTGTGTGACCCTGGCCAAATCATTGAACCCCGTTCACTTCAGTTCCTCCCCTGTAAAATGAGCTGGAGAAGGAAAGTGCAAAGCACTCCAGTATCTTTGCCAGGAAAACTCCAAATGGGATCACAAAGAATCAGACAACTGAAACGGCTGAACAACAAAAAATTGACAGATTAGTCTATCTTGTTGAGCATAAACTTTGAGAGTTAGGCAGAGGTGTGGAGTTTTTGCATGGGTTGGTGCTAATAAGGAAAACAGTTGAGCTCTCAGAAGGGCTGATTTGAGGTTGACTAACAAGACTGTGTAGGGCTCAAAAAGCTATATCTGCCAAAAAGTTATATCCTTCAAACTGACTGGCCATCATAGTCCTATGGATAATCTACTTTGCCAATTATATGTGATAAATGTTAATGCCAAGTGAGTGCCCCTAAGGCTACCTTCCCCACCTTGTTACCTATGAGGTGCTCAGAAAATAGGAAATGAAAGCATTTCTACCCCACACTTCCTGGATTCCCTCCTTTTTTACCTTAGCTTTCCACATCAACCAAAACTTGAAAATGTCCACGTGGCGGCCGCACTGTATGGCCTTGTCTCCAGTGTCATAGGAAATGTCATACTGCTTATCTTGTTGGAATAGGTACCCAGCACACATCTGATTGCATCCTTGGAGTATGCCCTTGGAGTAGAAATGGGAAGTATTTATATATTGTACTCATGAAGTTCAAGCACAACTGTATACGCATGGGGGAAGGCACTTGGAGTGACACAGAGGATTTTTGTTTGGGTGTGTTTTTTTAATCCCCTAGTTTATTGTTACGCTAGTTTGCCCCATTCAGAGGAAGATTGTTTTGGGAGAAATAGAGTGCAGAAATACAGCCCATCTTTTCCTTTTCCATTATAGACACTGCAATGAGAACACAGTCTCCAGAGTCAGTTGTTCTATTCCTTTCCATAACTCCAGGATCTCCCATTGAATTTCATAGCAACATTGCTCATGGGAGGGATAAACACTCCTGCCAGTGCCCTAGCAACAATACATTGAATAGCAGGGTACTGAATACCTTGGCAGACTGAAATAAAAACTAGTATTCTCTTTAAAACTTTTCTTTTTTTAAATTAAATCTCCACCAATGAGCCTGACTTAAAAAAACCAACAACTTTATTTTGTCCTTTGGGACCAGCCTAATTTCCTTCATGGGAAATTTAAGCCCACACCAATATCTTGCAGCTAAAGACTTTCTGTGTGAAAGGTTACCCCATTGGGTAGGGCTGTCAAGTCTTCTTTCTCACTTCTGCCCTCTTGGACAGAGGGATTTTAAATAGCCTTTACATCAAATATTCAGCCATCAGTACATCTGTGGATAATGGACAAAAAGGCCAGCAGCTGCTGGCAAGCAGTTCAGAGCTAATATAAACTCTGTTTGGCCGTATCGCTTCACAGCCTGCTCTCTCCTGAGCTTTCCAGCTTTTTAGAGGACTCCCTTCCATGTTTGTGGTCTAGCCACATGGGTCTAACTTTGTATTTGACACAGAATACCTCATCTTTTTTTTTCTATGTCTTTGTACTGGCCTATGCATGGAATACTGTCTCTTCTCCTCTCTGCTTTTTATAGTCTTTGGCTTCCTTCAAGACTCAGCCCAAGTGTCACCTTGCATATGAATCTGATTCTCTCCAGATAGAGAGAGAGATCAAGAAATAGAATCAGAGATATAAATAGGGACATGTGATCTCCCATATTAGAATGTAAGCTCTTTGAAGGCAGGGATTATTTTCACATTTGTCATATTTCCAAAGCATAGCACAGAGCCCACCACAGAGTGGGCACTTAATAAATTCTCAGGGATTGATTAATAATGGATAATTGATAACTATAAAACCTGGTCCCGATCAAATCTAGAAAGATTTTTATTTAGGAACCTCAAATATTCATGTATGGGAAAGACAACAACGTGGCCACCTTCCAACGAGGTTGCTAGCTTTGTTGTCAATAGGTGCTCTGTAGCACCAATTTCCCTCTTTCCCTTCTCTACTGCTACCAAAACCTTTGCTACTTCAGAGTTGTCTGCTGAGAACAAGCAAACCTTTTCCCGAATGAGAATGGCAGAGCATTGCAACAGAACGCCCATCATCTTGTGAGGGTTCCAGGTAACTGAGTTGGCTCTGGAAGAAGAAGAAATTGGAACTGTTAGGAGGAGATGCAGAGATGGGGGCGGGTCTTCAATCACAACCCTAGTTTGATTGAATAAGCATGTCTATATATGCTTGACACCTAAACACAATGTCAATACAGTGAACAAAAGTAGTCTGCCACTTATTACTAGGAAATGGACTAAAACTTTCTTTCTTTTTGTATTTATCCACAAAATGGGTTGGTGATGGATCTAACTACATCTCTTTTTGTTGTTGTTGATTCATTTTTCATATTACCTCCTAGCTGCCAATAGCATGCCCACCTCCCTATAATAGGTGGTATTTATATGGCACTTTATGAATATGATCTCCTTTGATCCTCACAAGAAACATGGGAGGTAGATGCTTTTTATTATTACTATTTTATAGATGAGGAATCCAAAAAATAAAGGAGGTTAAAGGACTTGCCCAGAGTCACACAGTATGTGTCTGAGGCTGGATTTGAACTCTGTTCTTCTTGATTCTAGGTGCTCTTTGTACTGTCCTACCTAACTACCCCTCCTGGGTGATTTGAGAAGATATTCCTAAATGCCTATAAAATAGTAAATGATAAAGTTCTGCTATATGGTAAAGTTATTTAAATGCTAAATTATCATGATCTTAATATCTTTTTGAAACTATAACTTAACAAGCAAGGATTCCTAGTATCCTAATCATCTTGTCCAAGACATTTAGTTAAGTGGCTAAGAAGTTCCTTAACCAGGATTTTGCAACAATCCCTAAGTGAAATGAATACTGACTAAACCCTTGGCACTTTGGCTTCAGTGATGCACAAGTATATTTTAAAAATTACCTGGCAAATCTGATGGACTCTGCCCTTGCACTCAATAATCAATAGTTTCATTGAAATGTTTGTTTGATCTTCCCATACTACATCCCTTGCCCAGAATTCTTAACCTTCTTATGTCACAGAGGTCCTTTAGTGGAGAAAGTATTTAGTAAGTATATTTGTGTCTCTAAAACATGAAGAAGGTGTGTATGAATAGAGAAAACCTTTACTAATTATCTCCCCTCCCCAATTTGGAATGAAGAAATACATTGTACAGTTCATGTGCAAAATATCCAGATAGCAAGTTGTGGAATTTTTACCTCATGCAGAGAGGTCAAAGTTTGCAGCTCTATATAAGATATAAGATCTTCGGGGCAGAATAGGTGGGCTAAAGGTCATTACAAAGAAGAAAATTCCTGCAGCTGAGATGTTTCAGGTTGCATCTGGATTGGCCCCTTTCTGTAGCCTTACTTCATTATATACAGCTTGTGTTCTGAATAGCCATCCTTATTTATTGTGACTCTTTCTTTGGTTAGGAGATGGCCAGCAGAAGTGACTTTAAGCCGGAGGAGTTACTCCGGAGGGCAGAAAGAAGCCACTGCTCTGATTTTTCTCCCTTTTCATAAACAATTTTTTTTGCCATTGGTCTTGAACTGGAGACAAGAAAAGGAATAATAACCAAGCAAGAGTTCTGTCACCCCACTTTCTGTCTCAAAGGAGCCAGCAAGCAACAATGAGACAGAGAAAGAAGGGAAATGAAGCAAACTGCAAGCCCTGCACCTGAGCGTTTTCCAGAGTAGAACAATAACATTCTGCAAGGTAATCCAAGGAGATGAATCAGAGGTCTAAACCGTACATGTTTGAAATTTTGGATGGCATAATTCCTGGAACCTGTGCCACATACCTTTCTATGCCATTGAGCTTGTGACGGTGCTTCCGGGACATGAGGAGACCTCCTCCCCAGGCAGCCTGTGAGGGCAAAGAAAGAAAGGGGATAAGGCATTTGACTCCACGTAAGGTTCCCAAATCCTTTTCTAGGCTACTTGGCCATTCTATGTCTTTTTTTTAAAACATATGGGCTCATAAGAAAGCTGAAACCCAGAAGTTCCTCTGTCAAAATAAACCCACTGAGGCATTCATTTGGCATCAACTTCAATCCTCAGGTTTTTTGCCTTTTTTAAAGAAGATTTCTCTGGAACCCAGGTTCCAGTCATTAAAGTTAGAGGCAGGTGAGGTAGGACCACAGAGACATCAGGTGCTACAGAGGCAAAAAGCAAAGACCCTCCGAGGTTGCTGCTTGAGTCAAGGACCACTTGGAAAGCAGTGAAGAGTTGAAGGTGTTTGCTTCCAAGCTATCACTGCATGATATATCTCACTTGAGTGTTCCCTGAAGGCTGTAGTAAGTCACAAAATGCCCAGGCTTCTCTGAGGGTATCTTATAAAATACTGCATGGGGGGTAGTGGAGAAGATGGGAGATGGTGCGGTTCCAGGGAGGGAGAAATAGAAATGAATCATATTTGTAGTCAATGTTTTGTTATCTGCTTCACAGCAGAAAAGATGGTCCAGGTGTAAGGGGCTTAGAAGATAGAGAGACAGTAGACAGATACATGACAGTGAAAGGAAAAAGAGAGAAAGTGGAGAAAAAGCAAGAGTTAAGAGTAAGAATTTGAGGAAGGAGAAAGAAGGGATAGAGGAGAGAGGAGAGAGGGAGAGAAAGAAAGAGAAACAGAATGAGCAGAGGTATGTGGGAGCCGGATTGTTACATTTTTAGCATGTAAGCATCTTATACTGCAGAAAAGCAAATGCTACAAATCAGGGCTTGACTTATTGTTTCGTTTGTTACATAGACTTATAAAGTGATGGGAAAATGTTATTAATGCAGATTAAACTTTAAAATGTGTCACAGGTACATTTGTTTACATTTAGCAGCATAGTTTGGGTTGGGGGGAGAGAAACAGAGACACAGAGACAGAAAGAGAGAATGGAGACAAAAAAAGAGGAGGGAAATATAGTTCTATACTTGAAAATGTTCTCTGTTGTCCTTTATGTCTCTTTAGAACAATTGGGGGGGGGGGGGCAGCTGGGTAGCTCAGTGGACTGAGAGCCAGCCCTACAAACAAGAGGTCTTAGGTTCAAGTCTGGCCTCAGACACTTCCTAGCTGTGTGACCCTGGGCAAGTCACTTGACCCCCATTGCCTACCCTTACCACTCTTCTGCCTTGGAGCCAATACACAATATTGACTCCGAGACGAAAGGTAAGGGTTTAAAAAAAAGAGAGAGAGAACAATTGAGGGGGCAATCCTCTCTCGGTTGTATTATATAAATGTTTCCATATCAGTAAGTTTCTAGATCAATCTTTTTAAGCAAAAGTTGATGGGCAGCTGCATTGACAACAGGTTACCAAGCATGTGTGGCCATTTCCTTTATCCTTTCATGTTTTTGTCATCCAGGAGCGGTTTACCCAAATGAGGCTGCTATGGGAGAAGTATGGGCCAGAGAAATCTACAAAAGAATAACAGTTTATGAGGCAACTTTGGATATTTGCCCAAATTATTTAAACTGTGAACCAAAAGAGAGCATAAGACAAAGAGGCTGTGAAGAGACCTGGGAGATTGGGACCAGCCTATGTTCACCAAAAGGAGAACTGATTTCTTCACCTAACTAGATTTGGGCTGTCTGTTGTGGCCCAGCACTTACATCAACATGCAACCAAAGGTTATATTTGTGACATATATCTGCAATCTCAGCAATTGGATCAAAAGCTCCATATACAGTTGTGCCTGCAGTTGCGTTGACATAAAGAGGAACATGACCCTACAGCAGAAGACAAAAGACAAAGAACTAATCAATCTTTAACATTTCTTGTTTGAGACAGTAGGTATTAGAGCTTACTTCAAATGACAGCAACTGAACTGTTTGTGTTTACTTTTTAACAACCTGAAATGAGTTATATTAAATTCAAATATTTTAGAGATGGAAAGAGCCTTGGAAGAGATCTAGTCCAGCTCCTTCATTTTAGACATGAGGAAACCAAGACCCATAAAAATAAAGGGACTTGCCCAATATCCAATCTATTTTTCCAGGCTTGTCACATATTCCTTTTCTATGTTCTAGCTAAATTAGTCAACTTGCTTTTCATCATATCTAATATTCCTTCTTCCATCTCTGGATCATTGTTCATTTCTGAAGTGTGCTCTCTTCATGTCTCTGCCTCTTAAGAATCATTATCTACATTCAAAACTCAATTCAAGTGTCATCCAAGACCCTTCCTGATGCCCCCTGAAATTGCTTTGTATTTTCTTATATGAACATGTGTTGTTTCCCCTGACAAAATGTAGGCTGTTTGAGGGTAGGGACTGTTTCATTTTTGCTTTTATAGCCTCAATGTCTCATACATTGTAAGAGCTTAGTAAATACTTGTTCATGGGGAGGTTTGTATAAACATATCCAGAGTAAAATAGGTAGAGATCATTGCATAATGCACAGGATTACAACAATTCAAATGATCTTTGAGTAACTGGATCAATGAAGGTGCCAGAGAACAGAACTCAATACAGAGAATTGGGAGACTACTGGAACAGATATGAAATTCCATTTTTTTGGTCCCAAAGGAAAGTTTAATCTGTGTTGCTGTGATGCAAAGACAAAGTCATTGACAAAAATTTATTAATGAAAATGCTTCCAGATTGAGAAAGATAAAGGTCAACCCAGCTGATAAATGACCAAGACATTCTATAAGTAGAATCACACGATATAGAGTTAGAAAGGACCTTAAGGATCATCTCAGCCTAGTTCCTTCATTTTCCAGATGAGTAAACTGAGGCACAGAAAACAAACTGAGATTATCTGATTTTAAGTGCTCTTCTTGACATTGCTCCATGCTGCCTCCTGTAGATAGTGGAAAGACTGTCATATGACATCATATAAAAACCTTGTGGATTTTAAAAATATGGATATTGTCCATCCTTCTTAGTAGGCATCCTTTCTAAAATATTCTTGGTTTTATAACTATGCTAATACAGCAGTTAATTTACCAAAAAAATCATTCATTTTCAGAATTTGAAATTCATTAATATTGGATATATCAAAATACTGATATAAAAAAGAAAGGAAAAATATTGTAATAGAGCTGTAATAAATTTAGAGATATCTATGAGTCAAGAGTTTTGAGGTACTGTAGCTTCACCTCCACCTCTGTGCCTCTCTTTCAAAAACACTCCATGTCCTAGCATGCTCTCTTTCCTCATCTCCACCTCTCAGAATTCTTGTCTTCCTTTAAGGCTCAACTCAGATGATGCCACTGCCTCCATGAAGCTTCCATGAGCTCTCCTGGGTTAATAATGGTCTCCTCCACTTCCATGTTCCTCTAACTATATTCTGCTATGCATGTTATAAGGACTGAATAGAATATAATCTTCCTGAGGACAAAGACTTCATTTTTGTCTTTCTAGTCCAGTGCTTAGCAAGTACTTAGCAAGTACATTAATAGCTGGCCATTAATACCTATATATTGAATCAAGAATGTTGGGTTATCCTTGCCCAAGCCTTGACAGTCTCTTTCCTTATCATTTCTCTCTCTCTCCACTCTACTGAAAAGCCCAGCAAATAAATATAGTTACTGCAGAAGGCATGAATACTAAACCAAAACAACGTTATTGTTAGATGGATTGACTACAACATGGCAGGACCTTTATGAATACATCTGTTTGACAAGATTTTTCACTTAATAGAATTTGTTGAGATTGGTTCAGCCAAGACCTGCTACTATGTGCCATAAACTAGAACATTAAAATAGCTTTGCTAAACAGATTCCAATGTTAAACTGAGATTGTACCAGTATAAACATCAAGTAAAAATTAAATAAGGCTGTGTCTACAGGATGCTAAAGTAAACAGTCAATTGAGCAAGAAAAATGAAGGAAGGAAGGAAGGAAAGGAGGGAGGGAGAAAGAAAGAATAAAGAAAGGGAAAAAGAAGAATAAAGATAGTCATTTAGTATCATGTGAATAAAATAACTGATTTTTAGCTGAATTTTTCCCTTTTCAGCTAGCATTTTGGACACCATGAAGACAGAGCCTTAGAGAATCAGACTAATATATTAATTGAAGACCAACAAAAACTGGAGAAAAAATTAATGTATATTTTGGGGATCTATACCTACAATTTTATTGATGTATGGTATTTCTAGTGGGAAAACTCCCTCTACAAGTAGAGTTCAACACTTGCCTTGCAATTTGTAATCTTAAAGAGTTCTTTGGGGGCACCAAAAGATTGTACATTTCTCAGCTTCTCATAGTTATTAAGTGTCATAAGTGGGACCTGAACCCAAGTCTTCCCTGATTCTGAAGCCAACTATCCATGGTAGCATGCTATTTTTCATTAAATGATTTTTTTTGGAATTTAATTTTAATTTTGTTAAATTTAGAATATTTTCCATGGTTCTATGACTCATGATACCCCCTCCTTCTTTCTCCCCCCTACTCCGGAGCTGACAAGCAACTCCACTGAGTTATACGTGTATCATTGTTCAAAACCTATTTCTATGTTATTCATATTTGCAATAGATCCTTTAACATCAAAATCCAAATCACAACCCCATCAAACTATGTGATTGATCATGTTTTTCTTCTGCGTTTCTATTCCCACAGTTCTTTCTCTGGATGTGGATAGTGTTCTTTCTCATAAGTTCCTCTGGATTGTCCTGGGTCATTACATTGCTGCTAGTAGAAAAGTCAATGCCATAATGTATCCGTCTCTGTGTACAATGTTCTCCTGGTTCTGCTCCTTTTACTCTGCATCAATTCCTAGAGGTCTTTCCAATTCACATGGAATTCCTCCAGTTCATCATTCCTTTCAGAACAATGATATTCCATCATCACATGAAATAATTTTTTAAAATTTAATAATGGCTCTTAACTTCTAGAGCAAAAGTAGGTGAAAAATATAAAACTAGAGTTTAACTACATTATATATTGTAATATAACAATTCACATTTATATAGCATACTGCAGTTTAAAGTTGCTTTGTTAATCTGCAGGAACTGATGCAGAGCAAATAAGGGAGAACACTACACACATTAATAGCAATATTGTATGATTATTATCTGTGAAAACTTGGCTACTCTCAGTAATGCAATGATCTGGGACAATTCTGAAAGACTTTGGAAGGGTAATGCCATTGATATCCAGAGAAAAACTATAGGAGTCATCTTTCACATCAGTATATTTATGGTTTTATTTGGGGGTTTGTTTATATATGAGTGTGCTCTTACAACAATGACCAGAATGGACGCGTGTTTTGTATGACAGTAAAAATAAAAATTAAAAAAAAAAGCAGAAAAAATAAAATCCCTTTGTCACAATGACCTTATGAGCTAGGTCATATGGGTATCTATCTACCTACTTTTCTATCTATCTATCTATCTATCTATCTATCTATCTATGGAACTGAGATTTACAAAAATTTTCAATGACTTGTCCAAGATTATAGAGTTAGGGCTGGGACTCTAATCCAAGACTCCTAATTCTACATCCAGTGCCCATTTCCATGACACCACACCACAAAAAACTCTTTCCTTACAACATACGTTTAAGGTAGGATTTATCCTTTTTTTTTTCAGTTGAGGAAATTGAGGCTTACAGAGAGTAAGTGACTTGTTCACAGTCACATGTGGGCAAGTAAGTATTCAGATTTAGTCTCAAACTCAGGACTCCTGACCCTTATCCAGATTTTTCTACCACACGCACCTTTTTCTTGGCTTCAAGAATTTTTGCCTCCAAATCAGCTGGGATGATTTTCCCCCTGTAATAATAACAGAAGGAGATAGATTTTTTAAAAAGAAGCATCAACTTGGCTGTATTTGAAGGAGCTTCAGATGCAGGAAAAAATCATTTAATCAGATATTTTCACCAGCTCATTAGCAGCTTGGCACACTGTACCAAGCTAGCCCTTAAGCACAGTAAAAACGAATTTAACAGATGAACACATTTAATATATCAAAAAATTTAGCAGTCACCCTTCCCTCCTACCTTTCATTGCATTTTATTAGAATCACATTTTCTGTTCCAAAGCCAAGTGCAGCCCCCGCCTTCTTTATCGAATAGTGACTCTGCAACAAAAAGAGCCATCTATTGACAAAGGAACATGCCTTTGGGACGGACAACAGTATATAAGCAGGAGCTATAACTCACATGTTCTGAGGTAAAGAGGACCAGTTTGGGAACAGCAGCCATGCCTTTGGTTTTGACTTCTGGGAAGTACTTATATCGAGCAGCCATGATGCTGTACATATTGGATATGGCGCCCCCTGTAACCAAACAAGAAATATTTTGAGGGAGATTTGTTGTTGTCTCTCTGTTACTCCCTTAAGGACAAAGTCAGTGCTTGAATTTCAAGGGATAAGAGAGGTAAGAGTGGGGAGGAATGGAACATTCTGGACCCTCCCCTACTTACTTCAGCTCCTTTACTGTGGTCTCTATGTTCCCAACTTCTATCCTCCCATCTATTTGGGGGATAGAAGTCTTTGTTAAAACTCCACAAACCCTTACTTTCTGTCTAAGAATTGAAATTAAGTATCACTTTCCAAGGCAAAAGAGTGTTAAGACTAGGCAATTTGGGTTAAGTGACTTGCCCAGAGTCCCAGAGACCCACAGCAGGAAGCATCTGAGTTCAATTTGAACCCAAGACCTCCTGACACCAGCCTGGCTTTCTTTCCATTGAGCCACCTAGCTAACCCACTCTTATAAATTGGCTTTTAGTTCTTCTACAGAGGTCTACCTTTCTTAAATTGAGTAGAAATGAAAGAGGGAGGGATGACAGTGGTAATCAAGAAATACAACCTTCCTGTTTTCAATCTGAGGTTGATTAAAAAATCAATGATTCAATCAATAAGCATTTATTAAGTGTTTATTATACATCAGGCACTGTGCTAGGTTGAAGTTGTTTCCATGCCAACACACTACTTGTTCTTCCAACAACCCTGTGAGGTAAGTAAATAAGCATTATTATTATCTTCATTTTATAGATGAGGAAACTGAGACATAGAATGATTAGAGACTTGGAATCAGAGAGAAAGCAAGCAAAGGAACTTCCAGAAAGTTCTTGCCCTCTTGATTTTCAGTCTTCCACTTGCCTGCCATTACAATGTCAACTCCTTGAGGGTAAAAATTATTTATCATTGTATCTCTAGTACCTAGCACAATTTTTTGAACACAGTTGGTGCTTCATAAATGCTTATGGGATGGTTGAATACCTTGTCTCCTCAAAGAGCACTCAAATGGCTTAATCATTTATGGTTTTGTTTGAAAATAATTGATTTTTAGAAAACTTAGATGAAAACAGAACCTGAATCTATGCAGATATGAAACAGGAAATGGAGGCAATTATTTGGTTAATTTATATAAAAGTCCACTTTTTAGTTTATTTTTTTTTATTTTAATAACAAATTTCCACAAGTTTTCTGAAGTTATATGATCCAAATTGTCTCCCTCCCTTCTTTCTTCTCCCCTCCTGGAGTTGGCAAGCAATTCAATCTGGGTTATATATACGTTATCACATAAAACTCGTTTCCATATTATTCATTTTTATAAGTGAATACTCTTATAAAACCAAAACCCTAAAACATATACCCAAATAAACAAGTGATAAATCATTTAAAAGCCCACTTTCTGAAAAACAACTGTCCAGATATTATAGGTTCATTATTTCTCTCTCTAAGTAGATGTTATGAATTCTTCAAGATGCATATTTTACTTTGTAAATACGTTTAAAATTTACAGTTGACAACTGCAATTTAAATTTACAATTGAAAACTGCACTTAGACATTTGGGACACTATGTATAGACCCTACTCAAACCAGAATATAGTACAGGAAGCACTTATTCCCTAAGTACATCTGTATTGGTTTTATAGATTCAGTATGTGTTTATATGGGACTACCAGATATACTGTTTTGGCTGAAAGTTCAGAATTCATTATACTGGTTTGATTTTTTTTCCTCTGAACTGACCAGTAGTTTGACTTAATTAATTAAACTTATCCATCGTTTAGACATCATATAGATGGGCATCTCTCAAAGATTTATAATACCTTGGTAAGAAGTCTGGAGAACTGAAAAACTTAAGGAAACTTTCATTATTCTTCCACAAACCTTTTGAATGCATTTCGCCTACTATTCTCACCCAGTTCAAGGAATAGAACATCTCTAAACTTTGTGGTTTTACTAGATAAGGCAAAGAAAAATAAACCTACCTGGAGAAAATATGCCATCGCCATCTTTATTTGACCATCCAATAATCTCTCGCATCTTCCTAAGGGTTATTTGCTCCATGAGGACAAACACTGGGGCAATTTCATATGTAAACCTTAAAAGATGGTAGGGAAAAAAGAAGATGAATAAAGAGGACAAGCCACTAATTTCAGGAACTCAGTTAGAGGAAGTTGTATTTCTTCAGAAAGATCTTCCAAATCTCTAATAAAACATATTTCTTGAAGATAGAGCAAGGCACCAGGCATAAGCTGTCAGACACCATTAAATTAATTATCTGAATGAATTCCCCAGATAAGATTCTTCATTTCAAATCTGCCAGGGTAGACAGTACCTGAAAACCCTAAAGAATGCAGCAAAAAAAATGGTTTTTTGTTTTATCTTTACATACCATCATTGTATATATTAGCAGGAAGGCTAGGGGATAGATTAGCTTTGGAAATTTTTATCATTTATTCACAAACCATTTTGTGAAAACTTTTTGTGTTTCCATGAAATCTAAGCAGGGGCAATCATTTGAGAAAAAAAATAGATAAACCTGCCAGCTGCCAATATTCCTTCATCATCTCTTTTTGATGATCACTAAGAAAACAAGAGATTCTTTTTGTTTTGTATGATCCTACCTAAAGGAATGGGAATGGATTAGGCACGTTCTCTGGATCTCTTTTAGCCCTAGGATCATATGGCAATGCACATATTATTTATAACTATATTGACAGTTCTACCTATATAAAAACTAGATGGCAAAGAAAACATTTCAATCACTGCCAATTTCATACTTAATATGATATGAAATGTTGATGCCCACATCCTAGGGTGTTTAAAGAAGTCATGAACATCAAAAAGCTAACTGGAAAAGATGAGGAATATTGGCTTGGTTTTAAAAATCTAAGTGCCATTATCTATGTGGATTTTTTTTTAATCCCCAAGGATAGTTTCGTTTTGACAGCACCATGTAGTCAATATCTGTCAAGAGTAATTATAAAGGATGATTTTCTAATTACCAATTAGGAATAACAAGAAGACAGTCAACTGGTATATCTAGCTACTCGAGGTAAAGGGAATCAGATGGCCTGGCATGTGGTGCTTATCTTCTGCCAAACTGAATCTCAAGCAGTAGGCCGTGAACTGCAAAGGCTCCCCTTGAACCAGTTATGAAAATAAGTGTATGTCCCTGAGCCCAGGACCTAAAAAATTCTGGGTAGGTCTAATGGATATTAAGCAGCAGGCCTAAAAGATATTGAATATGCTCTGCTGCTCTCGGCTATTCATTTTGTTTAGTCTCCTTGAACATCTGTGTCTTTGCAGTAGGCTCTGACCATTAGCTGAAGGCTGATTCCTGAGGCTACAACAATGGTCAGTGAGGGTGAGACCAATGGGAATATGGACCAAGTGGAATTTTTGTTGGCTTGACCATTATTTTTAATGTCTGAAAGGCCGTTTTCAGATACAAGATGCAAACAACAATTCCCATTTCCAAGAATGTTGGGGGGGAGGGGGGGGGGAAACCCAATCAATTTAATGACAGTTATGGAAATGGAGGAAAAAAATTATCCCAGAGAGCTCTCATGACATTTCTGCTAGTGGCAGAATTTTTTAACTAAAAAGAATCCATTCACTGCTCTCAGGATGACACTGAACTATTAGAAGGAAGAACACTTGGGTGTCATTTTTTAAATTACCATCACCTTTGGAGGGCCACAATCATGTTTTGGTCCTGCTCTGAGCCCCATCATCCTGGCAACCAACAATCCCTTATGTCTGATGGCATGCTGGAGACTGGCTGTCATAAAGGAAGAAGAAGAGAGAAGGGTTCCTGGTTTAGCCTGTGCTATTCAAAGTACCAAGTTGCAAACTCATGATGTGTGACATCACCGAACAAGTGAGCTGGCAGAGGGTATAAGGGAGCTTCCAAAAACCCATTGGGAGGATGAACTGCTTTAATACTACTGTGGAGATGCTGGCATGACTGCTTTGAGATAGCCACAGTGGGTACACCAGATACTCATGAAACTTCTTAAGAAGGCTTGTTAGAGTTGACCTGTGGTAAGGTCAGGAACAAACTGAGTCAGAAACCCAAGAGATCAGAAACTTATCAAGGGTTGGTCAACCTTGACCACAGATTGCTTTAGTAGCCAAGTCAGAGTCAGATGATCAGTTAGGAGCCAGATGGACAAGGGAGAAAGGACAGGAACGGGATGTCATGATTTGTCCAGCTTTTTGCCCTTTGCCTGGCTTTAGACCAGGTCTAATTAGCCTCTACTTTGTCTGAGCAGGTGATCTTCCTGTCCTAGTTGCTCAATCAGGTGGATCAAGTACAAGTTTGCTCACATTAGACTTCTGGCCTGCCCCTGTCCTTGGACCCTGGGGAATAGCCAGCACTCTCAGGAATTGGAAACAGAACTTAGGAAGTAGCAGACAGACTTATACTATAACATCAACATTGTGAAAATGAACAATTTTGAAAGACTTAAAAACTCAGATCACTGCGATGTTCAACCATGAACCTGGAGGAGCAATGATGAAAAATGCTACCCACTCCTAGAGAGTGGGGAATGACCAAATTTGTTTTGACTGTGCTGATTTGTTAGAAGAGTTTTCTTATTGTTTTTCATGATGGAAAACTGGAAGGGAAAAAAATTAAATTCTTAACATTTGAAAAAATGAAATTTAATTAAAAAAATGAGAGCTTAGAGAATTCATTAACAAGAGAATCTGGTACCAACCAATCCTGCTTCTGACTCTGTGGCTTCTTCCTAATTCGCCAGGCTTGTAACCAGCTAGGTAGTACAATGGATCCTGGGTCCTGGGTCAGGAAGACCTCAGTTCAAATCTGATTTCAACACTTGCTAGCTGTGTGACCATAGTTAAGTCATTCTGCCTACCTCAGTTTCTTCATCTGTAAAATGGGATAATGATAATACCCACATAAGGGTGAATAATCTGCTATATTTCACTCAAGGAGTAATGGTACCACTAAGGGAATTTATGCCCCAGTAGTTTTAAGCACCTAGTAAAATTTAGAATATAGTGTCTAGATTTGGGGGCAGGTAATTGAAGAGCTGGTAAGGTCAAATCTGTATTGTGGCATCCAGTTATGGCTCTACATCTTAAGAAAAAAATAGCAAACTGGAGCATTTCCAAAAAAGTAGTGGGGGGATCCAAAGCCATGTCATTAACTGTTGTGAGAATAAAATGAGATAATATTTGAAAAGTGCTTAGCACATTGTGCCACATATATAGTAGACACTTAAATAAATACTTACTATCTTTCCTACCCCGATGATATAGTCTATCTAATTCCATGCCCCCTAATTTCTGATGTTAGCTACAATCTGCTTGAAAACTCTTACCTGGTCCTGGTAGGACATTTCCCCTTCAGGTTAATTCTCTGTCCTTGGTTCCTGACCTCAGACCTATCCTTATCTAGTAGTATCTGGTAGACAATTCCAGTTCTCTTCTTGGATAATGTTGTACCTCTTGGTTGCTGATGCAGATATCCCCATAAGACAGTGCCATATACAGTCAGAAGGGCTTCACCCTACCTAACTTCTGATAGAGGAATTCCCCCGATGTACATGTGGGAGTCAGCACAGACATCAAGAGATCAGAATTCAAGTAAGGATCCAGCAGCAAGCTATATTGTAAGAGGACAAAGTGGGAAGGTTAAATGTCAGGAGCAAAGAAGAAATCAGGCCCTAGGACAGTGGATCCAGGTTGAAATATAGGAACTGGGCCCTAGAAATATGAAATTAGTACATCAAGTTGACTGAAATTCACATAAGTGCAATGCTAAGAACATAGGCTGAGTTTCTCTATATCTTCATCAGGGAAGATGAGTAAACTCTACCATACTGACCTAAACATCTGGAGTGGCTTCCTTATCCAAAGAGAATACATAAACCTTTCTCAGACCTTCCCATCTTGGGACCAAAGTGGAAAGGGTGAGTCATCTACTGTATTTCACTCGAGGAGTAATGGACCCGAAGAGAATTTCTTCCCAGGTAGTTTGAACCACTTAGTAAAATTTAGAATATAGTATACAGTTTTGGGGGAAGGTAATTGAAGAGTGTGTAAGATCAAATTTGTATTCTGGTATCTACTTCTGGCTACCACAGTTTAAGAACAAAAATAACAAGCTTTCCAAAAGAGGGTGAACAGGGTAGAAGGGGGATTCAAAACCATGTCATTAGAATTGTTTGAAGGCACTGAGGGTGTTAAGCCTGGAGAAGAGAAAGCTAAGGGAAGGGAAGGTATTGGCTTCAAATATTTGAAAGGGTGCCATGTGGGAGAGTGAGTGGGCTCCTTCTGTGTAGTTCCATTTGAAAGAACTGGAACCATGCAAAGGGAGGTATAAAGGGATCTGTTTTGGCTAAATTTAAGGAAGACCTTCCAAACAATTATAGCTTTTAACATGGAATGTGAAATGGTATCATTAGCAATGTGGATGCTGGGGCTTGGGTGTCTTTCAGGTGTCACAGAAAGAATCATTGCATAGGATGATTGGAGCTCTGCCAAGATGACTTCTGAGGTCCCTCCAAACTTGAAGATTCTAATGTTATCTTTGAGGAAACTCACAGAATAAAGGAGAAGCACACAGGAGGCTCTTGTTATTCTACCGCCTCAGCCAAAACAGAGTTGACCACCTTCCTTGCTTTTCTCTAGCAGGGCAGTTTCTTGGAGATAATGAGAGCTGCTGATAACAGGCACTTTTCTGACAAAATGTGGTTAGGCATACAACATGACTGGCAACTTGCAAAGAAAATTTCTCGAGTGCAATTTCTGTGAAATGATTGGCCTGGCTCCTCTGAATTCCTAATGAAATGGTGCAGGAGCTTGAGTGATCTTGTCACTAAGGATGAGAATTGTCATCAAGTATTTATAGGTAGATACAAAGGAAAAAGGGGAAACTAGGTGGCAAAGTAGATAGAGCACCGGGCATAAAGTCACAGAGACCTGAATTCAGATCTGACTTTAATCCTGTTTGCCTCAATTTCTTCATCTGTAAAATGAACTGGAGAAGGAAATGCAAATTACTCCAATACCTTTGCCAAGAAAACACCAAAAGAGGTCATGAAGAATCAGACATCACTGAAAAAAAAGAATAAATGACTAAGCAACAACAACAACAAATGTACAAACCAGCCCTAGAAAATCATATACCCGTTGGGGGAAAGAGCCTACCCTCTCAATCTGAAATCCCTCCTGGATTTGCCTTGGGCTTTTTGGCTTGGGAGCCTGCATCCTGAAGCAGAAGGCATACACCAGAGGGAGGAAACAGCACATGAAACATGTAGATATTTCTACAATGCAGAAATGTCATGGGTAGCCATTTTAATGATGTCATAAGGTAGTACACTTCAGGAGTCTAAATGAGTTGTTGAATATGCTCATTATTCTTTATGGTAATTGCCTACCAGACGAAAACATAGCTCAGGTAATGAGTACATCATTGCTACAAACTTTACCTGGAAGAGCCTGATCCTTTTTCTCCCCCATCTTTTCCCAGAAATATTTTGAACACTGCAGCCAGATGTAGGAGAAAACTGTTAGCAGGGAGGTAATCCCCATCCTGCCACATCTCATTTTCTTCCCATAGAAGTGGCTTAGAACAATTTCTAGATAATAGTTATTACCTCTTCTCTAGACAATGCCTTGTCTTGAGAACTGACAGAAACTATTTCACCATTTTAAATAACCTTCTCTATTGATCTGTTGCAATCATATCATATTTTTTAAAATATCCATTCTGCAGTACAGTTGCAATTACCATGTTCCATTAAAGGGCTTTGCTTTGACCTTCAATGGCTGAAATATATTTTAGCATTTTATGGTTCAACTTAGATTAGAAAAGAGGGGAAAAGGACTTTGATTTTATGAGCATAGACAAAAATAAGAAAATTTCTGCAATTTTTCTGCTAATGGAAAAGCATTTGAAGAAAGTATTTGGGTCACAAATGTTCAAAGAGATATGCTAATGTTGATTACTTAGACATTTTAGCCAGATGTGTTAAGGGGAGGAAAAAACTGTCCAAATAGTCATCATTCCTTTAAGAATGGCTAAGTGAATTCAATAAAGTAATTAATAAAGGCATTAGTGCTATATGGACAACTGCCCATTGATTTCTGTAGTTCCTGAGTCCTTCTTTGAATATGTCAAAAGATCTGAGATTAGTAAAGGCATGGGTATCCCATGTACCAATATAGATGGTAACCCCTCCATAGCTTAGTAGATTCTCAGTATAGTTGCTGTGGCCAAAAAAGGGGAAAAAATAATTGCCAGGTGGCCATCCTTCTAGGTATATGGTTCTATAAACTTAGCTTGGCTGGTCTTTAGGTAGATGACAGGAATGGTCTACTTGCCAGACCCATGTTGGAAGACTTCCCAGCCTAGTAGGTGGAACCTGTCAGGACTTACACTCTATTGGTATAGCCTTTCAAAACTAAGGGTCACCTTCAGACCACAAGGAGATATCAGAGTATTAATTTGAGTAATTGAGTTTTAGTAAATTAATATTTTTGGAGGCAATGAGGTGGTTCAGTGGACAGAGTGCTGGGCTTAGAGTCAGGAAGACTTGAGTTCAAGTCCAACCTCAGATGCTATCTGTGTGAAACTGGGTAAATGATGACCTCTGTTTGCCTGAATCCACCGGAAAAGGAAATGGTAAACCACTCCAGTATCTTCCTTTGCCGGGGTCTTGAAGAGTTGGACACAACTGGACAATGACACCAAACTCATATTTAGCTTGCTAATGAAATAATTCTTTTTCTTTTTTAGTGTGACTGATGCTGCTTTAAATAAATAGAATATATCATGATTTTTAAAAGTTACTAATTACCGTAGTATAATTTTTGTCACTTATATATACCTGATTAATCACAAAGTAATAGATTCAAAAATGACAAGGTAAACAAGGAGAGAATTTTGTTTGGGATGGACATTAAAATAACAATGTGCTTTAAACTGAGTTTCACATATCTGAATAGCATGCCTCATCACTCATATCATTAAACCTTGTTATATTAGCCATTGTCCACAAATGGGGCAAATTAAAGCTCCCTTCAATTTTCATTTTTCAGATCAATGTCATCATTCAGGATATATGCCACTGTTTACTTTTTTTTAAAACCCTTAACTTCTGTGTATTGGTTCCTTGGTGGAAGCACTGTTTACTTTTAAAAATCTAATGCCAGTTTAAAATAACAGACTATGCAGGAATACTTGTCTAATTATTAGAAACTTGTCTTCTGTAGCTGGTAAGTATTTTGACTCACAGCATTTTACACTTTTGGAACCTAAACAAATCAATACACAATTTCAAAATGGCCTTGGGGTATTGTGGATGGCAGCAGTTTGGACTTGAAATACAACAAAACATCTTAAGCCTGAGTAACCTGCATTTCATCTTGATGTCAAACAGAACTTTCTTTTTTAAATCATATAAACTTTCCACCTAAATTCATTTTTCTAAGTCTGCTTTACTATGAACATAAACTCTGAGAATCTCAATGAGAATTAAACCCATCAGACAACCCAAATGATTCTCACTTGGCTATTAATTACAGTTTCCAGTACACATTAGTCAATGTTATATCTGTTGTTCTAGAGGCAAAGGAAATATAAAGGAACTATTATAGTATTGATAGAAAAGGAAAATTCTAGAAAAAAGGAAAATCTGCCCTCCATTGGCCCCAAGTCCCCATCCAGAAAAGAAAGCTACTTTGTAACCTGTTTGATAGAGCAGAGGTGTCAAACATATAGGCTTCAACACTCCCAAATTTGGTCAAATGTATCTGGGAAATATTTAACAAACTAACATTTAAAAAATAGAACATAGAGAATGTTATAATAGATAGTTTTCTAAGTCAATACATAGTCCACAGGGATCCTTATGTATAGTTTAGTAGCCCCATTTCTATTTGAGTTTGACACTACTGGTATAGAAGATAAAGGTATGGAGAAAAAACTTGGGATGATTGTTGTATGGAGAAAATAATTGCCCTTAAACATTTTGAAATCAGAACTTTATACAAAGTTACAAGAAGAGAGAACAATAATAATACTGTGTCTACAAATGTGAATAGTTTAGGGAAAATAGTAACATTCAGTTAAATAATCAGCTATCCATCCTATAATCGGTTTAATTCAATCAAACAACTGATAGATTGGCATTTTCCCTTCAAAATGGTTGGAGTGTTTAGTAAGAATCTAAGGTAGAGAGACAGCCAGACTTAATGATAATGACCAATAGCTTCGGTATCAATGGGAAAACGAATCAAGATCATTCTAGGGAACAATAAAGGTTGTTTAATTACCCTCTCCTGAGGATACAGCCATTTTACCAGTTTCAACTTAAATAATTGGCTCTAGAGTCATCATTTATTTTAACCATCTTGTTAATGAGTTACATAAATTCAGTTCAATCCAAAAGTGTATTGAATGGTAATGATGTTAATGATAGCTGGCATTTATATAGGCATTAAAGTTTGCAAACTGTTTTATATCTATCATTTCATTTGGGTCTCACAACAACCATTTGAGGTTAGATACTACTTACAGATATTATCATCCCCATTTTTCAGGAAAGGAAAATGAGGGTGAGAGAGTTTAAGTGACTTGCCCAGGGTCACAGACCCAAGGAGGTCTATTTTGTACCCAGCATGAAAGGATACTGACTTTGGATTTAGAAGATCTGGTGTGAAATTCCATTTCTGCTACATATTCACTATGTGACCTTGGAGAAATTACTAACTTCCTTAGGCCTCAGTTTCTTCATCTATACGAAAAGGTTGACTTAGATGACTTTCAAGGTTCCTTTCAGCTCTGGGTCTAAAGAGTTAACATATTTCAACATATGTTTTGCAAACTTGAAAGTGTTATATAAATGCTAGCTATGATGTATTGTTAGCTTTATACCTATGACTATGACCAAATGCCTAAAGGATTTTATAGTAGAAAATCTCTGGAGCAATTTTTGTCAAGTTATGATAAATATGAATAAATTATATTAGGGAGAGGTCTCTAAGATCACAAATGAGCAGTAGGAATGTATCAATATTGCTTATGAGAAAAAGACAAAAAAAGGCATAGGACTTACATATTGGTATTGGCAGTTGACGTCAGCCACTCACCAGCTAAGCCAATAATATCCAGGCCAGTAGAAAGTTGGTTGAAAAATCGAGGATGACCTAGTGAGACATGAATAACCGATATGTATCACTTTGGGCTTGGGTAGCCACACAGAGGATTTCCACCTCTGGATAGAGAGCCCATGGACTCAGAGTACAGATTGAAGCATGCTTTCTTTTCTTCTTTCTTCTTTTTGGGATATGGTTAATGTGGGACTTTATTTTAATGACTATGCATATTTGTAATGGGCTTTTTGCCCTTTGCTTTCTGGCCAGATGGAGGAAAGGAAGAGGGTGAAAATTTGGAACTGAAAAGAAATTGAAAAAATAAATTTTAAATAAGAACATAAGGATTGCCAAATGAAGGCAGACCCATGGTGTTTCATCTTTAGTGTTCTATCCTGAATGGTAACATCACTGAGCACAGGATGGAAGGGCATGGTGGTCCCCTTGAAAATCTAGCTCAAAGCTTGGAGATATCCCACAAAACAGCTTTAAACCTGGGGCAGTTTTAAAATTAAAGAGACTATAGCATTATAAAGACAATCACTCTAATTCTTGTGACTGGTGATTTTAGTTGTAAATCTTTTCCACAATTAGTTTTTCATTGCAAAACAAGATAAAAATGCCCTCCGGGGCTTAAAGTGTTCCTTTAATTTCAATAGAGTATGACTTCTGGGGGCAGCTAGATTTTGGCTCAGTGGATAGACAGCCAGGCCTTGAGATGGGAGGTCTAGGGTTCAAATCTGACCTCAGATACTTCAGAGCTATGTGGCCCTGGGCAAGTCACTTAACACCCATTGCCTAGTCTTTCTCACTCTTCTTCTTCAATACTAACATAGTATTGACTCTAAGATGTAAGATAAGGGCTTTTAAGATTAAACAATATATAGAGTACAACCATTTTAAAAGTCCCTTGGATCAAGACTGAATTCAATGAGTCAGTTTTGACCTAGTCTAGTTTCTCCTGTGACTGATTCAGAAGGTGAACCTCTTAGAGAGGGAGAATGGTACTGTGAGCTGGAGGGGTGGAGGGGGAGTCTTGGTCCTACTGCTTCTGTCATGTTACATGACCTTGGACCAGTGATGCTAAGTCATCCAATCAAACTGGTCAGGTTTGCCAAAAATTAAATCAAGGTACCAAAAGACCAGTTTTAATATGTGTAGATCCTATATAGACAGAACTTCAGTATCCTTCATCTGGAAAATGGAGGCAATTATAACCAGACAATAATAATAGAGACAAATAATGAAGGCAATGGGGACAATAATAGAAGTCCAGTGACAAGTATTGTGATGAATAATTACTATTTATAAAAGATTCTTAAGTCTTTTGTTCTTGTAATACTTTTATTAGCATGCTTGATACTAATTCCCTTCAGTACTGCCACTGCCTTGATCAACTTGGCATTCAAGGAGAGAAAGAGAAGGGTGGTGGCAAAGAGGCTAATAGATGATGAAAATACAAAATGGATATAATCAGTCCCTGATGATCTGTTATATTAATTCCACAGCAGCAAGCACCGACTTTCTCCACTATCTAGGCTAGATAGAGAGTTGGAACCTGAACCTCTTCCCTAAAGAAGCAACATTTTCTTGTTTTTAATGAAAGTAAGATGTGGTGGAAATGCTTTGTTTTTGTTGTTCAGTCATTTAAGTCTAACTCTTTGTGACCCCCATTTGGGGTTTTATTTGGAAAGATACTGGAGTAGTTTGTCATTTCCTTTACCAGCTCATTTTACAGATGAGAAAACCAAGGCAAACAGAGTTAAGTGACTTGCCCAGAGTCACACAGCTGGTAAGTGTCTGATGTTAGGTTTGAACTCAGGTCTTCCTAACTCCAGATCTGGTGCTCTATTCACTGTGCCACCTATCTATGGAAATGTTACTGAAAGGGGCAACTAGGTAGCTCAATGAATAGAGAGCCAGATCTAGAGATGAAATGTCGCAGGTTCAAGTCTGGCCTCATACACTTCCTAGCTGTGTGACCCTGGGCAAGTCATTTAACCCTAATTGCCTAGTACTTACCATTCTTCTACCTTGGAACCAATGCTTAGTTTTGATTCTAAGACGGAAGGTAAGATTTTTTTTTAAAAGAAATGTTACTTTTTAGTGAAATAGCTGAAAGCTGGCAGCAGAAGGAAGAAATTAAAGGAATCCAGGATGCTAGAGGAGAAAGAAATGATGACCTAGTGATTCTTCTGGAATGAGGAGTACCCTAAAAGAGGGCATTGTGTTCAGGCAAAGAACTGGAGACTGAGAGAAGAGTATATTCATCAGCTTTTGAATGTCTCCTGTCAAATGGAGAAGCAGAGAGGTATGCAAGAAAAGCTATATGGAACAAGCTGTCAACCAGCCAGAGGTGGCAATTAGGAATCAAGGAAGTGCCACTGACACTTGGACAGCCTTCCAAATTCTGCCTTCCCCTTCCAGAAGCTGGAATGTAGATCCTTGGGGAATGCAAGCAAAGTCTTTTCTTTTTTGGCACTCTAGATGAATCCAGCTAATCAGATAACTCCAGGAAATTTACTCTTCAACTCACATGAATTGATACAGAGTGAAGTGAGCAGATATAGAACAATTTATTCAATAACATTGTAAAAACAAGTGATTTTTTTAAAGGTTTAAGAACTCTGAAGAATGCAAAGACCAGTTTTGATTCCAGGTGACTGATGAGGAAGCATGCTCCCTACTTCCTAATAGGGAGAGTATAGACTCAAGATGCTGAACAAAGTATATGTTTTTTAGACTTGGCCAATGTAGGGGCTTCCTTAACTTGACTATTCATTTTGTTAGGAAGGTTAGGTCTCCCTGTTCTCTCCTACCTACCCCTCCCCACCACCTTTTTTAGAGTGGTGATAGGTTAGAGGGAGAGAAAGTGGATTTTTACTAACTGAAAATAATATTATTTATTTATTTTTAAAAGAAATTTACTCTTTCCTTAGTGAGAGACTCACAAAGCATGCCCAATGGAAGACTGGTTCTCCTGATGTCTACCTAGTCAGGCATGCACTTTGTTCCCTCTTGCTCTAGATCAGTGATGGTGAACCTATGGCACTGGTGCCAAAGATGGCATGTAGAGCACTCTCTGTGGGCATGTGGCCTCCCTCCCCACCCCTCCAGAGTTTGTCACTAGAAAGGTAGAGGGACTCAGGTGGAGCTGCTCCCCTCCCCACTCCACCATGCCTGATGATATTTTTTCACATCATCTACCCCTCCACCCAGCAGCCCAATGGGAACACTTTCTTCCTCCCCTGTGTGGGGTAAGGGGGGCGGGGCTCACCCAACACTTGGTGTGGGGAGGAGCACAGCACATAGCCTTTGGGGGGGCAGGCATGGCTCTTGGTTGGGGGTGGGGGGTAGAGTAGGGGTAAGGCCTGGCACTCCATCTCTAAAACGTTCACCATCACTGCTCTGTATTTATCCTCCTTTTGCCCTATGAACTACAAGCCTTTTGATATAAATTGGATGGTCTAGTCTTACATAGGACCACAGTTATTATCTAATACCTCTAAGTTCAGTATTGTCTTTGGAATCACCTTAATGGTTGCTGCTAGAAAACCTTCAATTTGAAGGAGAGATTTTGGGCTGAGAGTTCATAGGTTTTTTGCAAAGAGAATAAGGAGAGCTGAAGAGTTTGATTTCACAAATTGAGTAACAGAAAAAAATCAATAGGAGTTTGAGTTCTACCCAGGGATATGAAAAGGGAGAAGAGGAGTAATTAATGAATCAGAGATTGGGAAGGAAACAGAGAAAAAAGGTTTAAAAAAATCAGTCTCCTACCTGTTTAATTTGCTGCATAGCACCAAGCATAAGTAGATATTCAACTCATTATCTGATTTTTGACAGAGATGATATACTCAGAAAGTGGAAAGAGACATACATTTTTAGACACACAATGAGAGGAAATTTGTTTTCTTGGGTATTTAACAATGTCTTTGTTTTTCTTTTCCTTTATATTCAGTGGAGGGTGAGTGGAAGGGGTCTATGTGGAGATAGGATTGCAGTACAAAAAGAAAAGTAAAGAGAGAAAGAAATGAAAGAAGAAAGGAGGAGAGGAAAGGAGAGGGGAGAAGGGAAAATGGAAGGGAGGAATGGAAGAGTTATTAACACAGATTTTTCTTTAATGGAAGGAAAATATCAGAAGAAGAACCAGAAAGGAGACCAGACAAATAGGATCACTGTGAAAGCAATGAGTTGATTTGATCATATACTTAAAAAAGAAAAGCAAGCATAATCTTTTTCCTTCCTACTATGTATATAGAAATGCCTGTTCTGTTTATGTGTTTAAGTTCAGAATAAAAATTTTAATTAATTAAAAATATAAATAAATACTTAATTTAAAAAATAGATTTGAGCTGTGATCAGAATCAGTTGATTTCTACCAAGCAGACAAGGGAAAAAAATAATGAATTCAGACTGCTAGGCAAAGCCTCCAGAGAAAGTTATTCCATCCCCATGATACCAAAAGCTCCTGTCATTCCCACAGGCTACATGACATGAGGCTGATTGCCCACTAAGATAGGTTGATCTTTCCTTCTTTGGAACTCTGTGTGCATGTTGGGGTTTGGAAGTAGAGCAGAGAATAAGGTGTGGAGGATAGAGTTTAATCTCCATGTGTCTGCCTGCCTGGGACTCTACCTGTTCGAACTCCATACTTCAGAGTATCTCTGCAGTCCACGAGAATCTGCTCCAAGGACTCAGGGTGGTCAGATAGCTCTAGGTTGAAGCCCTCCATTCCCTCCAGCAACTGGTGTGGGTGGTGGAAGTCCAACACCTTGGTTGATCTGTCAAATGTCTTCCTCACATAGTTGAGGAGTATATCCACCACCTCCAAAAGGAACTGCACAGTTTGCTCTTCCCCATTCTTGGCTGGAAGCAGGTCTGAGAAGTAAAAGACAGCAAAGACTTAACACACAATATCTGGATGCCTTATACATGGGAACCAACAATATCTCTCCCTTTCAACAATATCCTTCCTTCTCCATCTGTACCACTATCCCCAAATGCCAAATTCACTTTGGTTGGTCCCAGGCCCTGAACCATCAACCCTCAGCTAGGTGGAAGAGTAGGTAGAGTGGTACAAAGAATAAAGAAGATCTGAATCCAAATCCTGCCTCCTCTACTTATCTACACCTCCTTGGGTCTTAGTCTCCTCATTGTAAAATAATGGTGTTAGACTTAAAGGCCTCCAAAGTCCCCTCAAACTCTAAATTTATGATCTTCTTATTCCCTTCTTCCCATGTGCATGTACAGATGTACACACACACACACACACCCTAGGATCTGGGGATATTTAGCCTCGAAAAGAAAAGGAGATGTGGGTAAGTGGGGCATATGATAGTTGTCTTCAAGTCTTTGCAAGGCTATAATGTAGAAGAAGGAATAAGTTTATTTTATACAGCTCCAGAAGGCAAACTAGGACCAAAGGGTAGAAATTATAGAGAATTTCAGCTCAATTTATGTATGCAGACAGAAATGTTGCATCCCCAAAACTCATTTAAGTGCTCTGCCAAAGAAACCTCACATAAAACATGTAGATATTTGAGACTATGACACTTACTTCTCTCAGAAAAGTAAAGCTAAAGAGACTTGGAACTTTGATCAACACAATGTCCAACCATGATACCAGAGGATTCAAGATAAAACATGCTACCTACCTCCTGAGAGAGAGGGGATGGACTTAGTCTAGTCTGAGACACTGTGTTTGTGTGTGTGTGTGTGTGTGTGTATGTGTGTGTGTGTGTGTGTGTGTATGTATGTGTGTATGTGTGTATGTATGTGTGTGTCTATGTCGGAACATGACCAGTGCAGGAATTTATTTTTGCTTAAGCATATGAGTTGTTACAGGGATTTTGGTTTTCTTTTTTCTTAGGGAAGGAGAGAAGAAAGGGGAAGTGGGAAGGAGAGAAGTATGATTTTTGTTAATAAAAAATAATTTTTTTTTCAAAGAGCCAAGTTAAGGGAAAAAAGTAAAGCCCTAAAATCGAGAGCTACAAGGAACCTCACAGGCCATCTGGTCTACTCCCTTATTTTACAGAGAGCCCAGAAAAGGCAAATGAATTGCATAAGATCATCCAGGTAGGAAGCACCAAAGGCAGGGTTTATTTTATTTTGTCTTTTAATTTATTCTCATATAACAAAATTAAATTTTCCTCCTTATCTTCCCAGTAAAAAAATAAATATAAATTGTTAAGCAAAACAAATTCCTGGTCATGATTAAATTATTTGTTTTGGCTATGGAGTCAAGAGGAGGCTAGCATGGTTCTCTGGAAACATATGTGGGATTTGAAATAGGCCTTCTAACTTGAGAGCATCGCCTCTCATCAGTGAACTCTACCCTTTTGATCCACATTCCGGCCTTTATTCCATATGTTTGTGGCAGCAAAACCAAACTGAACCATCCAGGCCTTTATGCCTGGTTTTCTGGCCCGAAGAAGACTCCAAAACCTTTTTACCATCCTATATTAGGAAGAATTTTCTAATAGCTATTGGTGTTTAAAAATGAGATGGACTGCCTTATCACTAGAGGTATTTGACTCTTGGCAGATCCAGTATAGAAGAGATTCCTCCATTGATTGAAAGATTGGTGTAGATGAGATCCCTTCCAGTTCCAAGATTTTAGCTTCTACAGGTATTTCTTCTGTAATAAATTGGGGGTGGGGTTGATATTCTCAATCAGCTTCCAAAATAAGTGAGATTTAGGAGAAATGTTCCCTCTCTCCCTAAGATATAAGGAATACAGCTTTGATAAATGAGGGCTTGTGGAGATGAATTAAATTTCCTTTTGTTTCCCTGCCCCAACCTCCCAGACACTATTATTATCAAATCTATGAAATAAATTTTAAAAAGCCTCTTTAGAAGTCAGGGGAGAGGAGGCTGCTGGGTGGCTCAGTGGATTGAGAGCCAGGCCCAGAGATGGGAGGCCCTGGGTTCAAATTTGACCTCAGACACAATATCCAGTATTGATTCTAAGATGGAAGGTAAGGGTTTTAAAAAAAAGAAGTTGGGGAGTATAGATGGAGAATATTACCTCTGGCAAATAGGTTGGAGAAGTCAGTCTCAGTTCGGCGGAACCGTGCCTCCCGCTCACTGTTCTCACATGATATTAAATTCTTTGAGGACTGCCTTTCCTTGAAGGCACTCACAATCCGACTCTTCTCCTCCAGGCTGTTGGTCCTTTGTAAGAAACCTATGTTAATAGAAGAAGTAGTTAAGAACTTCCCATCATGTTTCCAGTCAGCTTCAGGGTCCAAACCTAAGCTGTCCAAGTGGATTTCTTTTTCTCTTATTGTTGGTTTAGCTGAGTATCTGAATGCACACACACACACACACACACACACACACACACACACACACACACACACACACACTTCTCTGCCTCTGGCAGGGAAGAAACAACGCAAAGTGACATTGGTGGCCCAGATCCAGTCATGCTCAGAGAGAAGAAAACCCTCCCTCCTCCCCCCCAACAATAAATGCAGCCTATTCCCATCTCTGAAAGTGACAGTAAGCTCTGAATTAAGTCAATTGGACATATTCCACTCCAGTAACCAGCCCTAGGAATAAGGTTTTAGGGAATGGATGGGATCATTGTCACTGCAAACTGCCATGGGGTTTATGAATTGTGTAGGCAAAGAGAGGGACAGGGTCAGGATGGGCAATGAAGGGGATTCTAGAAGCTGACTTTCCCTACCCCCCAGCTCCCTACTGAGGGGAAATTTGACTAAAATTTTTTCTGATTCAGACTTGAAATATTGTTCTCCTTATGCCTCTCTCCTCTCTCTCCTTGGCTCTCACAACTGGGGAGGAGGAGATTCTAGGAAATGGAGCAGGGTGAAATCTGAAATAACTGAGGAAACAAAAGTTGGAGCTTTGGAGCATATTGATTTATTAAACGATGCATGCCAATTGCATAAAAAAATCAGGAGCAGGACTCTTCAGCTTGGCACTGGATCCCAAATCCAGGGGGAGACAGATTCTTATGCATTAAAAGAAAGCAATGAACAGGATATAAGCCAGCATTCGAGATTAGGTCATCTGATTTCTAATTGGAGAAAAGATTAGGGGCTTTCTGAATTGGAAGGAGGAGAACAAATAGGTACAATTACCTGAAATTAAAAAAAGAAAAAGATGACTCATCCCCTTCCCCAAGTTCCTACATTAAAACAAAGAAATAAGGGAATAATAACTGATTGAACAGCATGAGGCCAGTTTTCAGTTAAGATATATGGATTGCCTGAGATGTATAATTGTGAGAAAACTCCTTTTGTCAAGAGGTGGTCCAGCTTCCTAGACACACAGGGATAGGTTCAAAGAGTATAATAAAGTTTTCTCACAATTCCCAAAATTGGATAAAGTTTTCTCACAAGACATAAATTGGATTAGACCCATAATTGAATCAAAAGGGAACAGAGATCCAGAATGGAGTCACAAGATGAAGCCAGTATCATTCACTCAGTTCCCACAATTCCCTCTTGCCCTATAACCACTGAAATGAAATTTGTCTCCTTATGGCTTTCCATCCATTGGTCTTAGTTCTCCATTCTAGCAGAATAAAGCTTCAGAAGATGCCACCATATAGATGATTGATAGATGCAGCATCGGAGTGTTTGGATCATCATTGGTTCATTCCTTTACCAGGTATTAAACTTTCCCCTTCTACTTCAGTTTCCTCTGACTGATTCATTTATCCTGGATTTCTGAGGCAATTGACCTAACTCAGTTTTACCAGCATCTGAAAGGACCTGACATTTTCCATAAAGGTGAATGGGTCAAAGGGTTGCCTAAATAGGTCTTGAAATTGTCTAGATAACCTCTCTCTGAAAAACTGAGAGGTAGAGGGCAGGGTCCTGAAACATCGCCATCACCAATATTGCCCTACTATGTGGGGTGAGGGTGGGAGACCTGGGGACAAATCTGAAGTTCAGTTTGATTTTTAGTAGTTGTGCTAACTTCCCTTTACTGCTCCTGTATCCTCCAGTAATTCCAGGAACCCAATTGCTATATTTGGATCCCAGAAATACCACTGTCACCAGCCTGAACCTGCCTCATTTCAATAGCTTTGTTCCCAGGGGCTTCAGAGGTAGGGGTGGGGGAGGGAGAGAGAGAGGTGTACAAGAGACCTATAATTTTCATTCCCTTGTGGGATTATGGTACTGAGTCCTCTTGGGTATCCTTATGTAAAAGAATCAATTTGTTTTTTTTTCTTCTTGTTTGCATTCTGTGACTGTTGTTAGGGATTTAGTTTTCTTAGAGTCCAAGATTTATAATTGGAATGAGTCTTAAAGATCTCATGCTCCTCATTTTACATATGAGGAAACTGAGACCCAGAAAAGGTAAGTGACATCCAGTAATACAAAGCTAGGAGGTAACAGAGCAGGAACTTTAACCTTTGTCTCCTGACTCTTGGTTCAAAGTTCTTTCCAAGGTACAGCATTTCTATGAGTATATACAATTCCAGGGGCTTACTATATATGGTAGGCTCTTTTTTTTTTTTTTTTTTTTTGCATTGTTTTTCCTTGTCAAAGGCTTGTTAAGTGGATTGGATATCTAATCTTCCCAGGACCACACCTACAATGGATGGGTCTGGTTGTGACACAGTAGAGCCCCAGGGATGAGGTCTCTGGAAGCTTTGAGGGAATTGAGGGAGAGATAGGGTAAGGAAGAGTTTTTCTGCTAGGGGAAGACACCTCTTAAGGGTGAGCAGAAGATATGCCAACCACCCAACCCTGCCACTCTACAGGAACAACTTCCCAAATTCAGGCTTTGTCCGTCTTGGTCTAGGACATCTGTATGTTTGGAATTGGGGAGATGCATTTTTAATCATAACACATCTAGACACCTATCGGATGGCTGTCAGGGAGAGGGCACATGGGGATGGAGATCTGGCCATAATGACCTGAGGGACTGAGATAGATTCCTAAATCAGGAAGAGAAAGTTTCTGGAATGAGGATAGGGGCTGGGCCAGTAAAAAGAAAACAAAAAACCAAATCTCTCAGTTTCAGGGAAGTGAAAATGGATTTTATGAGGAAACATTTGGCTGGCAAAGGGGTGAAGGGATGAATTGAAACAATCCTCAAGGCAAACAGTGGAGAGGCAGTGCTGTACTGTGGAAGGAGTACATTGTCTTTGAATCCAGATTCTCTGGATTTCACTCTGAACTTTGCCACTTAGTACCTTTGTGATCCTGGGAAAGTCACATAAACTCCCTGAGCCTCAGTCCATTTGTAAAGTAAGGGCTTTGGCTCAGCTCTAAATCTATGATATTTCCAGATTTCCAGATATGATCTGGAAAAGAAATGGACAGTTGGAAGTGAACATATAAATGTTTGTCAAATGAATGAGTGAATGTTGAAAGCACCTGTACCTTGGGTGGATTGAAATGCCAAATTTCTGCGGAACTGAAATTTCATCAGGATAATCCAATTGTGTGGGAACTCTCTCCACTAATGCAAATGGCAACCCTTCTAGTTATTTAGTTACTACGGAGGTAAATTCTAAAGAGTGGTCCGAGGAGCATCGAGATGCACAGCCACATTACTATTAAATGGTCGGGGGTGGGATTTTAACCTTGATCTCTTGACTCCATGCTATTCCCCACAAACCTAGGCTACTTCCATGGGAACTCCATATGATTCTTAAGATAAAAGGTCAATCTTCCACCTTCCCGCTCTTCAATTTGATAAACGGAATGCAGTCTTAAAACTATTTAAAACCCGAATACTGGTCTTTCCCTTGCAATCAGACCCTTACCCTGACTAGTTTCATATCAATCGTCTTTCGCCCTCTTCCCCCTCTGCCTACTCCAATCAACTACTTTCAATTCAGTGGATATTTACAAAAGGTAATTTTCTTTCCACATATACGCTCTCCCTGCCAATATCGAGCCCCCCCCCCCCCACACACACACACACGCACGCAAACACCGGGCTCCTTTGTGACTCTTGGATTCTTTTCTGGGACCTCTAAATTACCGAGATTTAGGAGGGGTCAGTGGTTCTGTAAAGTGATGGAAAGGGAGCCAAATGAATCCCTAGGAGAAGGACCTCTACGCCAAACGCTTCTGCCAGACTCATCCTCTACAGACCTTGACCGCCCACAGAGAAGGGAGGGCAGACTTAATTGCGATAATGGGTTCCTATGTTCTTCTAAGTGCACTTGTCCAGGTACCCGGAACACTCATCCCTCCCCAGTAGCTAACTGGGGAGAGACCCGACGGTGACTTCTCCTAGCCTTTCTCTTAGACGCTCCATCTAAGCAAGTTCGGCTCCCTTCAGGTTTCTGTCACTACCGACTATCCCGTATCCGGGTTGTTTATTTTATTTTTAAGAGAAGTTGCTTTAAGCTACATCCCTTTGCACCATGCCGGATCAGCCCTGGCACATCTTTCGGGAGGGCCCTAAACTTCCCCCCAAAGCAGGGCAGTAACGAACACTGTGCAATCGGTGCCCCTAGCTAAAGTGGAGGCTGGGGAGGAGGGGGAGAGAGGAGGGAAGAGGCCAGAGAAGGGGAGAAGTAAGGGGATGGGGAGGAGTCTAATCCAATTTGCTTTCCTCCTCCTTTTCCCTTTCCATATAACGAATCTGACCCATAGAGAGGGGATAAAACAACCTTTGGGCACTGATTTGGTTCGATAATAATTCACATATATTTGACTCTTGAAAGTTTAAAAAGCGCTTTGCTAGTGCAAAAGAGATTATCTCCTCTCCTACTCCATTGGGTCTCCCACCCCCCAGCTCCCTTCCAGCACTAGTGGGGGCAGGCTGGCGGGCAGCAGTGCGTTACTCGATCAGTTCTGCTTGCCCGGCTGCATTAAAATGATGGCGGAGAAGAAGCCGAGCGCTCCAGTTGCCGAAGGGACCCTAGGCGTAACGGCACATTAAACCCAGATTGAGGGGAGGAGGCTATTTATAGAACAAAGCAACTAGCTCTTGGAGTTTCCTCTCCTCCCTGGTCTCGGCTACCTCTCCCTATTCTCCATCCTCCAATACCTGAACAGAGTGGGGGGGGGGGAACTCTCTAACAGTCTGTGAGTGGTTGGGTTCCAAACCCTCCAACACCAGGAACTAGGGTGGGGTGGGGAAGGGGGAAGGCCTCCAAGATGAAGATGTGCCCATCTCCTCTCAAATCTAGAACCTTTAGGACTCTAGGTGGAAGGTAAAGGAGGGGGCAGGTGAGGCAGGTTTGAGGGAGGGCTGCTATTCTTAATATCACCAGTGGATTGGGAATATCCATAGATAAAACCTTCCCAAGTATTTCCCTATTTTAGTGTCAATAGCCTTCACCCAAGGGAGGAATGAATACCTGTAACCTGCCCCTCTAGGCTATGAAAAAGGGGTCGGAGGATTTTCAGGAAAGTCTAGTTCTCTCTACAGTGCTTCTTGATCATTGGCTGTAGGGTGTGGGGCAGAGGAAAGATTTGGAATCACAGAAGGAAGATCTGAATGTTCCAGATAACTATCATTGGTTGGATTCTAAACATTTATGGACTCTACAGCCAAAAGAAAAAGGCCAAGGCAGTTTGTTATCTGCAAATGGATCTCTCTCTGTAACATAGCCATGGGACAGATTGGGTATTTGTTTCCTAGCTGTCCATTTCCCTAGTGCAGAGGAACAGGGCAGGCAGTGGCTGCTATCTCACCCACCCAGCAGCCTGACGAATTGCTCTTTAATAAGCCTCTCGTTAATCTTTTTCCTCCCTTTGCCCAGGGGAGATCCGTATTTTCTGGTCAGATAAGGTTCGGGAATTTTAGACGGCTAACGCCGGGAAGAATGAAAACCATCACTGTTCTCACTACTGGACTGGAGCGGCTAATCATCTTCCCTTCGAACAAAATTTCTTATTGTTCTTTTGGATTTCATTTATTCCAAGCAGTCACCACAAGACTCTCCAAATAGCCTCTCTTTCTTCTTTACCAACCCCCTCACCTCTCGAAGGCCTCCCAATTGCTCATACCCTCCTATCTCCGTTGATTAATTTTACTGCCTCTCCTATCTCAGAGACAGACAGAACGAGGTTGTTGTTTTTTTTCCCCATCCCACAAAGCTTTACCAAATGAACTTCACTCTTCCCCCGTTCTACTGGTAGACTCAATCCTCCCAACTCCCCCAGCAAGATTCCCCTGCTCCCCGCCCTTTCTCTCGGCAATTATCTAAGGCGTACAACTCAACCTCTTCCCCTTTCACTTCACTTTCCCCTCCCTCCAGCCACAAAGGAGTGGAAAACCACGTATTCCTCCTTGGCCGCTGATGGAAGGCACACTAAGGGCAAAACACGAAATTTTAGTCAAAAAGACTCACGCTGAGCGTTTTGATTGCCCTTAGAAACGACCGCCTGCCCCATTGCCAACCCGGTCAAATACAGCTCTGTCAGCTGCTTCTCTCCAGAAGCTTAGACTAGAGCCTCGGAAGCTGTCTTCCACCCTGAGCACGAAAGCTAGGCTGGTACCTTGGGGCGGATTTCGCAGGTGGAGCCAGTCTACCGGCAGAATGAGGGCATAGCCTCTGGGTGCGACCTTGCTGTACTGGCACCCTTGTGCCAGCAGAAGGCGCAGGGGGCTCACAGTGAAGTACCGCCCTGAAGAGTTCCAGTTCTAAAACCTATAGGACACTTAATACTAAGGTCTGAAGTAGCGAATGCGTGTGGCCCTAAGCGATAAAGGGGATCCTGGCTTGGGGGTTTTCACTGACGGAAGACCAAAAAAAAAAAAAAAAAAAAAAAAAAGCTGAGTTCCCCTCACCCACCTGAACCCCTATTAAGAAGAATCAGTACCCACAGGATTAAGGTTGGGGGCCAGAGCTCATGATTTTCTCTCCCTGACCATCCCATCTCTAGTGGCAGTTCTTTTTCTCTTACCGCAAATCTTGAGTCCCAGTTTTCTGGTGCATCCATGGGCCACCCCGCACCAGGTGTCATAAGCTGGAAAGAAAGAGATGGAAGTCACTCACTAGGGTATGGAAACTTAGGAGGTATTTCTGGGAGGTAAATAGACTTGGAGGTGGGATAGTTAGAGTGGAGAGGATAGAAGCTGTTTCTTTGGATTGTGGAAAGATATATAACATCAAAAACATCCATTCAATTCTTCCTCCCCCTCAATTCTCAGAGTTACTACAGAAGGAAACAGCTCATTGACAGTATCCAAATATGTCCCCTGAACCCTTCTTCTAGCCAAGCTTGGACTTCATTTTTCGGTGAAACATGGAGCTAAGATGAAGGCTGGAAAACTCAGAGAGAGAAATTTATATTCCAAACCAACTGTGGGCTACTGATGATGGGGCAGGAACAATGGCGGGGGAGCAAGTAGAGAAAACAGAGCAGCCTTGAAGCCCTTTGTTTCACTCCAACAAATGTGAAAAGGCCCTTACATCAGTCCAGCAAAGGAACAAAAAGGCATCTGGGACCTAACCGTCTCATAATTTCCTGGCAGGTCTCCAGCAGAGTGGCAGCTTAAAATAAACTGGCATGAAATGGGGTCGCAGAAGAGTTCAGGAATTAATTGGGTGAAAAATAGTATTTGACTAGATGATAGGGCTTGCATGACTGCCCTTCAGCTGGACTGAAGAGTCAGAAAGACATTAGTGTGCTTCACAATCCTTTTCCCCATTTCCCCACTTTCCAGCCTTCTTCCTCATTAACCCACTTGTCTCCAATCCTCATCCCCAATTCCCTGGACCAGATTTCAGTGGGGGTTGCTTTAGATTATAGTCTATGGAAAAGGGTATGGAAAGTGGAGAGGGTGGTGAACGAAAGGCATTTCAGGGGGGGGGTTATGAGTGGGACACTTTAATCTCACTAATATTAATGTGCTGTGGAATGTTTTAAATTTCCTTTACCTCAGTCTGTGTCTGCCCCTGTTCCATTCCTTGCTTTCACCTAGAAGGGGAATTAGGGGAACTAGTCCTTACAGGCATTTGTTTAGTGCCTTGTGATGCTCCAGTTTGTGTTCTTTTGATGTCTCAGAATTTCTTTCATTTTTACATATCCCTAGTTCCTCAACCAATGTGTAAGTATGTTGTCAGGATAATGGGAGCAGTAACTATAGCCAGAAGCCCAAAAGGACAAAGGAAAAGGTGATGATAAAGGAAACATTGATATATTCTCAAACATATTGACATACTCTAAAAAAGAGACAGGATGAAAAACTAGTAGAGACTAGAAGGCTGTTTTAAATATTTCTGTTTTGTTTTGTTTTTTTGCCCTAGAGTCAAGTGAAGTAAGATACTTGAGGGGAAGAGGACAAGAATGAAAAGAGATGGTAAGAACTTCCAGAGAACTAAAAACCAGATCTGGTGAATCAAGGACTAATTGTGGTTATTGTGTTCGATTTGGGAGGCAGTAGGAGAAAAATGGGGGTGGGGTGGGCTGAGGGACAAAACAGGAATACATTTTCCTTCTATGTCCTGCCAGGGACAAACAAACAAAAAGGCAAAAAGGTAGGTAATTAGACAGGGAAAGGGTATTTTGGTACATGTGTAATATTGGATTGGGCATGTGAAAGTGATAGGTTATGTTCCTGTAGTCACTTTGTGCATCCCCTGGAAGGGGAAATTGCTATGTGGATTGTGCCAGGGTGAAACTGGGGGTATATAGGGCATGGGCTAGATTGGCGATCAGCCTCAGTCCCTTAGCAAAACAAACAAGGAAAAAAACCCCAAACTCCTTTGCCTATTTCTGCCACCTCCCAGGGGACCTTTAGGGACTTGGCCTTCCATTTTTGTTCCTTTTTGCCTTGGCTTTGCATGCATTGGGAAAGCTCCTTGTGGACATATTGGCTGATATGACTGGACAACAAATAAACTACCCCCTCCTCCCCACACAACAAAACTGTAAGAGTGTAAACCCTAAACTCAACAAGCACCAAAGGTGTGAAGAAAGAAGCTGGAAGAGGAAATAAAGGAGCATGGAAGGTGGTGGTAGGAGCGGGGGAGAAAGGAGGGTGGACGTGAAATGGGGAGGAGGTGATTGTCATGACTTCCTAGGAAAGTATAAACCGGAAAACTGGGCCTAACCGCAAACAAGATAGTAATGAGGGTGAAAATAAATAAATCTGGAGGCAAAAAGACAAAAGCAAGCTCCGTGCATTTCTCCCAGCCCACTCCCCTCCCCCGACCCATCAGCCCTGAGCGGTGGCGCTGGAGCGCTAGAGCGCAGAGACGAGTCCGCCTGCCCGACAGAATCACCATCAGGGTGGGCTCTGCTCCTCCTCTGATGCGTTCTCTTTGTGATGAGGCTAATTATACACCTAGGGTGGTGGGGAGAAGGGAGTAGGGTGGAAAGGGGCAACTGGACTGAGGGCATTAAAATATCTATGGCTATCCTCCAGCCCGCAGGAAAATGAATCCTATTTTAAACCAAAATGGGGCTGAAAGGGGGAAAAGCCATAGAGAGTACTGGAGCTAAGGTGAACCTTGAGCTGGGATAGGGGCAGGAAGTGTTTGGAAACAATCTGCCTTTGATGCATTGCTGCCCTTTCTTTAGGTTTTGTTTTTGTTTATCCATCCTCCTTTTTTTCTGAATAGTCACCCCTCCCCCAAGACATGTTTCTGCCAGTCTCCAGGAGAAGTACAGGGCTGAGTTCTCCGAATCTGCCCCAGAAAGACCATTCTATACCGGCTCTCGCCCTTACAGGTTTCTCACTCAATTCGTTCAGAGTGATTACACCCTCCGTGCCTATTTAAAACAAAAAACAACCACCAACAAAACCCCCCTAAAACTAAAACTAATTGATTGTCTGAATTGTCAAGGCAGAGAGAGCCACCACTGATTCGCCCCCAACCCCCCACTTTCCCCGTCACTTGCTTTCCCCTCACACTTCAATAGCTCGACGCAAATTCGGAGCAATTAGGAACACCGGGTTTTCGAAAAGCTGCAATTAAAGTCCAAATTTCCGCTGATTGTAGACTTTCGAGAAAAGAGCTGAGGAGGAGTGGGGGGCGGGGAGAGAGAAGGGCGGCTGGGGGGTGGGGAGGGGAGGCCAGCTCCTGGCTCAACGAATTCCAGACAGAAAGGCTCTTGGTTTCCCTTAGGGACTCCCAGATCTCCTCACTTTTTTTTTTTTTTAAAGACTCGGACACTATCTACTTCTTGTCAAAATAAGTCACACACAATAAAACATCACAGCACTTGCTCCGATCTTCTAGACTCCAAACCCCTAAATCTAGATGGATAGCCGCACAGTCCCACCTGGGACCTTGGGTTATTGAGTTGGCAGCTCGATTTTTCTTATCTTTAGGCCAGCTCCCATTCCCATCTCCAATCCTGTTCAAGAATCCCGAAAGCTTCGACGGGACTTACTTGTAGGACGCAGGTTGGTAGGGTTGGAGTCCGGTCCCGGGTTGGAAGAGGAGGAGGAGGAGGAAGGCGCCGAAGATGCCATTTGCTCTGTGGCGAGAGTCCCAAGCCTGTCTGCTGTCGCGGGGTCTTTCACGTGGAAAGTGGACGGTTAGTTAAGGAGCCGACTGCAAGAAGAGAGCAGGTGTTACACGTTTGGTATACCCAGGTAAGGAGGAAGCGGAAAGAGGATTTGGAGATAGGCACTAGGCAGTGGGGAGCCAAAGGCTCCCCCTTGCGCTGGGGTAGTAGAAAAGGGACAAAAAGGAAGGGGCCCTGGTTTTATAGGTGAAGTGCTTGACAGCCATTGTCAATCCAGCGTGTAGAGGAGACGCAACAAAAATATGGCCCAAGTCTCAGGCCTTTCCATCTCCACTCCTACTGAGTCTCGATTCTATGAGTACAGGAAAAGACAGAGGAGATTCTACATCCAGACAAGAAAGGCAGAACGAGGTGGGGGGGGTGTAAGGGGACCAGCACGTAGTCTCCCGGTCCCGAAGAGGTCAGAACGAAATGCCCTAGCATTCCAAGCTCTTTGGAGGGCAAAAGGGAGCAAATGCTAAAAGCTAATACCCAAGCGAGGACAAGCCCCAAAGGACTTTGCGCGGCGGGAGGGAGTAGGTGAGTGGGGGAGACGAGAGACGGGCACGTCTGGTTGGGTGTCTGGTTTCTGTTGTTGTGTCTGGCTAATCCCTGGAAAGGGCAAGAAGGAAGATTCACATCGCTTTCGGGACGGGGCTGGTTGTAAGGCCAGCCGGATTCACCAAGATACCCCGAATTGAAACATTTCTAGACTTGGCGGAGGTAGAGAGACAGTCGTCCCGGAGAAAGGACAATTCTTCCATCCCCTCCCTTCCTAAATGGGCCGGTCAAAGGCTTTTTCCTTGACTCCTCCGTTTTTTAGGTCCCTGACTGAGAAGCTTGGTACTCCGATCTGGGCAAAGGAATTTTATTCTGCGTCCCTCATTTAATCTCCAGGTTGTTCACATCCCTATTTCCTTGCCCTTTGGGGAAACAAAGTTGCGCTTTCGGTTAGGGAGGCGGGGGATTTGAAACCTGCTCCTCCCACCTTTGGAAAGCCCTTGAAAGAGACTTGAGGGCGTTCGGAACCGTTAGGAAGGAGGAAAAGGTGCAGATCTAAGCCTCAAGAATAAAATACTTGCAGCTCCATCTCTACCTAGCGTGCTCTCTCTCTCTCTCTCTCTCTCTCTCTCTCTCTCTCTCTCTCTCTCTCTCTCTCTCTCTCTCTCTCTCTCAGCGATACCAATCCCAGAACCAAACCAGATTAGTGGTTATTATGGAAGTAACAGGTTATAGTCGCTCTGAGCGGCTCCAGTGACTCTTGGAGAGATTTGCTAAGCACTTCTTTTTATTATATAGATGCTAGTCTAATACAGCGGAAAGGAGAAATTGATGGCACCCTCAGCCCACTCGCATTTGTACCTCTAGAGGAGCAACCTTTCTCTCTCCCAGGTCGCCGAGTTAGCTTGGCGCGGCTCGACTATATGGGGTTAGAAAAAGAGTGGTTGCTTTCGCGGCTCACAAAGGGAGCTGGCCCGCCAGGGTCTGTCTAGTCACTTACAATTGCGGACGAAGGTAGTCTGCGCGAGCTGGTTGGCCTGTTCCGAGTCCCAGGAAAGCTCGAGGATGACCGGGAAATCGCGCACTTCAGAAGCTGGGCAAAGGACAGACGTTATTAACTCCGGGTGGCACGACGCCCTTATTCCATGCACTTAGGTGCTGAAAATGCACCTGGTGCTGACTTGGTGCTTAGCTCTTCCACAGCCTTGGTTGCTCTGGAGCGCTTCTAGATGCTCTGTGCAAGACGCGTATCTGCTCTGTTCCTCTCAGCTCCGCTCCTACGCAGGCATGAATCACAGCCTTGCTGTCCGTCACCTTTAGTAGATGCAGTCGCTGCTTTCTTCTCAGCTGTCTCCCTAAGTCCGGCTAGGGAGGGTGAGGAGGAGAGCAGAGGAGAGAGGTGGGGGGAGGAGAAAGAGAGAGAAAGAAGGGAGGGGGGGCGCTAAAGGCTCATTTTCTCTTCATGCACTCTTTTTATTGGGGGGGGGGGAGGAGTGTGGATGGAGTGAGGAGGCGGAAAAGAGGTTGGTGGGAGAATCACAAGGCTTCCTCGAGCTGAATGCTGTGACTTATTTGCAGGTGCATGGGCTTTATAGCTCCATTATCGATCCAGATCACGAAGTTGCACCCGGAATGAGTAATCTAGTACGTACTCAACGCGATCCATTTTCTGAAAGAGACAGGAATGCTTGTGGGTGGGAGTAAGAGTTGGGGGGCAGAAACGCTTTCACTCCTCCATCACATTCTGATGAGCTATTCCCCCCACCCCTTTTCTAATATATTTCCCAGAAGATTGGAAAATGGCTTTTACTTTCCTCCTTTCCCGGGTCCCCTGGCATCCCTTCTCCGGACATGACACTTGCTAACACTGAATAGTGAGGAGGGAAAAATGCGCTAGAATTCATCTTCATCTGCTCTTCCTGAATTCTTATAGAGGGAAAGGGTCTGGAGAGCTGTAGGAGTAACACCTGAATAACAAAGGTATTTATGATTTCCCTCCTCTTTTTCTAGAGGGAACCTGGTGTTTTTGGTTCTAATCCTAAAAGAGCATCTTAGCCCAGATCGAATACTTCTACCTCCACGAATGTATGGAGAATTTAAATGGGATGTAGGGGTGGGTGGGGATACTCTCTCTACCTCGAGCATCTTTCTTCCCCTTCTAGATGCGTTCACCATTTCAAATACTGTAGTCTAGCTGAACAGGGAAAGAAAGTTCAGCGTTATTAAACATTTGATCATATTGTAAAAGTATGAAGGTTAATTGCAAGCACGAATGCATCTCCAGAAAGCGTCTCAGGGAGGAAGTGGTCTACATCTCAGGTCTTGATAGTTAACTGAGAATGAACACCAGGCTCCTTCCCAGCTGAACCGCATTTCTTCCTCGGTCTTCATGACCTCTTGGAGGGTCTTTGTTTTGACAATAGTTGAATGACCCCAATAATTAATTCATGGATAGCAATGCTTGGGTGAAAACGAGCTGCTCTTTCAAGGGAACCTTTCAAGAAGCATATTCCACCAGAGGGCGCCAGGCACCTAAAGAATGAACTGTCCACTTGCCGAGGTGGGAGAGAAAACACCTGGGCACAGTGGCTAAGGGCCACAGTGGCACGACCTTAAAAAAACAAACAGATAAAAAGCAAAACAAAAACCAAAACCGTATTCTTTCCCCATTCCCTTCCTCCTTCTTTCTTCTTTTGCCTTATAGCCTGTTTGTTTCCTTTGGTTTTTGACATGAGAAGAAAATATTGTGTGGTCAATTAGGCGTGATCATCTGGAATAAAAAAAAAAAATCTTTTTACTCGATAACATTTTCATGTTGTGACCCAGTGGACAAAAGGTTTACTTGTGCCGGTCTCTTTATTTGTGTGTCCAAAATGGGTGGGGGGGAGGGCTCCAACAACTCTCTTGGGAAGAACCCTACTTCTCCCTCTTCCTAAAATGACTCCTTGAAATTTATAGGGACAGTAGAAAACTCAGAAATTCCCAATATACCACCGAAAATTCCTGAAGGGAAGCAGAAGATTGGGGGGGGCGGGGGGTCAGGGAACGGAGGAAAGATTTTTGTTAAGCCAATGAGAGTATCCTGAGTTTGTTTTTAAAAAGCCACTCAGTTCATAAGAGAAAATGCCTTCTACCCCTTCTTAACCTTACCAGAAACCCTTATTCACAAACGAACCTTAAGCGGAGAAGGGCAGCCGAATTAATTAATAGTTGGCATTGCTTTCTTAGCCAGAACTCCCGAAGAACAATGTGTTCTCCAGTCTCTAGACACATTATCAAAAGCAACGCACAAAAGGAAGCCTGAATTTCAATCAGTTAATAGGAATGTGCGTTTTAAATACGGAGAGCAAAGCTCTGATTTTTCTCGCACTTCTCCTTCATACCCGGCTTCATCTGATCTGCCCCCAACGCGGACGTTCTCACCAATCAGAGATCTTTTGCTCATATTAAATCATTAGCGACACAATCGAACAATGAGCCCAGCCGGTAGAAGGGGAAAAATGCTCATTTCATTTGTAGTTGCTACTGTGAAAAAATC